>NC_090198.1:11706181-12014619 GCF_033026475.1 Channa argus
TTTTATGAGACAGCTGAGTACTGCAATGCGGCTGTTGATTCACTGAGTTTTAATCAGTAATGATACATAACATTTCAGAGGGAACAAAGCCTAGCTTAAACACTGCCTACTGTCATCTCTCCATCAAATTGCAGAAAACTGGAATTATTAATGAGCTTAATGCCAGCCTGTTTTATATGAGTAAGACATTTGATTTAAAAAAAAAAGAAGAAGCAAATACTGTTTAAACCAGGCTGTTTCAAGCTTCTCTAAAAGTCAAAGTCTGCTGAAGCTGTTGATGTCTCTTAAACTGCCAAAGTTATGAAATGACTGTAGTGACTCCAACAAGACTTGGGAGTCAAACTTGTGTCTGTGGAATCACAGTCCTGCACTTTGTATGTGCACCGCCAACCCCAACCACTTCATTGCAGAGAGAGTGAGAGAGAAAAAGAGGAGGGGGGGAGGATAGAGAGAAATAAACTGCTAAATGAGAAAAAGTTATCTTAGCACCCCACTGTTAAGGATTTAGAAGCGGTGGATCAATTTGTTACCTTTGAGATTTAAGAATCAGTTGTCAGTAGGCCAAAAGGACTGCATGGTCCCTTTAACTTATTCTGAAAAAAATGTTTTATAGGGCTGACAAAGAGAAGACAGGACTTTAAACAGGCTTACTTGGGCAGGTGTAGCTTCTGAGTCCGACCTTATGTAAAGTCTGGTGAGTATAGTCCTGTTATCAGCCTTCCCAGACAGTGACAGGTTCTAGAGACTGCCACCGATTGTCAATACTTAAATCCAAGAGGAACAATCCAAGATGTGGAACATTACTTTCTCAGAAAGGACTCTGGCTAGGTCATGACAGTTTGCTCATCCAGTCTAGACACAGTTTGTGAAGGCTTATGATTGAGTCTACTTGAGGAGTATTGCATTTATACTGCATTTTCAATCAGTACTCCATCAAGGTTGCAATTTGCTACCTTTAACTGAATTTGTTTGAGGTTTTCAAGGACAGAATTTAAAGACACATAATAGAATCAGAAAGTGTCTCGGGGTTGGAGCTCCACTTTTTCGAGATAATATACAGGATTTATTCTTTTCATTCCAATGAGATTTATCAATACAATCAAAATACCATATCCACAGCATGCATGCCTTACAAATACAACAACAAGCTCTGAGAATATGATGGCAGGTAAAATCAGTTGCACACACATACACTCATGCACAAAAAGAGGAATAGTGACAGTGAGGACTAACCAAAACACCAGCAGTAGAAAGCAACATTAACAATAATATATTGTATGCTCACATGTTCATTTATGTATTATGTTTACTGCGAGTTATGTGGTAAAAGTAACCAGGGGGTGTGCAGAGTGGGCAGCTGAGATATTAGCCACTGTGACTCTTGGGTAAATGAGATTAGTGCAGGCTTGTCAGTAGGAGAGGAATGTATTAAACAAGCAGAGGCCCGTAAGTGTTTTATGAAAGCATGCGCAGTGTTTCATCACAGTTGTAATAAAAATGATAAACGGAGAGATGGAAATAACCCAGACCGGGGCCAAATGATCACTGCAGTCCTCGGCCGAGCATCAGCAGCAGCACGCCACTCTCTCAGCCTGGCCAGGCCTTGCGTCGGTTTAATTATTGAGAGGGGTTCCATATCAGCTTGGGAAACACCACATCAATAAATGATGGTGTCATTTTAAGCTAGGGTATGGAAATTGGAACAACTGAGCAAGTGGTCCTAAGGTCAAAGCTCCGATAGTAGCTTCTAGTAATGCTGGTGCTTGATGTTGTTCTGCTTTAGTTTTATATTTACATCTATTTTTACTCCTTGCAAAAATGACTCTAAATTTCACTGTTGTTAATATATCAAATTTATTTTGTCCTTTCAGTTTATCCCGTGAGTTCAGGGTAGCCCCAGCGGATCATTGTCCACATGATGATTTACCTTCCTGGCGCAACCCTCCCCAATTTCTACTGGGCTTGGACCGGCACTGCACAGCTGGGGATAGGAATGGGCTTTTAGGGGTTCAGTGTCTTGCCCAGAGACACTTCAACATATAGCCGGGACTGGGCATCGAACCACTGACCCTGTGGTCCGTGGACGACTGCCTTTGCCGTTTTTTTATTCATACTGATTCAAAGGGGTTGTTTACCTGCAATTTGCACTTTAAACATGGAGGAAGCAGCAGTGGCCTGTTACCAACTTCTCTGACAGTCCAAATGCTCTCTCAAAAACTTTTGTGCATCTAGTGAGAGTGCAGACAATGAAGAGGAGGAGCAGAAGAGAATGGATTCAGGACAACAGCTCCAGTCTGTACACTTGGTCAAGTGATAAAGCCTAACAGGTGTCATGGTCCCATGTACAGTATGTGGACGTTTGGTGTGAGAGACTGATCAGGAGATTGCTAGCAGAGGTGAAAGAGGAACTGAAGTTGAAGGTTCTGTTCCTGAGGTGATGTATGCAAAGCATCACAGATACTTATGTCTTAGACTAGGGGTGGGCAACTTTTTTCTGTTTGAAGGGCCAATTTGCTGCAGCTGTGTGTAAAGGTGCACCACCACCCATCTCAATATGGCAATAATGTGAAGACACGTTGTTCCTGCAGCTATCTAATGGTTACAGATATTTTAAAAAGTCAGGAAGCGCCATTTGTTTGGTCACTGGACAAGCTGCCATGCTCAAAACATAACTGTGAGAGCTGCTGTGATTCTGAGGAAGAAAGACCTGAGCTCTGGCTGGGTGCAGATGCAGAAAAGGACATCATTAGTCATTAATTGGTGACATATTCACTGAAATACATCTCCATCATTGCCTTTTTGTGCTCACATGCCCTTAATAACCCCCTCAGCTGCAAGATGGAAAGACAGCGATCCTCTTAAAAGACGTTCACTGTCAGTACTCTGCCATCTTATTGCCCTAGAAGTGGCCCAGTGGGACTTGGCAATGCTGGGACTATGTTCACAAACAGTGCTCAGCTGTGTAAATCCTGTCTCATTTGGATCGAGGCTCAGGCTCCTGGGGCCTCCATTACAGAGATGCCACAATAGAACAATGGCCCTGAGAGCAGAAAACCCACAAGAATTATAGGAGTAACCATAGCCAACTGATTAAATGTACTGGTAAGGGATGTTTTGGGGGAAAGATGAGAGGAGTGAAGGGCACTTGAGAAAGGGGAAGGCAATAAAATGTCATGTGGAAACGAAGGTAAGTGAGAGCAAGAGGAAAAGGTAGAGGAAAGCAGAATAATCAAATCGAGGAGAAAGTGCAGTACAAAATGAGGACCTGTCACTGTCTTGTTCCAGTTGAAATGTCCCTCAGGCTTTTCTCCAGGAAAAGAGCAGTGATGTGCATAACATAAAAAATAGCCAAAACACTAAGCACTTTTTTTCTTTGTCCTCCCTTTCACCCTCCAGCTCGAAGGACTGACCAGTTTGATAACAATAAACGCCAGCTTAGGCATAACTCAGGTTATTATCAGGATCATATTTTATATGGTTAATACTGTACGGACTATGATCAAACAACTCTGCCAAAGTTAGATGGGTTTATTGTTCCCCATAAACTGCAGCTTTCAACAGTTCATCCATGCCACAGTACATGCACAATAACTGTCAGATGCTTTACATGTGTCCCAAAGGATGTGATGATGCAGGACTTACAGTTTCCATTGACATCTTTAAGTGAACAGACTTTGAGAAGCGAGTTATTGTCCAGGCACCACTGACACTCAAAACCTCTCTTGCTTTACTGTTTTTATGTGCACGTCATGAGCATGCAGCTATAGACTGACAATCATATCCAAGCAAGTGTCTTTTACTGCTACTGTGGAAATGAAAAAAAAAAAAAAGAAAATCAGAGCAAGGGAATGTGTTAAATTCAACTGGGAGTGCAGCTGGATCGGTGTAGAGGTAGGAGATCTCCCTACACCCTGCTGTGCCTGGCATTTTGACCAGGTCTTTACAAATGTGTCCCCCATAAACACAGTGAGCAGGAAATGTCTTTACAACATGAAAAAGTTTTAGTTTTTTCTTAACTTAAGCATTTCAAATATTAGAGTATCTGCGTAAAATATAAAAGCAGCTTGATTTAAAATATTTTTGAACATTTGCAAAAGAAACTCATTAACAGCATTTTACCATTCTTCTTTAATAAGGACATCAGAGAAAAAACGTGTGCACTAAGTTATCTGGTGATTTTAGATGCATAAACTGCACACAGGACAGGTAATGATGAAGTTCACAGAGGGCAAATGTATGGCTTGATAAATTATGTGGATCACATTCCATGCACTGGTTTCTGTGACAGATGCACTGTCAGCTGTAATTGAGAACGTTTGAGGTGTTACCTAAACGTCCTGTCTTTGTTATTTAGTAGAACATGGCGGGTATGACATTAAAAGATACGCCAAGGACAGAACATACACAATCAATAAAAGTGGCACCAGCAGGTATGACACTGGAAACATTTGGTCACTCAGGTTTAACTAAATGTCCTTTTTAGATGAATCATCTTACTAATAGAAACCAATCAGATAATCTAAACATTAAACCAATTGGAGAGCCTATGCAGAGCGTGTTAAGCAACATCGCGAAGAAGCAAATCTCAAACAATAGAAACTGCAAAATTCCATTTTCCATGCAGCAGCTTTAATCCACCACCTCCACAATCTAAGCCCTGGGGGATCCTACCAATCGATTGTCTCTAAATGCTTTTTCAGAGTCATCATAATGATGAGGTCTACTCCCTGAATTTTTCACTGCCCTTACCCTTAACTAGCATTCTTCAGGTCTCAGTCTGAAAGTGTTAAGGCCAAAGATAATATGTCCATGTGCATAATATATTGTTTGTGTATTACTTTTCAATAGTGATTTTCACTTCCAAAAAGCACTGAGTCAATTCTGACTTTAAGATATAACGAACACGTAATTTGTCTCACATTAAACTATTAGTGCCGTTATGATCTGATCCTTTTAAGAAATTAGGGGATGCTCTAAATTGGATTCACTAAACTGTGCCAAAAATCTGGAACATTAGTTTTGATCTCAAGAGACTTGCTGCAAATAGAAGTGTAATGTCCACCACACTGATTTATTGGTCAAATATTTTCTGCATTCAACCAAACTTTAGTCCTAGAGCTTATTTAAACATTTGACTCTTAACATTTACCAAATATACACATTTCGTGCATTGTCCTCACTAGAATAAAGTATATCCAAGATAATTTTTGTCAAATGTGTGTTTGCTTAAGAGTGGGATAACAACCTGCTTTGTGATTGTGTCAGTTGTGTTCATTGTGATTAAGTGTCTCAGGCTGGCTTCAATACAAACCTCATTACAACACAGCACACTAAGAGCTCACAGTCAATAAAAAAATAAGTAAACAAAATATAACCTCTCATTCCTCATCAGTACAATTATGCTGTCAGTATAATATCGCCTTGCATGCATTACTATGGTGAAGTGGTTCTTCTAGGGCCCCTTGTTATTGTGACAAAGAAACCTGTTCTCAAACCTGATCTAACATATAGGCTGTTTGTCCCTATCCTCTCATACAACCCAATGAACTGTTAAAATAGCACCTTGTAGGTGCAGGTGTCTGTTGAAATTACAGTACACCCCATTTGGTGCCATGCAACAAAATGGCAGATAGAGTACCACTGCTTACAATGGGGACTAAATGGCAGCCAGTTTCACTCTCTTTTTTGCTGTTAAGCTTTGGGGTAACACTTCAGGCATTTGTTGAAGCTGTTATTTTACTCTTACAGTGTACATCTCTTTTAATTCATATTTGTTTTGGTAACTACTTGGGCTTGACATTAACACCAATGCGGTGGATTTTAGCAGTCACAGGTAACACAGTCACTCCCACTAGCCGCTTTGCCTGTTGAATTTATTTTTTTAACTATTTTTTAGTCTCAAAAACCTCCTGAAATAATTGCAATGTGACACTACAACTCCCATGAACACTACCTACACAAAGTCTTTGCTCGTCAGTCCATTATGAAGCCTATCGCCTTGTGCTTCCACGCTAGTGACCACCAAAACACAACACCGTAAATCCAACATCCCTGCGGAGAACAAGGTGCAGATGTGAAACAGAGGAGATATGTGAAGGCACATAGAAGGTGTACTAAAACCTGGAGATAGGCCTGTCACTATATTTACATTTTCGACCTATCATAGGATACATATATGTTGACCTTTGCTAACCTTGATATTGTCTTTGCCGAGCGCTTTAAACTGAATACTGTGTGACAAATGAAAATCAGCAAAGGTAATCACACAGTAAATTGAATTTTTATCTGTACCTTAAAGTCAGGATGGAGGGGACATTTCCTCTTTTTTTATTGTAGCTGGACTGCAACTGAAGTGTTTTCAGTTGTGCGTGGGGTTTACATTAAAGAAACACCACCTTAGCATCGGCCTCAGCTGCTTCTTTAGGTTCAGTGGCTGTAGCTCAGATGGTAGAGCAGTCATCCACGAACCAAAGGGTCAGTGGTTCTACTCCCGGGCCCAAGTCAAAGGTTTCTTGGGCAAGACATTAGACCCTAAAGGTGCCCCTATGGTGTACTACTTACTCGTAAGTTGCTTTGGATTAAAGCAACTGCTAAATGACCAATTCAGTCAAAATTCAGTCATCTTGCAGGCAAGGTGCGTTCAGGTCGTCTATGTGTTGTCAGAAAGCTGCTCTGTTTAGGCACCTTAGGGTGGTGTACAAGGCAGTTAGGAAAATAGATGAGAGAAAACATTACAATGCAGCAAATTTCTCATTTCCATTAAGCTCAACCTTCAGACACTGTCCAGATCAATTTTATGCAAACCATAGATTGCAACTTGACCCAGACCAGGAGGGGAAGTGAATGCGATTTTAGCTTTGAGCACTACAAATAGCAAGCAGCTCATCTACAAATTAAGAAGAGCTAGACTAAAAAGAGCAAACACAGAAATCAAAACAAAAAATGTAATGGTAAGAAAAAAATTTGACAAACAAAGTAGTAGTTTTATACAGGGCAGTTCTGCCCACATTATCTACAATGACTTTCATTTAACCGTTAATACGAGATCAAGTAACATCTTGTAGTAGACATATGTGCTGGAAAGGTGCTGTAGAATATAAATCCAACTGGGTGAAAAAATATTTATTTGCTGTAGGAGAAATGTCCTGTGCAGTATCTTAGCTGTTCCTACAACTGCACTCTTCTGGAGATTTCAGATGTTGTTCCTGAAATCAGCTGGAGCCACTCTGCTAGCTTGGGGATCACAATGTTTCTATTACCACTGGGGCCACTTCTGCCTTCACCTTTCACATCTTTATAAGTCTTCATTCAGCTCTTGGCATTGAGCTTCTTCATATCAAGCTTCGTGTGTTCCTTCTTTCTAATGTTGCTATCACTTGGGATTGCTACATCTAGCACTACGGCCTTTCATTTTGTCAGTCTGTATCTGGAATCTTAGCTTGGTCATTCGCAACCACCTTGGGAGGTGCATCCCTTTTTGACTTGGGACTTCCAGCATGTACTTGGCACAGCTGTCTCTGTACACTGACAGTATGGCGTTCCATGTATGCCCTGCCTGCTAGCATCTTGCACCCTTGGACAGCCTGCACCTGGAGTCCTGCCTGGTATGGTAGACCCCAGGCTCTATTGATCTTGTACTTTAGCCTGCTCCTGTGCTGCTAGGATTAGTGCCTCTGTGATGATGTCTTTCAGTCGAGCCTTTTACAGCCACTGATGGGATTTTTTGTTATCAGCCACTTCTTCCATCGTGCAGGGGCCCACTTTACCATGAGGGATGTGCTTCCCCTTCCTACTCATCTGGTTTCCACTGCCTGAGGTATTCACTAAACACGTCATCGCTGGGGGCCATTTTCTTGACGTATTCGTGAATCTTTGTTGTTTCATCCTGGATAAAGGCTTAGACACTTACTAATCTTTGGCCTCCTTCTTCCTTCCATGCTTAGTGAACAGTCTCAGGATGCTGGATTTGGGGTGAAACTCTCTGTTTACTGTAAGGAGCTTCTTTGTCTTGGTGTCAGTGTCCTTCATCTCCTCTTTGGCCAGATTATTATGCCAGCAGGATACCTGATGACCATTCTGTCTATCTATCTATCTATCTATAGATATAAAATGCACTTATAGAATGCAACTTCCTTTTAAACAGTAAAGCTGATAGTTGGGATGGTTTCAGTTTTTTTTCATGCAAAGTGGAATAAATAAGTGGTATAAGTACTGAGAGGCTAACTGCTGTAAATGCCTAGAGGTGACTTTACCCAACAATTACTCAGCTTCCTGCGCCCAGTAATGGCAGTCCATTTAAGAGATTAACTCAAGGAGCACTGCTAATACATACAGGAGCGTAGATGTTATTAGCTGACTGAGCAACCATTTGGCCCGCAATGAAAAGGTATGTGATAAAACTTACTGCATGAGACTGGTCCAATTATGGAATGAACATGAATTTGAGTGAAGAGCCCAATAATAAAACATTTCAAAGTTATTTAAAAAAAAAACTGTTACCTTTGTCATCCACAGTACAAAGAATGTGTAACAGTAAAGATCAATTTTGACTTTAAGACAAAGCTTTATATTTTGTAAAAACACAAATATTTTTTTCTTAATACACCGTGGCTGCATGCTTTAAGCAGCACCTAAGGGCAAGACTGTAACAAATGCTTTGAGCTCTGACACCACAGACAGTGTTTCATTCTGCAAAAGCAGCTAGTAGCTGATACCGTTGCTCTAACTGAGCAGTCAGCAGGTCAAACGTGTTACTGATCATGACCTATCACAGGAGGAGGCGCCCTGCATCTGCTGTGCTTGCATCCAGACAGGATTCCAGGATTTAGAAGGGCACTGTGGTGTTCACACACATCAGACTCTTGGGCCAAGATATTTTAAAGCTCTACTCACAAAAAGCCCAAACGACACACACACATGCACATGGCTTTATATTATCTTATTTCATCAGAGCACCAGATGGCAAACACATTTACTCAGACAGTGTAACAGTGATGTATCCTCCATACAAAAGTTTTTTTTTTCATTATTTCCTCATACTTCCCAAAATGCACCATGAGCACACTTGGATGAATTGCTTTATCTCCTTTGGGGACAATGTGACCGCCAGTGCGCTGTCATAACACTCAGGGTGCTGCCAGAATGGTTTTGTCAATGGAAAACTGAGCCAGAGCAGCAGTAAAACAGCTTCCTTCTCATACCGATCTGTTGATAAAGGGAGCTGGACATAGCACCAAGCAGGGAAACCTGAGAAAAAGGGAAGAAGTTGTACAGTACCTCACATAGTAAGGCAGGAGAGGGAGTACCTTGGTAAGCCACGTCTTGACTTTATCATTCAGGAAACTCCCTAACATAGAGCACATTTAGCTTAGGGATACCACTTTTTTAAGCATTTTTTTAAGGCAGTTATGAATGAAGCACTTTCACATCAGCTGAACCCACGCTGAGCTGTCTAAGCCGTTTCCCTTGTAGTTATACTCATCAGTGTGGGTGGATATTATGGAAAAAAGGCAACAGAAGACAGAAACCTTTACACCAACAAATGCATTAAGTCTTGATCTGTCGCAACATTCAAAGAATCTGGTGGTTTTATGATTGTGGCACGCAGGAATTAGAAAACCAACAGGAGTTTTGAATTTTGCGGCTCATCTGCATTTATTGGTTAAGACGGGAGTACTGTGTGGTGTGTTTTCTACAGTGCATGCTTCATGTCTGACCTCTACACGTCCTACACGTTTATGAGAACCATAGGGTCTCAAGACCTTACTTTTGTTATTGTATAGCTTCCTTTACTACTGTCTTCTATTGTTAAATGTAAAAGGTGTTTAATGTAAACTTTGCTTGGCGCTTTCACTGGAGACTAAAGAAGCACTTCACATGCCAAATGCTAAAAATACTATCACTAATTTACAAATATGAATAAACTGTCCACTGTGGAGCACAAAAACAATTATGTTTACTCCTTTGAATTTTATACTCCTCCTGAACTGATTTCCACAGAGACATGAACAGTAGGTGATACTGATTGTTCTTTAACAGATTTTTTATGATTGTGATTTATGACTGTTTTTACCCTAAGAGAAAACAGCTACCTTGCAAGTAAATTGCCTTTGTTTGAAAAGGTTTTTGACATTAAAAATCATAGAAAAGATTATTTGTAATTAATAATTTCAGCAAACCAAAATGCAATGCCACTGACATTAGACATAAGTCGTTTTAAATAACCTTGTGATTTAAAAAAAAAAAAACCTTGATTCTTAAAAAACAAAACAAAAAAACCCCATTCATATCAACTCTTTTTTCTTTTTTTAAATAATCCATTGTTTAGTTTAAAATTGCCCCTCTACAACCCCATTGTGGAGAACAAACACTATTATGCTACTGTGTTTTCTAGTGTTTATTACCTGCAGGCATTCACAGTCCCCTGGTGCATTCATCTCATCCATATAACCTCAGCACATGAGGAGTGATTGGCCACCCACACAGGAGCTTTATCAATGCATATGCAGAAATGTGAAAACACAGCCTGGGTATTCTGAACCTCATGGAGGTGGAGGTGGAGACGAGAAAGTCAGTGGTCCAATAACAAGCTTAACATTTTGTGATCATGTGACTGTATCATTTCTAAAGAAAACATGTTTGAAGAAAGGTTTATACACTAAGCAGTTGACAATAACATTGTGCAAAAATCATCTTAGTCTCCTGAAATGTTCTGAAAACAAAATATCAACAAAACAGCAACATCTCATCTTGTAGTTTTCCTCCAACCTCCAGTTGGTCTCACATCAAATGGAACAAAAATACTAAGAAGTGCATCTCTTTGTCACAAAAATCCCGATGTACTTAGTGATGCTTGTGACATGAAAATTGGGATTAAAGATGAATCACATTTTAATTGCATGACTGAACAAACAGAAGGCAGGCTTTGGTAATTACACCCTCTGAAAAAGTTATTCTTCATCCAACTGCATATGTACAGCAGTGCTGAATGGCTGAAGGCAAAGCAAAAAGGCTTTTTAAATTCAGAAAACAGCATAATAATCAGCCCTGATAACATACAGAAAGATCTAGCTCTAATGTAAACAGAAGAAATGACAACTTGACAGCTGGCAGTGAATAAAACTGACAGCAATAGAAACCTTTCTCTAGGTTTGCATCCTGACTGAATGTTTGGTATTGCTATATTAACCCCTAACAATTCACATTACTACCAAGCTCAGAAATGGAAACTTGGGCTAATCACTGAAACTTTTGTGGAGACATAAGGACTTAATGTTTTGAACAAGAAAGCACCCATATCCAAGCAGATGCCTCCAAGATAAAGGCACACTATCAAAGCCTCTCTTTTCTCTAGTTGAGCTGTTATGCACATCTCCAACCTCTTGTTTCTGAAGTCTTCTCCTTGTGCTGCAGGGCAGCGCTCTGAAAGCATAACCTATTCAACAAGGCTTTTACAGTTTATCAAAAGATCTATTTTAAGATAAAACATGTATTTTTTTGTTGTAATGTACCAGTTTTTTCCCATCATTGTCTGTACGGACAACACACTGGGATAATGTCACACCCGTCACTGTCCTGTGGACAGAGCAGTGGATGAAATGACAGTGAGAAAAAAACAACAACAAAAAAAACAAACATATGTCTTGGGATGAAAGAAAGAAAAAAGGGACTTTTTCTACTAAATCAAATCACACCAACAGGGACGCAGCAAGTCTTTTATCCAAAGCTACATGGTACAATTACATCCTCCAGTGCCAATTTATATTGAACATATCGCATTAAAGACTGTAGTAACTAAGCGTTAGCAGGTGCATACACAGCTATTTTTGTGTGTGACCACATTGAGGTTAACTGGTTTGAACTAACTGTAAAGAATTTCCCAGATTTGCCCCCTTGCCCTGAGATGAATTAAGTTATCTTTAATTTCTTTCAGCTCTGTCATATTAAATCTCAAGCATCAGAATCATAAATCTCTGATGACAAGAGTTAGTGCAAAACAATTCTTAAAACTATATGAACGTCTAGTCACATCATGTCAATATATTCATTCTGCTGGATTCCATTAGTCGAAGAGCTTTTGACAAGTACTCACCATGTCCCCACATCTGCCTTGCAAGACTAGAAGATTAACACTAGTTTAGAATTTCACTGAACAATTTTAAACAAGTACATATCCAGATCTGTGATTCTACAATGAATCCAGCCAGATATAGAAGTGGTACGCTATTACCTATATCCATGTGGTTAAAAAAAGATAAAAAGAGTGGTAAATTAAAAAAGTTAATTCTAATATGCAGGAAGGAGACATTTAGTCAGAATAAGCATAACAAATGATTAGCAATAACCCCTCCATATTTTAATTTACTTTATTCTGGAAAAAGTACTGCTGAAAGGCAGAGCTCTTGAAATGCTCTCCACCCCTCGCTGCTTCATGGGGTCTATGGGAGTATACTTTACAGCCCAGCTTACATTTTTTGTCTTTTTGGCTCCCCATTGAGTTGGGGTCACTACAGCAAATCATGTTCCTGATGCAATCCTCCTCAGTTTTGCCAGTCCTGGGACCAGCCCTCAAATGTGCACTGACTTGCACAACCTAAACAGCTGGGGTTGGGCACCTCTGGGGGTTCAGTGCTTTGCTCAAGGACACTTAGACATTTGGCAAGGGGGAATCGATGACCCAACTGTTGATGGGCTCCCACTCTGCTAACAGAGCCACTGCCATAAAACCTAATTCCCTACCATTATTTATTTTAAATGTAGATGTACAGCTATCCAAGTCAGAACGCCTCACTGCTGTCAATCATTCCAGTACCATGGCTGACTGGAACATGTGCCAATCCTGTCTCCTTTGGAGAAATGAAAAACTAGAGATTGTGATCCAAGACCAGATATTTTGGTAAAGAATGAGAAATATATGAATACAACAATATGTGAATATAACTCGTCTGGTGAACACTGTATTGACCGTTTAGTATAAACCTTTACATTAAATGTCAACGTATCTTCAAGAGAAACTGTAATTTGGTTGCAGTTAAATTCCTCACAAATATATACCTTTTTGGGGATAGGGTTGAATTTGTTTTCCACAGAATGGTCCATTAAAATAAAACGATTATTTGTAAAATTTGAGGCAGCTGTTACTGGAATTCGCTCTCCTTTTTTTCATAACTGCATTTATTAACCAGACCTATTGTATAATCTCTAGAAGAAGGTTTGAACACTAAGGAAACCTTAAGTTTCTCTTAAATTAAGACATGGCATCATGTTGTAAATATCTGTTCCATCAAGTATGTCTACATTTCCACTCTAAGGTGGAAATATAATATCACTGGAGCTGAACAGATGTCTGGGACTGTGACACAGATCATGATCATGACATAGATCAGTAATGACTGCAAGCGTGGACTGACTAAAACATCAGAACCTGAACAAAGACATACAGATGCAACTGACCACATACTAGAAAGTACTGGGATTAAAGGATGCCTGTTCACACCGGCATGACCAAGTCACATGATTGGTTCGATGGTCAATATCTTTTATTGTGGCACATTATGGTAAAATCTAATGCTTTCAAAAACTATGGCAAACTCCTAATGGTTAAAAGAAAATATGTACTGTAGCAGTTTATAGACATTCATTCATATAGATATTCATTCTGGCTTTGTTTAATAGAAATGAAGAAAAAGGACCTTAGGCAGCCATTTAGGAGAGTTAATGTTACTCTTAAAAGTGATTAATTTATTATATTACTCACTGTTTAAACCTCCACAGGTGAAGTAGCACCTTCTCCATTACCCCCAGAGGCAAACAGCAGCCTGTGACATAAACAACACTGATGCAGCATTCTGATACCGACACACAGCGGTGGAGACAATTAGCTGCAGAGATTCACTGAGCCCCTGGGACGACAACCAGAAGTCGTTCTTATTCCTGTCACAGCTCTCAGTTCAACAACACCCTCGTCACACACAAACCACACTACTGGGACAGGCAAAAAAGCTTGTGTTGTTATTCTGATTGCTCTTTTCTGCGTCAAACATAATGTCCAACAAGACAGACAGGTCATGGAGGGGAAGACTTTACAGAGAGCAGTACACTATGAAGACATTTTCTGCCTGTCTGACAATTTATGTGGTGTCACCACGTGGTGACAGCTCCTAACCTTGTAAGGGTTTCAGTTTCTTTTTAAACTAACATTGAGTGACAATTTACAAGGGCTGTCAGAGAAAGTGTGAAGTGTAATTGGAGCACTGATTGGAGATGCAGACTTAGCTGGATATATCATAAAGACACAACCGCACACAGGGTCTAGCCTGCTCATTTCACAGGGCACTGCCCGCTGCCCCGAGATGAGCTAATCCTCTTCAGAGGGCACATGCCTGGCTTAACCCAACAGTCGTGCCAGTTTCTCCTTGTAGAGGATTGTAAGCAGTGTGCAAACAGCAGAGACAACCACTGCCAAACCAGCATCCAACACTGTTGAGTAGTGAGCAGTCTGTACCCCTGAGTGTTTGTCTTTACTTAAGCAGGAGAGGAAAATAAGAGTGATATAAAAGCAGAGAAACATGGAAGCCATTTAAGAGAGAGCTAATTTTTGCCTCTTGATTGGAGTAATGAGCAGATCGACCTTTTCTGCTCTAATTGTTTCACCTTGAAAGGTGAAAGTATTAACTATTTCATAGTCCAGAAACAAAATAATTAAAACATGTCAGTAAATGTATTTTTGTGCCGCAGAAAACTGTGATTAACCAAGTTTTGGTACAGTAAATAAATCTAGTCATGAGGTCCCAGCTCTGAGTTCACATCCACCTTAGATTTACTATGTTAGCATTTGCTTTATTCACCATTTATATCATATTTTATATCAACTAATTACTGTAGAAATGAATGTAAAGTTAATGCAGGGTGGACCTATGTAGTATTAAAATAACACAGGCCAAGCTTGTTTTATTAAAACCCATAATTGTATATTTTTTATATTAATATCATATTTTTGATTACATGTTTAGATTCTTTTTATATTTACAATGGCTCAAAAAGCTCTTTATATATAGAGTTGTCATGTGACCCTGAAGACTGCCTCAGCTCGACAGTTGTATCTGTGGCAGATCATTATTCTTACTGTCCACATCCCTCATAAGATGTTGCAGGCAACTGTTTTACTGCTTTACATTTATAAATACACACAAAAAAAGGATCCTAGTGTAACTTTAAGCATGAAGGAGAAGAGATACTTGTATCAGGATAAGGAGTAAAAGTGAAATCCATTTAGATGACACTTTATTTAGAACAGCTACCTTCAGGACAAGTATTTTAATTAAAAGCTTTACCTGTGTGAATTGTCTCTCCCCACTGGGCAGTGAGGAGGACAGGAAGGCAGCTGACTCTTGAGCTCAATATCATTACATGTTGTAGGGCCTCCAACATAACAGGCTTTACGTCTGTGCTTGCACTGCATTAATGTGCATAAACCTTTATGTCTGTATAAGCATTAATATGATATCAGCCACTACAATTTATGCAGGATTGTTACTGTCTAGCACACGCATCCTATAAACTTGGTGCATATAAAAATCTGTGGTCTTTAGGACAGAGCTACACTGTTTCACAGTGAAGGTAAGACTTTGTAAAGATTCATCATTGTTCCACTGCTGCAATATTGAACAAATGCCAAATTAACAAATGATGTGATGTTTGGAGTGAAACAGTCCAGCAAACTGGGAGCAAGTCTGTCCCGGGTAATATAAAATGAGAGAAAATTGGGTTTTGATGTCTCTGTATCATTGTTACACTGTGTTCTCTGTAAATAACAGAACAAATATTGATCCTTTGAGTTGGTAAATGATATTTAGATACATTTTAAATGTCTTTTTGTCTGACTTTAACAGGGATGAGTAACAAGACAAGTGTTAAGACATACTTAAAAATGATGTAATGTTTGTTACCAATATTTACACAAGGACAATTTTAAGAAACCTCTCCAATCTTGTGAAAGAGATTAGAATCAGATCTGGATTTTGCCAACTGAACAAATAGACAGTTTTCTGAAATCTCTTAAATCATAATAAAACTTAAAAAATGGAAGGAAAACAAAAATGTTGAAAGATGTGGGCAACATCCTCAGTGGAAAATATGTCGTTAGGTGAGAATAAAGTCACTGATTAATCACATCACATAAGTAAATAAGCAACAGTCCTCTCCAATATGAGCAAAATCCACTATAAGCACTTTCGTAGTGCTTCGTCGGTAGGGGTCAGACATTTCTGCAAAGTCAGAGCTCAGTGACTAATTAATGAGTGACAACAGCTCAGCTATTCCTGCACAGAAGAGAGCTCAGGGAAAATGTTAATGATGGAAAAGGCAAAGTTTGACAATAGCTTTTGTCAAGTCATCAGAATGGGGTGCACTTTTTCAAACAAACACATTTAGACACGCCACCTGCAGACATCATGTCTATTTTCACTAAGGAGCTTATTGGGAAAAACTAATTGCCTGAAACATACAAGTAGAAACTGAAGCTGACCTGCTCTGTACATTAAAGTTCTGTCTCATATCAGTCAAAAAAGTTTCTCAGTCGAATGTGAAACATGCATATTTAAATCAGGCAGCAAACAGTATAATCTCTTTATAATATTAATATTTCAAAGGATCAATGGCTTTCGGCTTGTCCCTTCAGTGGTCGCCACAGCGGAACATGTTCCGCACGTTGAATTGGCTTGTGTTTTTAAGCCGGATGCCCTTCCTGCCGCAACCCTCCCATTTTTTGTCCGGGCTCGGGACCAGCACCAAGGTTGCCCTTGGTGGCTGGGTGGGGCCACACCTGATGGGGTGGGATGCAGAAGTCAGCGGGTTCAAATCCAATTCAATGCTCTACCACTGAGCCACCAGGCCCCCATCTATAATATTAATATTTATGAGCAGTAAATTGATAACAGCTTTTACTCTCCTTTTTTTGTGGTTCTTTGAACTTCTCAAAATAGCCACTCCAGTGTCAATGTGTATTTACAGCATATAAATTTAGGAATATAAAAATTAGCGACAGGTTCATTTATGGAGTCATTCTGAATATGGCATGATTGCTACTTCTTTTCATGATAATGTGTGGCATTCCTTAAATATAGCTTAATGACTTATGACTTAATAGCAGCCAACTTATTTCTTTGTTAACATACATTTCATGTCCCTTCCAGCCATTGTAAAATGTGAACAGTTCATTCATTTTTAGGGTGAAACTCAGTCCACTCATTTGAAAACTAAATTTGCAAAATATGAGACTTAGATAAACAAAGTTTTTTGCAATGTAAAGATATGTCAAGACTGATTTTAATCATGTCCAATTAATCTTCAATAATGTGTTTTTATAATAAGAGGTTTTTTTGGGGAGTTTCCTGGAAACATTTTCTCTAAAGTTAATGCATTGTCAATTTAATCAAGTGGGAAATTAATTTGGCTGAGTCTTGTTGGCCACTTGAATTTAAAGTGGTAAACATAATAATACGGTGCTCGTGACATGAACTGGATCTGCCACAGATCAGATTAACTGGGTACTACTGGGTACTTTATTCATCCAGAGAATTAGACTGAAACAAAAAAAAACTGGTAAAATATACTCAAATATAATCAAAATTTCTTAGGATATGTAAACAATGTAAACAAGAAAAAGGCACTGTGTAGAAACTGATAAACGCTGATATTAATGTGTCAAAACAAAATATATTGCATATTCATATAAACCTTATCACAGTTAAATATCTTTGCAGTTGATTACAAGGTACTGATTTTCTTTGACATATTTTTATACCAAACCTATCAGAATCTGCTTCAGTATGGGACTTCCTTCTCCCCACTAAAACTGTTCAGAATAAGAAGTATATCCTTTTTTTAAAGCCACAATATAGAAGAGACAATATAGACTGGACTCTGGAAGCTCTGGAAATAATTCTTTTTTGCTCTGATCTGCTCTCCTACCATTTACTCTTCTCTGCCACGGCCTGCACAGCCCTTCAGGTATTTATCATTATTCAATTATAATAAGTAAGGATGCTGGAAAACTACTCTAGCAGAGATTGTTAATAATGTCTGAGTTGTTAAAATGGCCCTGTTCAATAGCATTTAGAAAGAAATCTAAAGCTCTGTGGCCAGTGCTGTTCTGCGAGTCTTCACAGTAGGCGCACCTCTTAACATTAAGACAAGTTTTGTGATTACATAGTTGAGCTTTAAAACTTGACCAGTGTGTTTAAAGGCTCTACAATGTTCTACAGCTAGTGGGAAACAGGATTAATACTAACATTCTCACTTCTCAGTTTTAAAGCCCTCTCCAACTAGATCTGTCTTCTGGATCTAGTTTGTACAGGATAACTGTCAGCAAGGCCAACTGTTTATTTGAAATTCTCCCCACATGCAGTCCTGAAATAAATAATATGTATTTTCTTTGTTTCTTAATAAAGCATACGTAACATGGGTATTTGGGCAGGGTAGCACAGCAGATTGGAAAGTAATCCCCAATTTTCTAAGGCTTTTCTTTTCTCTGTTGTTTAGGCCAGTAGGTATCTGGCTTATGACACTGGGATCCTGCTGATGGCTGCTGACATTATAAGAGATGAACTATAATTTCATTTTTAAAGGCCATGTAAAACTAAAAATGTTCATTGGATTGAAAATCATGCTCAGCAGTAAACGTGCCTGCTTATGATGCATATGATTTACAACCCAAATTTCCCAAAAAGTTGAGAGGATGTGTAAAACGTAAATAAAAACGGAATGCAATGATTTTCAAATCTCATCAAACCATATAACCATATAAGCAGCCATCAAAGTTGGTAAAAAGTAAAAATTGTAAAATATCTCAACATCTGATATGTTGTTGAGTGTCTCATGCTGCTGCATTATCTTAAAAATTGTGTCATTTTTATACATATTTAATCCCCTGTACCCATGTACGCTTTAGATAGATAGGCAGATACCGTAGATAGACAGATTGGAAAAGACTCAATACAAAGGGTTATCAATAAATGTCAGTATTTCTCTGTTAACTGGCCATAAAAATATAAGCACAAGATTACCTTAGTTTAATGATTTTTCATTTGTAGGTACATTTCCTGAACAAAAATAGAATAGAATAGGGAAAAAAATCACTAGTATCAGTTTACCCTATGTCAGTGACCCATTAACTGAAATAAGATCTAATTGACAAAATGACTATTAGTGTAAGACAGTCACAATTTTTCACATCCATGTTTCCATACGCTATTTAACCCTTTCAGCACTGCATTGCTTCACTATAAGTGGTCCTGTACAGGCAGGCAGGCAGGGTAGGAGATTAGGTGGCTATCTGCTACTGCTAACATTACTGTATTGTGTCCCTCCTGTATGTTTTAACAGTCAGTTAACAGGTTTTTCCGCAGTCCCCTTAGAAAACGTGACCACCCATCTGTCTCTGATGGGGGGTCTTGAAGGAGTGTCCTATTTCATAAGGAAATATTTCAGCCACGTACACCTTATGAGTCTGTTTTGAGGGGAAACTCAAAAGTGTGATACCCCTTGAAAACAAGGGGTAGGGGTATAAAATATGTGATTCTGCCTCAACAATGACTCTGGGAAGGGCTGAAGGAAGTCTGGTATAATATGCACTACCTGGCCAAAATCACAGTCACCACCTGGATTTAAGAAAATATGTAAGAGCCTTCCATTCAATAATTAATATTTCTCTGTTGGCAACAAGTTATTCTACTCCAACTGATGCAATGAATAGGTGACTACTTGAATATACTAAATAACAAGGTTTTTCCATTGATTTTCCTTCCCTGATGACACAGGCAATGAATACAGTAGTTGAAGTTGACAATGCCAGGATGCAATTTGAATTGGGCTCTAATTGTAAAAGAGAAACATAATTTTCACACATGGATTGTCCAGATCTTAAACCCAATGAGAATCTTTGTCTGATGTGCTGGAGACAACTTTATGCAGTGGCTTGGCCTCTCATCATTAATACAGTGTCTTGGTGAAAAGTAAATGCAACCCTGGACAGAAATAAAAGTTTTGACACTGCATAAGTTCATTAAAATAATGCCAAGGTGAAAGGTGTTCAAACAAACTCAAATTTCATTGCCTTTTGTTTTTTTGGCTGGGCAGTGTACATTCCAAGATGTACAACGTAAAATCAACTCTTCGCTCCCAGTGAGACCCCAGGGCCTATGCTACACTGCACAGAGCAGAGAGAGTTCAGTCAAGCAGCAAGGTCATTTTGACCCCTGCTGAAGCAGGAAGTACACAAAGCCTTTTGGGAAAAACCATCCTGTCTGCAGCAGTAATTTCAATTTAATGAATGATGTAGCTGAATACCACAGTGGAGATTTCAACCTTCTTGCACTTGAATCAACCTGACTAGCAGGGTAGAGGTTTAGAACAAGCACACAACTGTCATGAAGCTATGCAAATGACAAGCCTGATGTTGAACGTTTTCCTATCATCACATCCTCTGCATCTGCACATCACAGCCAGCTGTAGATAGGTTGCTTTTACAGTACATGGCCATGTATCATAGACATCCACAGGGATCTAGCCTACTGAAAACTGGGCTAACAGGGACTGTTAACCCCGTTTAAACAGGGCCAAACATTTTAAGGATCAACCTTCCCCAGGATGAAAACTAAACTGGAGTAAAGGAGACAAGAGAAGAAGACAGCCATACTGTAGATTCTTAGGAAAGTGCAGGACTATTTTATTTTATGATCCTGGAATCCTTTATTGCATTTTTTAACAATCCTTGCTTATTTTTATCATCGTAAAATAATCTTCTAGAGAGCTCACTACTTAGATAGAAGGTTTTATTGTTCCCCTGGGGAAACTGGAGGATTTACTTGGTTAATTATTTACTTATTTGTTCCACCAAATACCAGAAAATGGTACATCCATCACAGTGTCCTAAAACAAACTGTAAGACAACAACGTAGCAAAGTATCCATCACATGCTTTGCATTTTTAAGTAAGGGCTGCTGAAAATGTTTTCTTCTCTTAAACACGAAAATACATTATATTTAAGGAAGGTGAAAATCTGCCATTTAACATACATTTGTTTTCTTGTCTGTTGATTAAAAAAACACAACTACACAAAACATCCTCATTGGTAACTAATCAGTGCCTATCAAAATCTTCTTAAGTTTCAACATATGGTGTAGTTGGAGGAGTTTGGAGTGAGGGTGTGAGAGGCATGTGCAGCCATGCGTGTGTGTGATTGTGTGTGTATGGAGTCACTGTTGGGCTGCCGCAGAGCTGGCCAAACACCAGCTTGACAACAGCAGCTGGAGAGCAGTGATGTAATAATCTTGTTGCCATGGAGACCCGTTGTTCCTCAGCATCTCCAAAAATCCAAGGGCGGAGGAAAGTCACTGGGCTGTTTGGCTGGGACAGAGTGGTGCTGTGACGGGATATTACACAGCCACTGGTACAGGGACAATGTCATTGACTTGACTTGATTCATCATCAAGTTAATGTTTGCGAAAGAACAATTGCTTGCCGTGTTGTGCAAATCATGATTTACAACTTGATTTTTAAAAGTGAACATAAATCCAAATAACATCTAGTTATAAGCAACTGTCACTTAATGGTTGGACCAGCACATTAAAATCACTTAATCATATAAGAATGCTGGCTTTTCAACCTAAATCTCCATCACCTCATCAGCTTTTGCTGTGTTGTCAAAAGCTGCATTTCGCTTGTCCAAATAGTGAGCCAGAGTAGTCAGTAAGTAAGGCTTCCAAGCAAACAGATACTGGGAACAGAGTCGGAGGAGGGCTGTTAGGAAACTAGAAAATCTGTATTTATTGCATCTGCTGCTTTCATCACATTAACAATGTAGCAAAAGTAAATGGAGGAAAGTTTTCACAGTAAATTCACAGCAGCAACCAATTTATTTGTGCCTTTCTGAGTCAGAATTCGACCTTAATTCAGGCATAGAACCTCTTCAGT
Organism: Channa argus; assembly: GCF_033026475.1. Taxonomy (NCBI): domain Eukaryota; kingdom Metazoa; phylum Chordata; class Actinopteri; order Anabantiformes; family Channidae; genus Channa; species Channa argus. The sequence continues at coordinate 11,728,154 of NC_090198.1, forward strand.
CTTTTGATATAGATGGTGTGAGTTCCCCATGATGCTCTGGAGAGAGATAAATAAAAGGACAGAAAAATCCTCTTTAACATTAAGAGAAATAAAGCAACAGGAAACAAAAGAGAAGTGGAGAAAAGGGGGGCTTGCAGTATCCTGCATCGCATCATTAGTTAAAGCCTGGGGATTGCTTCAAAACAAGAAATGAAGTGATGCCCTTGCCTTGATGTTTGAAGGCCAGAAACTAAGCTTGGGAATCTAATTAGATTTCGGTTTGTATTCAAAGGAGCAGTATGTGAAAATCTTTGGTGACAAAAATGCTTTAAGGGCATTTTAAACAATACAGTATACAACTGCTATTAGTGTTATAGCTTTTGCTACACATGTTTATTCACACAACCTGAGACATGCCAATATTTAACTGTACATCTTATTTATGCTGACATGGCTTTTGCCTTTATGTTGGCTGTCTTTGAACAAGCAAGGTATAAACACAGCACTCCAAACAGCAATGGAAGTAATTATTGCGATTACCTGTGTAAATTCTGCAGCTTTGCAACTGGTTATGTACCCACTTAAATAATGAGCAGCCTATAATAAGGTACTGAATGTGGAATCTGGTTCAGGAGTGGCCAATTTGATTTCATCCATCCATTATCTGTAACTGCATATCCTGGGCTGGAGTCTATCCCAGCTGTCATAGGGTGAGTGGCTGGGCGCAACCTGGACAGGCCTCCAGTTTATCTCAGGACCAACAAGGAGAGACATACAAAGACAGACAACAATTCACACTCACATATTCACATCTGCATACAATTTAGAGTCACCAATTAACATACATTAACATGCATTTGTTTTGACTGTGGGAAAAAGCCGGACCTGGAGGAGACCCACATAAGCATGGGGAGAACATGCAAACTCCACACAGAATAGCCACAGCCAGCCAGGAACGTGAACCTTCTAGCTGTGAGGCGGCAGCACTAACCACTCCACCACTAAGCAATTCGATTTCAGCCCTTGATAAATCTTTCACCAAATTTCATGCCGTGGGATAAAGACCCTGAAAACCAATTTTCTCCATGAGCTTCTTAATATTACTGAAAGGATTCTGCATGAACACACTATATTCTGTCAAAATAAGAGTTTAGGTTATTCCATGTGTAAGCAGCCTGTATCCTGCTTTTTCTCCTGATTTGCAGAGGGTGATTTCTCACTCCCTGCACTATTGTAGTAAATCTTATGGAATGTTTTTGTAATTTTTCAGAGCAACCCTGCTCTGACTATGTAAACCACCAGAGTTCCTGAGCACTGCGTTTTTGTCAACTAGGTTTTTTTTTTATGTATTACATTTTAGGATCTTAGAGAGCTATTTCAATATGAAATATCCTGTGAGTTGCTTTGCAAGGTCAAAAGAGGCTAAAGTTACTGTTTAAAAGGAAACTCTAAACCCTTAAACCTGCTTTCTCTTTTCTTGATAAACATTTTGAAAATCAGATACATGCATAAAGGCACATAGATCTCATCAGGGCCAATTTAACCTTTTTATGTCTGTGGACATATGTATTTCACTCTGTGTCCCTCCAGAGAGAAGTGATTGATGAAAAATGTGTCTGGAACACATTCATTGTCTGCCGTGTCGCAAATGGCAGAAGGCAAGCGTCTGTGTGGGTCGAGGTTTTGTATGTGTGTCTCAGGCAGTCTGTGTTTCTTTAAAAAGCAATTTCTTTGACACTGACGAGTAAAGAAAATGACAAATGACGTTGCATCAATCAGAAAAACCTCAGTCTGATTTGACTTGACATATACTTTTAATGAGTCGCAGCTCAAAAAGTCACGCATGGTACAAAAACAGATACATTTACAAACAGGTGTGGGCTTCTTCTTGTATACTTTTGTTTATGTTGGAATCTTCTTTTACATTTTGCTTCACAAAGGAAGAATTGCTTAGTCCATAAAGATCCAAAATAGCCATTTTGAGCATTTACACAAATATCTAAGAGCACATCAGGCCGGCACATCAATCTGTCTTAGTGAGTCATTCTCATACTGTCCACCTCTCTGAGAGGCAAGAAGAAAAAAAAAGGAAAGTGCTCCCCCAAGGCTGGAAGACTTGTGCTACCTCTTCCCTTTTTTTAAACGCACAAGCACACAGGCACACACACACACACACACACACACACACACACACACACACACACACAGAGCAAAAGGCAAAGCTGATCAGTCCTGTGTGATTAGAACAGCCAGTCTGCTCAGTAATCACTCTGCTGATCACGTCACAACAGCTTGAAGAAAATTGGCTCAGTAAAGAGAAGAGACTATAAGAATATTACAGGGCTGACGAAAGGTGGATGAAACACAGTGAGAGATTTAAGGACAAAGACAGCACACTGATTGTGTTTGTGTGTACAGTATATGGAGGAGTGTGAGAGGGGAAGAAGAGAGCCAGGAAGAAAAAGCAAGAGCTGTTTGACTGGCACTTGACTGAGCAGTTCTGCGTATGGAACGAAGCCAATGATGACTGCAGTTACCCACAGTTAGAGGGGGGATAAGTGAGAGCCAGTTAGAGGAGGAGTGCTTAATATTCCACACACATACAGTTGCTCCACTATAGCAAGAGTTTAAAAATAGACCGCAGCAGATTTGTGAACCGAGGAGCTCAGCTTAAAAGAGAGGTACAGTTGGGTACAATGAAGGGGATCCACAAGGAGCCTGATCCCTTAGAAATGCTCTTAATTACAATCTACTGCAAATGTAGTAAAAAGGTCAAATGTAAAAAAAGAAAAGTCTAAATCAAACAAATTTTACAGATAATTTTAATAGACAAAGTGCCTGGATTTGGGTTACACATGCTCCGATGTGTGTGTCAATCTCTCCTATTAAACTTAATTATCAACTAAGACGCAGACTATTATGTAAAGGTCATCTTGTTTTAAGCTATAATATGACTGTGAACTGTTTGGGTATCAAGGTAGCATTGAACTCTAAAATCAATCCACTGCACTTTACCCAGCCTTCTCTCCCTTCATCCACCTTGCTCCACCCAGTACTTTAGATGTTAGTCTAAATTTCAATGAACAGGAAGGCTTCAAAACTTACCAGACTATTGTCAAATAATCAAAAGAAGCCTTTGACAGTTCCTCACTACATTACACACACACACACACAAATGTTAAATCTTGTTTGTTTGAGCAAAACAAAAGTGTAAAACTGTCAGCTGAAGGTCTAATTGTTGAGTGTTTCTTTGTCAGAGGTAACAGAGCCAAAGAAACCTTTTCCCTTCTTGGCTCCTGGCTGTGACTTCACATCTGCTGTAAAAGACAGACATGAGTTATTCACTTTTTCCATTTTACACTTAGCAAGAAAGAAAAAAGGATCATTCTTACTTTAACACTATATTCCAGCTCTAATTTATATTTAGTGTACTAAGAACTTAGAGTAGGAAATAGTTCCTCGTTGGACAAAAATACTCAGAATTCTCTTCTTTTAGGAGAAGGAGTAAGAGCATTTTGTCAACATTCCTAACTTCGGAAACCACTCCTATGTCCAAAAGGTTTAAAGTGAAGGAGAGCTCCAGAATTTTTTGAGTGTGGTGCATTTGCTCTGTGAAAAAGAAGAACACATATTGTGTGCACAGAAGCCACAGCCATTGCAACTTGAGGCGAATTTGGGCCACTTTCTGCCATAAAAAATATCTAACTTTGAAAGCTTTTAATGCAGCACAGGGAATGCAAAGAATTACTAATGTCTCCTTATGAAAACAACAATCATGAACAAAAACATGATTACTGCATTAACACTCAAGGGTGTGGAGGTAAACTACATCATCCTTTTGTGGATAAATCATCCCCATGCACACACCTTGGGGATCATAAGTCAGGGTGGACTAATACTTTTGTGTTCAATCATGTGGCCCAGTGTATGATGTGGGGAACATTAGAGTGAACTGAGCTGATTGGGATATGATCACATAGGGAAGTCACACACTGGGTAACACAGCACCTTTCCAATAAATCTACTACTACAGAAATAAATTGGTATAAATCATATCTCAAAGATTTTAATACTTATCTTTAGGATTTCTTACCATACTTTGCAGCTATGAATGTTTGGCTGACTGTAAAATAGTGTCATCACACCCGTTCATAGCAGTCCTAATGTGATGTACTATTATTAGTCCTAAGTTGTCTTGTAGCATAATATCTAGGAGTGACTAAAATTCTCAGGAAACACAGGCGTTGTATTCATATTTGACATTTCAGGGATTTACAACTGTGAAACAGCTACATCTACAGCTGTATGCCAGTGTACATAATCTGATTACATTTATCAAGTCACTGATGCAGAGGTATGATGCATAGAACTATACTTTAGGATGTTTAACAGCATATTCTACATTATGTATTATACAGCATGTGGTTTAGTACCAAGGCCATATCAACATGTCCAAATTTGATGGCAAAGTTATTGTTATAGTCACACAAGTGTCCTAATGAGAAGGCTAATATATTCTATCTACAATCAAACATGAATAAAATATTTACAGGAATTTTTTATTTGCTAAATTCAGAGTTGCTTCTTTATAAAACACATGGGACCAACCAAGAAGATTTAAGAAAAGCTTTGTCGTCCAACAGCTTGTTAAGAATTTATAAACCTAGATGCAGTTTATATCAGTGCAGACTGTGGCCTTAATTTTACTCTTCCCAGCCAAACTCTTGAATTAAAATCTGTATCCAGAAAATTGAAGATCTTTACACCTTTTCTTGGGTTTACCCAGGATGAGGTGTTGATTCAAGTTAAGAAGATGAAGTGTTTTCACTTTGTGGCAATGAAATATTGAGTTGTATTTATGTCTTTGAGTGGAAGAATTTTTACTATAGCAATATCTGTCCATGCATTAATCCAACACTACAGTCCACATGAAGAACATGTTTTTAATGAGCCTGTATTGTGGTTAAAAAATACTTTGTAGTGCACTTAATTTTAATAAAAGATGACTTACTTAGTATTTCATGTGTTTTCTGTTGCCACTTCCAAATGCAAACCTTCACGTTTTCACTGATCTAAAGATTTTTTTGTTATGTGCAAAGATAATGGGGAACTATGCAAATCTATGCAAATCGAGTGTCAGAAAACAGTGAAGTCGCTATACAGTTTGTTACATAAAATAGTACCAGAAGTATGAGAGAAGCAGTGAGCAGTCCAGATTTGTGTATCTGTGGTGGCAGAAACATTGTATAATCTTTACCTCTCATTATGTTTATGTCTTTCAAAATAAACAGAAGATAGCTTTTGAGGAAATTGGCCTAAAGATGTGCAAAGCCATAAGTAAAAAAAAAAAAAAAAAAAATCAGCATTTTAGCTGAATTGAAAACAGAAAAGGAATAAGCTGAAATGTGCTTAGAAACACAGTAGCAGTGTGTGTGTGTGTGTTTGTGTGTGCTGCTGATGAAAAAGTTGCTGACTACCCTATAGAGCACAGTCATAACAGTGTGGAGAGGAGGAAGTATTACTAATTCCTAATGTTATGTTTAATGTAAAAAACAGTTTCTATGTTTTTATTAGGTTGAAATCTTAACATCTTGGGTGTTGCCTCAAGCAGGATTACTCACTACTAATAGCGCACAACAACTTTGCTAAACTTATGTGAACAAATAGCAATAATCAATACATAGGACTAATTAAAACCTCATATATCCATGTTTAGTTCTGACAATCCAGCTTGAATAGTTAGAATACCCCTGAGGGTATGGGGTATCTATCCTTAGATCTTTGTGAAACTTTTACGAAGACACTCAAAGCTAAAAGTAATGTAGTGAAATGCAACAAGTCCTGCGATAAATTCAACTGAATTATACTGAGACATTTTCGTTAACTTTTAGTCCAACTTCACACCTGTTATATAATGCAATACAATATTTTAAATATTACAAATAAACACTATTTTAACACTGATGCCTAAGGTGCACTTGTATTGCTTTAACATGGACTGAACTGCAGTACCAAGCTGCTTGGCTTCCACCTTCATCCACATTACAGCGCTGACAGGCTCAAGTTCCCAAGAGACGACTAACAAGACAACTACAACGCACACACCACAAGTTAACCACACAAACAGAAGCACTCTTTATAATACATTAGTACTGTAAATTGTAAGCCTAATATATCCAATACACATGCTCAGTCACATTACAAACCACAACATTGTTGCTGTTAGACATTTTTGAGCATATGATTCAGTGTTTACACTGCTTACATAAAAACAAAAATCGTAACATTGCACAACTGAAAAATATTTAAAGTCTATAATATATTAAATTCTTTTGATTCTTTGCTGCAGATCCATTAGCAATTTGTTTTGGAGCACAGGAGTCATTAAAGACATCTTCATGATGTCATGTCTTTATTTCCTTTTGTCCAATGTAAACTTCTCTCCCTGAGGCCACACACGCACACGCACACACACACACACAACACACGCACACACACACACACACACACACACACGCACGCACACACACAGAGGACATTGTTGTCTGTAGTGTGCAGAGCCAGCAGGCAGCCATACTGGAAATCAGCATTTGTGTGTAATTAAAGCTTTTTGCATTTTCTTCTCAAAGCACCACACTAATATCCCAGTGGACACTTGACATCAGCAACATTTACTGTTGCCAGCTCTTTTCTATGCATAAATTAACATATTATGCAAATTTCTATAGTGCTGACACACAAATATTGTTACATAACACACAGACCTACAAACGACACACAACCAATTAGGAGAATCATTAGCATAGTGATAAATTATCAACCAGAACTGAATCACGAATAGAACATGAGCCCCATGTCTGTCCAAAAAACACTACAGAACAAATTCCAAATTTAGTGAGACTGATAACACTCACAGCTGTGATGAACTTTTTCTCTCCAGTGATGTCTTCAACTACACAGCAAGCCCCTGCCTTCCCAAAATTAGCCTAGTCTCCTCTTTCAAGTTTGACATAAAAGAAGAGAGAAAAGAGGAAGAGGAGCGCCAGAGAAGACTCCAGTGAGAACATGACACTGCTCTCCTTTTTCTGTGCAGTCTTTAAAGATTTCCCTGCAGTAAAGCCTGTGCTATGGTGAGAAGGATTTCTCTGCCGGTCTCATATCCAGCATGAAGAGGCTAGCACACATTCATTCTGGTAATCTTCAGAGTCTTGCTGCCGCTCTCTGGAGATATGACATACCGCCAGATTTTGTGGATGGAGGAGTGATTGGAATGTACTAATTGAAATATGTGTAAAGAGATGTTTAAAAAACAGACTCAGACAGGATCAATTACTAAACTAAGGAACAAGCATTTCCAGATCTTTTTCCATTTGAACTTCGGCACCACAATAGTGGTTCTACACCGAACAATCCCAGAGAAGTAACCACTTCCATACATGTAGTAAGGGGATTTAGTTTGGCTGCAGTTCAGTTCCCCAAATTAAACCACAATCTCCTTGATTTTGCTCAAATATGAAAAAAATTACTTAATTATTTTCTAACTACAAAATTAAAACCAGCCATACGGCAATAGACCTAAACGCTGTGCAGAAAATCAGCAAAACTGATCGTTAACATTTTAATTAAACTGATGAAACTCAGCTTGACTTGATGTGCTCTTGACCTACTCCTCTGCAACCACTTATTTATTTCCTTATGGGTTTGTTTGGACCTGAGCAGCCGGGTGTGTCAGCAAGCTGCACACAGACTCATCTTCAGTGCCACAAAACAATGAATAGTTTCGTACACTTCTCTCTCCCATTTTAACAAGAATCAAAGGCAACCACAAAGACACGCTTCCTACCCGAGAGATATCATTCATCCCTTTGAGAAAGAGTCACAGAATGGATATATTTCATATCAGCCTACTTTTGTTTTCCTCCACCCAAATTTTTGTGTGAAAGAAAAAGGTTTGTCTTTGTAATGAAATGCCAAAGAGTATTGAGATACAGACCGTAAAATACGTCTTAATGCAAAACTAACTGATTACCTATTACTAGGAATTTATCAAGTCCAATACTGCCATTGTGTACTGGTAAAACCCCTCTGAATACTGAACTCAATACCGTGTTAACCCCTGAGCTGTTTTAAGATAATGGATGACAACAAAACTAAAACCTAATGCAAGCTCTACTAAAGTCTCAACATGTAGTTACTAAATGTCATTCTCATGAAGATTATTTTAAACATGTTAAAATGAGTGACAATCAAAGGAGATTTACATTAACTACAGTTTTACCTGAAGCTCTAATTGTTTCACGATTTTAGTTATTTTTCCCTCTGTAGGCTCATCTTTTTTTCTTTGTTTTCTTTTTGTTCTTTTTAGCAAAAATTGTTTCGGTGAGATTTTCCATTCTCGTAGAACATCCAGCAGTCAGGTGTGTGCTTCTTCCACACTGTCAGAGACTAGAAATCTGTGACAATGGAAACAGTGTTTACGCGTAAATTACTAGAGTATGAATACAAATAGGAGACCCTCCATAGTCACATTAGCAGCTTTGTGGGACTGTATATAGGCTCAGCTTGATTTAATCTGCATACTGACATTCTCACCATTACAACAAAGCAGGTATTATATTTCCTATGTTCACCATCTTAGTTTAGCATGTTAGTATACTAACACTGGCTTAAGCAATAAATACAGAGCTGGAGTAAGCATGAACATCATACATTTTGTAATGTAGGTATTTAGTTATAAACCAGTGACTTGCACACAATTATAACTTGATCTGATGGTGATGCTACTGTAGATTGAAAATGAAGAACCACTAAACTCATGGTAACCCATTACACTTAAAACCACAAAAGTGAACCTTGTGCTGTTACTACTGGAAAGCAAATGATCGGGTCAAAAACAGGAAACCAAAATATGTTTGATTGGTACGTTGCACCGTTAGAGCCTTTTAAGTTATGCTTATTGCCTTCAATGAAATGCCTACAGCATCTTTATTGCTCTGTCACGTATCATATGCCTTTGCTATGGTGTCTGATGGTGTCAGGTTCAGTCAGGGCAAGCTCATTAATCTGCTCAGGTGCAGTGCTGTTGGCTGACAGAAGATACGCAGAGAAAAGAAGAGGAGGAACGAAGGAGGGGATTTTGAGGAATTCAAGGGCTATCCAGGAGATAAAGTGCAAAAGGAGAAAAAGAAAAAAAGACATATAGTATGTGAGCGAGACAGAGGAAAAGAACTACTGTAGCAGAAATAGCTTTGCTTAATTTTAAACTGTGGCTCCTTCGGGTGTGGCAATACAACAAAGTCAGTGACATCACTATGAAGCTACCATATGCTTATGTTCAGACAGGTTAGATACACACACGGTTTTGGAAAGACAACGACCCAGAAACCTCAGTCTTAATATTTCATCCATTCACAAAAAACAGGATTTTCGTACATGAGAACTTCAGACAGAACATAAAGGTTCAAGTATCTCTTAGGCCAAACAAACCCCATACACACAAGTGTGACTGTAAGTCTCACTGCAGATGACCGTGAATGAATGAATGAATTATTTTAAATATTTAAACCTGTTTTATACACCAATCTCTGTAGATATTATATTATAATTATATATTATTATAACTGTTTTGTTTTTTTTTACAAGGCTTATATACTGTAGACATGTGACGTGTACTGTGCAACATCAGTGCCAGGCACATGGTCTTGATCAAAGTTATATTCACTGCAAAATATATTTGGAGTCTAAACTCCATTCATGCAGACATTAAACTAGCTGTATCGGGCGTATAAGATATTAAAAAAAAAAAAAAAATCACTTTTAATTTTTGCATGGGCATATTTCTTACAATACAGGAAATAAAATTCCACTGTGTAGTTAGCTAACAATCTTACAATCAGTACTTTTGTCTACATTCTGAAACACTGTGCTGTGATATTTCATCATTAATTAGATTTGGAATAGGCAGCATGGTGGCAGAGAGGTTAGCACTGCTGCCTCACAGGTAGAAGGTCCCCAGTTCGAAGCTGGATTCTCGCTGCAGCCTTTCTGTGTGAGGTTTGCATGCTCTCCCTGTGCTTTGTAGGTTTCCTCCCACAGTTCAAAGACATTAATTTGTGACCTGTAGGTGTGAGTGTGAATGGTTGTCTGTCTGTGTGTTCTCTGTGTTGGCCCTGAGACAGACTGGCGACTTGTCCATGGTGTACCCGGCCTTTCACCCAGTGACAGATGGCATATTCTCCGTTCCCCTGTGACCCTGAACAGTACAAGCAGATACAGATAATGGATGAATAGAACTGGTATCAACTAAAAATAATCATTACTGATAGCTCATTACATATAGCCAATACACTATAATGTCCTGTTTTTTTTGCACCCATTACATGAAGTTTGAGAGCAAAGTATTTGGGTGTGGCTTGTATCAGTGGGGTTAAGTCTTATCCATTGCCAGAGATGTACTGTACGCATTACTGTAGAGATACCCTAATCTGAAAGCACACCAAAACCTTGAAGGTTTTATCTTCCCCTCACCCCGCATTTTGGATTAATGTATTATTTATCTGAATGCCTTCTCATCAGGAAGACATGTCCCTCACAGAAGGCCAACACATATGGCTGATAAGCAGGAGCTCTGTCATCCTACTTTTATTCTACATTAACCCTGTAGAAATACAAAGTACATCGGTAGAAATAAATATAGGGACCAACAATCCCAAGTCTCTACCTGAATCACATACTTGTGAACCACAGGGTAAATGTTTGGAGGTCAGGTGAAGTTCATATTTGCCTATCAAATACACATTTTCAGAATACTGTACTTTATATACTGCACTTTTATCAAGAAAAAGCTTACTGAGCATACAAAGCCTTTTTGCACCACTGTTTGCAAAGTTCAAGGTGCTACGTGTAGCGCCTTTGGCTGTGGTGTGAGAGAGAGAGAGAGAGAGACTCTTAACAGACTCTCATTGTTAGGATGTGTAAAAGCACAGATGGAACACCTCATAATATTTCTAATTTAGCCCCTTTAGCAGACACCTGGGAGCTTCCCAATCCAAGCAGAATTCTGTTATCATCTGCTGAGCAGATCCACTGGAGCTGAGACCAAGAGACCTGATCAAAGATATTTTGACAGGAGTTGCTGAGTGAGACCATTCATGCATGTCCCCACTAGAGCAAGACACAAAGATGTGTGCAGACTGCACAGCCTAAATCTCAGGTTTGTTTGTTCACTGACTGCATATGGTCTCAACATTTTGGCTGTCGCGTTTTTGGACTGATTACACATCACAATCAATACAATCCAGTAAACACTGACAATAGCTCAAAAAGTACCAGACTCACTTGAAACGTCCTATTTTTAATGTGTCCACTGCCAGGATATGAACAGTAAAACTATGCACATGCTAACAGGTTTACACGTAACATATCATGTGTATTTTATTACAACACGAGCAGCTCTGCTCTGCGGATGGCAATGTCAGCCTGTCGGTCCACTACTTTGGTCACAACTGAACTATCTCCAGTTTAAGATTCATTTCTCAATAATTTTGATCATCCTGCATGGATACTTGAATCATCCAGCCATGTAGGACCAATCTAAGACAACCCTCCCATCAGCGTCAGCTCTACTTTGTTTTATGCTAACTAAGATGAGTACATCAGCAAGATGATGATCAAGGTAAACATTACACCTGCTAAAAATCAAACACTTGTTAGCACTAACATCCTGAGCATGATGTTCACATGAAGCAATATTTATTCATTTCTGGCATGTAATAAATTAATCAACAAATAACTGATTGCACATCCTTACATACTATTGTCTTATCACTCATTTCAAGTTCTGAAAATTGTCTGAGGTGTATAATAAAATATCAAGGACAGCTGTATAGTTCACCATTTATGTATGTGTCAGCCTGAGTAAAAAAACAACACGTTTGGAATTAAAGGTGGCAGGCACATTAAGTTGGGTTTCTTATTTGTAAAACAAACCATTAATTATTTAAGTTATGCTCTGATTTGGGGGTTATAGATAAGCCATAATCATTATTTTAGTGTGCAAGCTTTGAGGTACAGGCAGCATAAGCAGAAGAATAGACCAGCTCATGTATAAAAAGACAACATGTTAGAAACACTATTCCAATTTTAGCATAGAGCTCGCTGGGGAGACAAGAGCAACCTATTTCAATAATGCATTGCAAAACATAACAAGCTCCTCCCAAGGTTTGCATTTACCTTCAAAAGAACATTCCTAATTTCATTAGTGGGCTATACAGGATCTGAGCCAGTGCCAGGTAGGTCTCACTGGATCAGTGCGATTCTATCACTCATTTTAATTTAAATCCCTAATACTCATCTTTTTCTTCACAGTAAGAATTTTAATTTGGCCCACACTGTCTGCCTCTTAAAACAGCTGCCAGACTGCTTGGTGTCTTACTCCTCAGAATGCTGAGATGTATACAGCTGTAGGTAATACTGAGCTATGAGTAATAGGTTTGTGAAGTTTAGCAAATATGTACATTAATAACATGTACATTGTCTTGTCTACAGTACCACTTAAAATTAAGGTGCCTGTAAATTACTCTTAGCCTTATACTAATATTAACTTTTTTATAATTTTTGTAGACTGCTGCCAGTGACAGATTAAAATTAAATGTATTTAGACCAACATACTGTTGCATTGGGCAACACCTTATAAACTTTATATTTCAGGTAACACCTTTTTTTAATCATCATTTGTTTTTTTTAATGAAAATACAATTTGTTTTTTGTTTTTTTAAATAAAACAAAATATGGCCTGGGCAGATTATTTCAATATTACTTACGTACACAATATTATTACTTATAAAGGATATTTATTCTAGTGTTTTCAGCTGTAACAACCAGCCTCCTAAAATGCACAATATTTCCAACATGTCATTATATCTATGATAACGATCCATTAATGCAGCTGATTACAACGTGAGATCAGTGTTCTATATTTGCTTCACTCATGATTACAGTCGGCTGATGTGTAAATGCCTCAGTGCACGATAATGACTGACAATCTGACACTTGTATCATTATCCAGTGTTGGCCCATTGAAAGACAGTGGATAGATTTTATTCTGAGCTAAGGAGGAATCCACACTGTTTAATGTATATAAATGTGAAGAGAGATCAATGTCTTGCACATAAAAGCAATAACAGTAAAGACAAAGGCTGGGTTCTTACACAGAAATAAAGCGACAACTCTTTTTCAAACTACAGACCCAGAGTTTCCCCCAACTCAGTGTTAACAAACTCAGTTTTCCATGAAATATCACCCAGGATGTTCCTTTCCTTTTTCTTACGGCTTATCCCGTGAGTTCAGGGTCAACATAGCAGATCATTATTTTGCATGTTGATTTGGCACAGTTTTCACGCCGGATGCCCTTCCTGACTCAACTCTCTGCAATTTCTAACGGGGCTGGGGATGGTGATGGACTGTTAAGGGTTCAATATCTTGCCCAGGGACACTTCAACATGTGGTCAGGAAGAGTGGGGCGGGAACCTCCGACCCTATGGTCAGTGGGCTGCCACTCTGCTAACTGAGTCACTGCCACCCCATCACCCAGGATTTTACTACTAGTAAATACTTCATAGAAACAATTCATCAAAATTCCACCTTATTCTCTAACCAATTTGTCCAATGAACCTACAATAGAAGGGGGAAATAAAGCATCAAATTACATTATAAATAATTAGATATTTGCAATAAAATGACATGACAAGAAATTGTAATGAAAATTCAATTAAGAAAATGTACCGTGCTGCTAACTGGAGGATGTATAGTAGCTCAGCAGATTTGGTGGTCTGGTCTGTTCTTGTTCTGTGCTTGTTATCTCCACAAGTGTCCTAGCATAAATACCCCATACTGCTCCCCCTGGATACTCCAGTGCTGTGCATTGTAGCTTGCTGCCATCCGTGTGTGAGAATGTGCATGTGTTGTGTAAATGAGAAGCAAAATGTAAAGTAGATAAAAGCACTTTATCAAACCAGTCCATTTCCAATTGATTTGCAACATTGCCTAAAGTAGTCAAATACCCCCAGACAAGAAAAAGGGAAATCCTGTTTACTGCTTGTGAGTATAAATGGTACAGCAGAACTGCTATTATACTGTAGAACTTTAAGGGCACACAAAGGCACCACCGTCTGCGATGCCCTTCTCAGCACCTCCCACCGTTTTCCCACAGCATCCCATCATCTTCACGGCACAACCACATGCTAGCAGAGGACCTGCTTTATACCTTGCCTATTAAACCTCTGTCCTATTCTCTACCAGCAAAAACACCACTGTGCATGAATCCTAGACTGAGGCCTTAAGGGATTGTATGGTCAACTGCAGATGTGGGGCCCTTGTGGTAATAAGGGGATGTTGTCAAATGAACAGGAGGAATAAATAAACATAACACATATAAACATATGAAGAAAACAGCAACCATGTAATCAGTTTGGGGATTCCACCTTAAGCTGCCTTCACACATGGATTGTTTCTATGTATGAAGGTCACCTCTACAATCGTTCCCCTATGATGTGATTTCATTGTAACTGCAGCAGTTCAAGGTGTAGGCTAATTGGGCTAAATGGAGAGTGTGGCCTCTATTGAGCCCCATGAGACCCCATTATTCTGGGCCATGTCTCTAAGTTGTGCAGGGAAGGACAGCAGCCATCACCTCACACTTCCAATGTTATCTTCCTTCATTAAGGTCATGGTCGTGTCATTTAAGCAGATAGAAAATAATGTGTTCCCAGTGTTTATTTAGCTTTACAGATGCTTTGTATGAAACACAATTAATAAAGCTCCCTTAATGTTCACACATTCAAGTGATGGCAAATAAACTGTGATGTTGTTGTTGTAAACAATAGATGATTGATTAAGCTGATGATCCTATTTATATTTATATTTAGACTAGTTGTGCTTCATCAGGAACCCCATGGCGCAAAATAATGGCATGTTTCGTTATTTCCCATGGTGGAAATAATGAAATATGCCAATAGAGGGCTAATCTCAATAGAAGCTTTACTACAAATTAAGCATTCTGTCCCTGCTGTGTGCTTTCAGATACGAAAAGGGTGGGATCAGCATATTTTGACAGCCAAACACTGAATCATGACGGGGAAGAAGTCAAGGGGGAACAAGAGTGGGTTGCACTCTGATAAACACGACTCATCAAAAAACACCAGACGGACCGTGTCCTCTCCAGATCAGTCAGAAGAAACGTACATGGAATTCTAGTTGTAAAACATGGAGAGTGATAGTACCTATCACTCTCCATGTTTGGGAAGTTGGACAAAAGTTCAATTAGAACAATCTCTAAAGATGAACTTGAATGACAGCTCAGATTCCAGCCTGACAGGCACGACTATTTAACTGCATACTTCCACATTCAGTATTACACTAAATCACCCCTTTATGTAAAAAATAACAAACAATTATGGGCCTCACACTTGTTACAGATATGTATTTACACAAGAAATGAGGGCAAGTGTAAGAAAAAGCCCATGGGCTGACTTAAAAAATACACCATTTCATGGGTCCCCTGAGCACTACTACTTTAAGCTGTTAGACATTGAAAGGCTTGCT
The DNA here is from genome assembly GCF_033026475.1 of Channa argus. Classification (NCBI taxonomy): domain Eukaryota; kingdom Metazoa; phylum Chordata; class Actinopteri; order Anabantiformes; family Channidae; genus Channa; species Channa argus. The sequence goes on from NC_090198.1 coordinate 11,743,733, forward strand.
TTTCCTGTGCCGTCAGATCCTAGAAATGAGCAGGTGGTGATGGTCTTTGTGTGCTGTCGTTTCTAATTCAGCAGAAGTGGAATCCCTTTGAGTAAGAAGCATCAAACACAGTTCTGGCAACTCAAAGAGCCAGGTTAGACTACGCATACAACAGGCTTCTCGATGATGCAGCCACACAGAAGATGTTACAGGGACACACGTACACTCACTTGATTTACAAAGGGGGCAATTGACAATCACTTACTTTTACTTCTCTGCTATCTCCTATAAACAAACCATTTACTGACCCTAACCATGTCTGACATTTATTCAAAAACCATGTGGCAATTGATTTCTGAGACAGCTCAGTGCACAATAAATAAAGAGACATGCTTCAAACAAGTCTGTAGGGTACTGCATGAGTACGGGGCCCAGCGAATAAACAAAAAAATGTGCTAAATTATTTAGTAAGTTTGAGTTATCAGAAGACAGTAAAATTGACCTGTAGTAAAGTCTACCTTACTCCTTCGTATACTGCTACAAACATAAGGAATGACCATGAAGTAGAATGAAGGCTTCTCTGCCATTGGTTCAACAACAATGAAAAACCTACACAGGAGCTGTAACAAACAACCAGAACCAAAAAGTGAGGAGGGAGCTCAGACTAATTCATTAAATGCAGGGTAACTATTTAAAAGTCGACTGTGTTATGTGATTCTGCTAAACGTTTTTTCTTCAGCACTCTTACTATCTTTAGTGATGCAAGAGAGGCAGACGAGTGCACAGAAACTATACCCATTATACAGCTGGATTGGGCAGAGGGGACCCTTGGTTGCCCCTGTAAGAATATTTAGGTATTGGGAAATGGAAATCTGTTAGTGTTTATTGTTTCCAGTTTGAAAAAGAATGTGCTTCAATAAAGCTGCCTCAGACACATTAGGGATTTGTTTAGTCCTCTTATTGCTAAGTGCTCTGTTCTGACCCTCTGCTTTATTGACAAAAATGGGAGATCTCCACTCTCATACTAAAGAACAATTAACTTTTCCCTGGTTATTGACCTAAACCTCTAATGGGCTGCCTGACTCATGTATCTCAAAACAATAAAAATAGAAAAAAAAACACAAATCCACTTTGATCCAAAGTCGTTCAGGGTCAGATCATCCAGATTAGTTTCATAATGCCTTCAAATCAGTCCATGAAGCTGCTGAAATAACAGCCTGCACAGATATTGTTTGCAGGACTGTTTTTAATTTCATACCTTCTGTTGGAAACGCATTAAGCCTAATGCTATTTGGCAATCCTTGAAATTTGCTACGCAATGCACGCACCTCAGGCATCATGATGGTAACGTCATTGAAGACTCTGCAGCCCCATGATAACAGTCTGACCATAAACACACAGCAACAGATCCATGTTGAAGGACTGAACAGGGCTGGGGTAAATGACACCTGCGTCTATCAGGCTGATCAAATGTGCGGTGAAACGTCCGTTTACCTGATCACCACCCCGTTACGCGCCAACCCTCCAAAACAAGGTGGTTTCACAATGAGGAAACCTTGGTCCCCACTGACCTGAATCGTGCAGGTGTACTCCGAGTCGTCCAGCAGTCTCACAGTGCAGTTGCATTCCCTGTCCAGACTCCTGATGCTGCTGCTCATCAGTCGGCTCAGCATCTTCTCGATCGTCTATGTGCGGGACCAGGGACAAGGGCACAGAGCGCATACATATAAGTTGATCTGATTGTCACGTTAGCAGCGTCCTTGTTCTTTGGTCCAACACCTGGTCAGGGGCAGGGCAAAGTGGCGGCGGCGGTGGGGCATCGTTTCCTCGAGGGGTGAGCGCTGACTGGTCGAGGCACCACACACGGTGCGTTTCTTGAGACTGCTACGCTCTCTCTGGTTCGGTTAAACCGTCTCCCCCAGTCTCCTCGCCGTTGCCATGCCGCTCTCAGTGCTGCTGGGCGGGCTGGGTGTTGAATGGCGAGTCAGTCAACCAACGGAGCAGTGACCGAGGCGCTGCCTTCACAGAGTCAACGACAGGAGCCGAAATTCCGATAGGCTGGGTCACGTCGTGACTACGTCCACATGGTCAGGAATAATAACACAGTGGGGCCTGTAGTTTCACAATTCAAAAACACAGACAGACATGCGCTTTCATGCTGCTGCAGAAGTTTATAAATTAGTTGATTTACCGACACGCTATATTTTACACAATTTATCATAAGATGCACAGGCATCACAAAATACACAAAAACTGAGATATTGTCATGTAATGTTCGCAATATAGTGGTGAAATACCTCACTTCATTATTATTTAAACAGAGTAATGCGCCCAAACACTTAAACGTGACATCACTTTGATGATATGTGGTTTTAGGTTAAAATCGATATTTCCGAAAGAACGTGAAGGCACCGACATATTGCATTAATTTATACAACGTTCAACCACAACATTAATACCCCCTGGTGGATTTAATTGCTTTAACATAAACGCCAAGATTTGATGTTGTGGTTGACAGATCAGGGGTCAGCATGGGAAATATTTAATGCCCTGATGGACAGGTGTCACAAGCATCAACGCTTGCTGCAAGTAAATATATTGTTGTGGTTGATCAGTGCACATTTCACAGGCTGATTTCAGCATGAAAAAGTGTTTCCAGTATTAAAATGAATACATCAGACTCTTCATGGAAATGTATCGTTCCAACTAAAATGTCAAATTGTCAAAGAAGTCTAGTTGTTTTCTAGCCTGAGACTCTTTTACTGTAAATTTATCAATGTACACCTGAGAGTGATCCAGATGAAAGCCGATGACCTCTAATAATAACAACGTGGGTCAATGGATTATATGCCTAGCTCAAGGGCAGTGTTTAAACATTAGCACTAACAACTATTCAGTTACAAAACTCCGTCTGTATAGCGCATAATGCGTGTTACTCTGTAATTCAAATATATATATATATAAATATATATATCAGTATATGAAGACACAGACCTCTGTCTCTGAACCTGTTATCCATTCTCCAGGTGTCTTTGACTAGGTCTCCCTCTGGTGGAGTTTCATGCTAATGACAAGTCTCAGCAGTATTTTGTGGTTGGAAAGACATACTCTACCCTTACCTTCACTGTTACACCACATGATGTGGAGCACCTTAACATGACTAAATTACAGTGACCCTGAGGTGCAAAACAACAACAACAACAACAACAACAAAAGAGAAAACACATACACAACACATCAAAACACACATGCACATACACAAGGTCCTTCTTCTTAAGACAAACTTGTCTGCCCTCATGATCATCCAGAAGTGTAAGTGAGAGGATATATGAGTTATATCCTCTCACTTCCAGTAAATCTCTCACTTCCAATAAATACGACCAGCTCGCAAGATATTTATGAAATAAAATATTAGATTTATAGAAGGAGCATTAAAAACAAAATATCTGGTAGTGCTTTATTTAACAGGACAGTTAGTACGGTAGCCCTTCATTTATTTCTACATGCTAAGCTAGAATATGTGAAATGTGAAAGACAAAATCACTGGAAATATACGATTTTCAATAATAAATTAACAAATGAGAAACCTTCACTCAGGTTTAAATTGAACTATTTCTGTGATGAAAAATATTCTGAAAGTCAATAATAAACACAACACTTCAAGTGCACGTAAGGAAACTAACTCTCAGAATTTGTCTCAATTTGTCTTTTGATTAAAAGCAAGGCGTATGGTCCTTTGCAGGATACTTTCAAAAGAATATTAGTAACCGATACCAAATCTATTTAAAATATCCGTATTTCATGTTACTTATGATTAAAGAGTTGTGACATTAGTGAACATGCAAAAAATAAAAAGGTAAAAATGAATTAACTCCAAACATTAATAAATCAGAGAACTCCTCTGAGAAAACTGCTGCTGTTTTTAGGTTGTGATCTTGGTGGTGAACTTAATACCACAGTATGATATGACTAGTTGCCAATATCCTGACATCTGTCATTTTTAATGACCGATGTGTTCTGGTTAGTTTTTCAAGTGAGAAAAGTGAGTGAAGCAGGATTTACTGCAGCACTAACAACTCTGTCAATGGAACTGTTTAAATAATTACAATGTAGAGGCTCAATTTGAATGGTTGTCTATCTGTGTATGTCTCTCTGTGTTGGCCCTGAGATAGACTGGTCCGATAACTGCTGGGATAAGCTGCATGGATTGTATTTAAAATGGACCATGTGCTAAATTATTAAATTATTAAAAACATTTGATGCATTGCACCATCGTTAGCCGAAAGCTCATACTATCTGCACTCCCCTTGACAGGACTCATCAAAAACACAATCACAACAACATACAAAAGCAGTCAAGCTGACATAGAAACAGACAAACATTGACATTGACCACTGTGTCACAATGCAGGGGGGACAACCACACACTTTTAAACTTCTGTTTCCAGATAATTAAAAATACAAAATTATCATGCCTAACTAAACCATTTGATGTTGGAAATATGTAAATGTACAAGTGAGGCTGGTCTCCCTTAGATGGTTGTTATGCAAACTGTAATAACATGCTGGCTGATTTAGGTTCTTGTATTTACATGAAACAGTTTATTGTCCCACATCCAAATAATTCTTACATCAGTACCATACAAGAACCCCTCACAACTTGTTGTCAGATCGGCGCATACCCCTAGTTGCTTGCGGAACCAAAATACTGCGGCTCTTTGTTCCGCTCGGACCATATACTAGGAGGACTTTGCTTGATGTTCTTCTTGCTGGATAACGAAGCCTTTCGCAGAGTTCGCATGGGAATAAAAACACTAATATGATAATAAATAATAAATCCAAGACACTGATCACGTGCCAAGTATGTACACAGTTACTTTCATTATCAAATTGGTTGATAAATTCATTTAGGAGTCACGGATGTTTGCTAACTTAAAGCCACTTAGCTAAACAGTGTAAAACACAAGTTGATATAAATTGACATCTACTGTTACACTTAGTTAACTTTGAAAAATCCCAATCATACACGTGTAATTCATCCATAATAGGAACAAGATCCGCGAATTAATAAACGAGGAAATTCTTCTATTTAACAAAATGTTAACAGCTCAAAGCTAACCTACTAAGTTAACTCATTTGTGTTGATTGTTGGCCAGAAATGCATTTGCCCTGCGGTAGCCAGAAGCCATTGAGATGGACTGGCGGTGGATGTATCAGTAAAAAGATGGCACATTAAACCGCATTACAAGCTGGAAACGTAATATTAATAGTATATACATATAGCGAATTGTTTAACATTTAAGAAGGTCTGCATGTCTATATACTTAAAACTAAGTATTAAAACAGTACTGACCATTATTTTGCAGGCGTAGTATTCTCTAATTTTAATTTGTGGGATCAGATTAACTTCTAAAGCTTGTCCTCCTGCTGTGATTCCCTGTTGCCATTGCCTTTTATTTCTTCAAATTTAGTTTGATGATAAACCAGCTGAAATGAGACTCATTTTCATAAGCACGCAAAAACATAAAAATTGACTGCCATTCAGTTGTCTTAATTTGTTTTTCAAATAATTAAATACACACACAGTGAAATTAAGTAACAGCTCTGGGCGATTTGTGGCACAGCTAAGAGAAGTTGCTTAGCTTATATACCTGAGTATGATGATGTAAATAGAACTTTTTATTTTTATATTATGGTGGTACTTTTAAAGAATTTATACTGTGAGCTGTGCTTTTGCTGTACACCATGAAATAACTTTTTTGTACTGTAATAAATGATCTGAGCAGAGACTGTCTTCTTCGCAGCATATAACCTAAAAGTAAGTTTAGCATGTTTATTTCCACATGTAACATGCCATTTATTTTTTGTCCAGGCTGATGGCCAATCTTGCTCCTCCTGTTCCATCTGCTCTTGCCTCATTTCTCTCCACGTTGATTCCCTGTGGCTTTGCTGTGGGTCCTTCACGGCTCTATGAGGATAGGCTGGGGCTGTGGTGGGTTGGTCGCTCCTTGGAGGCTGGAGCACTGCTAGGGAGTGAAGGGGACACAGAGTGGTCCTGGAAGTATGACAGTGACTCGACGGCTCACAGTCGAGAAAGTGAACTCACAGTGAAGTGCAGAGCAGGTCAGACCAATAGCACAGAGGCTGAAGAGGTAGGCCGAATGCATTTATTCAAATAAAGACCATAAAAACACACAGTTATGGCATGCAGATTGAGTGGGCTGTAAGGCTGCTTTAATTTGTTCATTTTTAGTGTAAATTAGAATTTTCTTCCAGTCAGATATATACTCAACAGGTTTTATGTTTCACATACAGTAGTTTTCTTAAAAAGGTGATGTTTAGATTTCCCAATAGAGATTTGGCTGTTTTTGTTAAAACATTTTTTTTACTTGACTTAACAAAAAAACTAAAAAGCGGATGCAAATCAATAAGTTTATTTGCCATCTTCACAATATCGTCTTATTGTTTCCTGTTTTACATCAACATATAACTGAGAAGTTCAGGGCCACAAGCAACAAAGCAATATTCTCAAAGATATTGATAGCCAAATCATATTTACCAGATACTATGTTGACTGTATAGGTTTAGCATTTTAGCTTGCTAATATATGCTATTTAGAGCTTAATGCAGTATATAGCTTAGAATAATGGTTGTGGCTATGTTTTTATTGGAAGGGTTTTGAACTTTGACCTGATGTTGGTGCTTGAAGAAAATTTAGGGGCTGCTTTATTGTTCACCTCTATTCGTCCTGATCAGAACATAAACATCTGAACCAAATTTCATCATGGTCATGCAGTTCTTCTAGTAGCTGTTGAGACATTTCACTCAAAACAACAATTGTCAGTCTCATGTTGATGTTGGAAGAAAAGATCACCAAATTCAGTAGCTTACATCTTCTGGGGACTGTGAATTCTTGACCTGACATTTCTTTTAGAAGCAGTGGTCCAGTAGATCACAGAGCATTGCACTGACTTCCTGTCATTATTAAACAATTTGACATCTTCAGGTGATTATAAACAAACTTTGTTTGCCGTTTTTTCTCCGTCTTGCATTTTGCCTCAATGTTCACATCAAATATAAATTGCAAATATGCAGTTATTTATGTCTGTCCTTTGATTCATAACTCAAAGACTTGTATGTTGCTCTATGATGCAGCTGGAACCATTCCTACATGGTCTTATAAAATAATCTGTTTTAGTGCCATAGAGTTTTTGTCTATGTTCCGTTTTCATTCTTCATAAGTATCTGTGGGTCTGCTTTTTTCAGGCAGTCAAAATAGAAAAGCATTCCAATAGTCAAATTAAGCCTGTATGGGATCCTAAAATTATCATATGTTTAAGCCTGAACAGGGCTGCACCTGACCAGACACTGAGCTCTCCAAAAGCAGTACATCACACAGTACAGCAAAGAGCACTTGGCAACAAGGATGCTGGTCTTATAAAAATAGAAATGCAAATTCCAAATGTAGAATCTGTTTCATGTTGTTGGTTATCCCATCATAATTCAACAGAGGCCTTGACAGGATCGAAGCATCGCATTCATCATTCAATTCAATGTTCAAAATGCAACAGTCAAGTATCAATCCAGCACAAATAAATCCCAGATCTGAATTAATCCTGGCTGACTGATGCAATGACATCACATCACAGCCTTTCATAATAATTTTACATTCACTGGCTTCTTTTGTTTAAGAGTAATTAATCTCCATTAGAGAGAAGGAGTCGAGTAAATGTGAGTGTTTCTGCCTAATTAAGTGCCCACCCTGTGGGAAGATAAAGAATCAGTCGTTGTAATTTGCACCAAACCTTCCACAGAAGAAAACAAGCAGCTTCTTAGATAAAAAAGATGCTCCAGGCATAACTTACAGGGCCACTGTAACCAAAACACATTCAAAGCTCAACTTACTTAGTTAAGTTTTAAGTAAGTAAGACTGAGACAGACATAGACACTAGCCATCACTCATGGACATTATTAGAAAATTACATATTTTATCCATGTATTATGCAGGTCAATATGGAAAATGTGTTTACACAGTGGAAAGTGAACATTGAATTAGTGAGGCAGAATGATATGCAATTATGTTTTTGCCATTTAATTGTGATGTTAAATTGTGCATTGTAGGCACCGGAGGATAAAGCAGCTAATAAGAAAGCTCTACTGCAAAAAGCTGTTTGGGTCAGGTAAGATGATGTTGATTCACACCAGACTAACAGGTGCTTTTCTGAAAAGCACCTGTCATGTAAGAGGCATTAGGCCTCTTATTATTTTTCTCTTATACTTTGTTTTAGGTATGTAGAATTTACGTGTAGAACTGTTATGTGTTGTGATTTCTGACAGCAGTTTTAGATTTCCTTTTTATAATCAAATCTAACAATTATTTATTTTTGTGCAGTTTGGTGAATCCCTTTTTTGCATGCTTCTATCCATCCATTATCTGTAACCACCACTGTCATATGGCGAGAGAGAGGGGAGTCCCCGGACAGGTCTCCAGTCTATCTCAGGGCAAACAATCACAACTACGGGCAATTTAGAATCACCAGTTAAGTTAACCTAACATGCCAGAAATTGTAGTACCGAAAGGAAACCCACACAAGGGCAGGGAGAACATGCAAACAGTCGGTCAGAGGAGTGAACTGCAACCTTGTAGCTGTGAGGCTACAACTCCATCACCGTGCTGCCCCCTCTATGCATATTATTATGTTTGCTTAAGCAATCAAAACAATACAAAGTTTTAGAATTATAATACATATTGTATCCATGTGTAAAAGATGGCCAGTAACTTTTAATAGAAAATAAACGTTTTATATACAGCATTTAAATGTGTGAGTTTTCTCTGGGTACCCCAGTTTCCTCCCACAGTCCAAAGACTTTCATGTTAAGCTAATTAGTAACTCTAAATTATCCAAAGTTGTGAATATCTGTCTGTCTGTCTGCCTTTCTGTCTGTCTGTATGTCTGTCGGTCTGTCTGCCTGTCTGTCTGTCTGTTTTTGTATGTCTCTCTGTGTTGGCTTTGATATAGATTAGATTGGTGACCTCTCCAGGATGCATCCTGCCTCTTGCCCAATGACAGCTGGGATAGGCTCCTGGCCCTAAACAGTATAAGCAGTTAAAGTTAATAAATTGATGGCTGGATGGATATGACATTTAATCCTAATAAAATATTACACTTACTACCATGCATTAAAATGTAGGCCATATTATTATGTCGACACAGTTGTTTGTGTGTTTTTTGCACTTTCTTCTACTGCTGACTGAAAGCATTATCTCCAGCTCCTGGATGTGTACTGTGTGGTGTCGGGATTTAAAAACTCACACTGTAAATAAAGTGAACCTTCATAATCTGGCACTAAGTGTCCTCCTGTTCTAACTGACAGTAGTTTCATGGCAGCTTCTCAAATATTTAGTGTACCATTATCTTATAGATCACGTTTGATCTCTTGTACATTTTACAGAGTGAACTTTTTTTTATATATAATGTCTTTCATTTTTTAAAATCATCATCTAAACCAGGCATCTCTTGGTCTTTTCATACACACAGTTGGATAGAACCCTGCAGGGACAAAAGTTTATACCCATGAAATGTTTTTCTCTTTATTTTAGAAAGCGATCAACCCAATAAAAGAATTCTACTTTCTTCACTGATCAGATGAAAGTACATGTAAGCATGTAGGTCAGCTGTGAACACTTGTAAATTTAGTTAACCATAATTCTCTTTCCTTTGTTTCCCCAGCTTTGCCTGCCAAGTGCAAAGCAGAGGCCAACAGAATGTGGTGGCACAGTGTACATGCAGAGAGGTGTGTGTGGGCGAATGTGTGGAAGTGTGTCTGTGTGTGTGTCAGGACGTCCAACCAGGCACTGAGCTGCTGTTGTATGATGACACTGTGGAAAAAAGTCAGACAACAGACAAACCTGATAATTCTGTAACAGGTAACTACAGCAATTATTACTGATGTGATTTCTGACTGAAACTGGGCCTCTGTACAGTAGCTGCTAGATGGTGCACTATGTTCATCAGATAGTCTCCACAGTCTTAGCTGTGTCTGTCTGGTGTTTGGTGCTGGGCAGGTATGTTATGTTTGATTTTATCAGCTAGCTAATTAGTACAACTCCAATCAGTTTGATAAGAGCAGTGAGGTAGTTTAAAACAATACAGTTTCTGGACATAAAATAATGCACTGACAAACACTAAAATGTTCTTTATGGTTAAAGTTATAATTCCCTGTAGGTAAATTACCTTAGCAATGTATCTGATTACAAATATATATGTTTCTTTAATAGTGAAGAAAGCAGTACAAAGCAGTTTATTTAGCACATTGCTTATTGACTTTGATGTTAAAGACGGATTTGGATTAATACAAAGCATATCTAAATATGTGTGACACACAAGAATAGAATGAAAATGCTAAAATACTTCAGAGAGTCTTAAGAGTTTATTGCAGGGGCTGCAAAAAGGTAGAGACCAGGATGGACGTTTGTGTCAGACACCAACCAGAATTGTGAGCTCACCTGGGGAACAGAGTGTTGAGACTTCCATCAGGGTTGAAAAAAAAGTCCACTTTATATCAATTCATTTTCTCCACCCAGTGGAGCTAGAGGGCTATTTTACGCCAGTGGAAATCAGTTTTTTGGGCTACAGTTTTAACAATAGTGTTGATACCTCATCACTATAATTACAGTCCCACTTATAGTTATGCAATGTTTTGTATGTAAACCTAAATGGCTTAGTCGATAAATAACGTCACTGATGAGTTCAGCAGCATCTTCCATTTGATTATTTAACATTAATATGTTAGTCTCAGCTGAGACATTTGTGAGGAAAAACCCCCCTTTAGCTAAAAAACAATGAAAGTGATTATGACAGCTGGAGATAAATAATTCGGAGCTGAATCATCGCTGGAACACATAAATTAAATTTATTAAAATGGAAACACCAGCAAAGAAACAAAATTATTAAAGCACATTTCTTATATAGGAATAATGTGTTCCCCACTTCTGCTAGTTCTTTATTTCTGATCTGCGTAGCATTTATGTGCTATGATTGATAGGACATTAAGAAGGACCTTCATGCAGAAAATACACAGCAGCATCTAACTGCTATATTTTATGTGGATATCTTATTAATCTTTTGCTCTTGTAGAGTGCTGATGTAAACAGATTGAGCCCATAAATCTTGAAAGTGTTTCCAAAACAATTAGGAATAGTAAATGAAAGATAATAGGATAAAAAGCAATTGATCCCTGCAGGAAAGTTACATTGTTGTGGTAGACGTTAATTAGATTTAGTTAGAGAGCAGAAATCTGTGCTAAAGAACAACAAGTGATAACTAGTGATATAATAGGATTTAAAACAAATAAAAAATAATAATGCAGATACATTATATAGACCACTGGAAGTTCAGCTAGTGGAAAAACACAGTCCTGTACCTTTATTTGGCTATAGGTCGGACACACTTGTACGTACAGTACATGACTATGTTCCCTGACTCTGTAAGGAAAGTTAACTAAAAAGTATATATGTTGATTATGAACCATTTAGAATTTTCTCTATTTCTACATGAATATGACCTAAAACATAACAGATTTATTTTCAGTCCCTGAAACTAGATAAATTCATTTACGGTAGAAAATGATCCAATCTTAATTGTTTGTATGTGGCAAAAGTATGTTAAGCTCTAAGATTATCAGTTTATTTGAAGGTGAAATTCTCAAGCAAACTCTTGCATTAGCTAATATCAGTATTAGTGAGTCCACAATCAGAACAACATTGAACAACAGTGATGTGCAGGTTTTTCCCTATAGGCACAGTGCCTACTTGTTTATGTGGAGGGCTCTAAGCCGAATGAATGTAAAGAGGCATTAGGCAGACATCCCTCCTCTCCTGGGTAGAGAGGTGGAAATATTCTAGTTAATACCAGTTAATAATAATATGATGCAAAAAGGTCATTCAGCTTACTGATTAACACTGCTTTACTGTATTTTTTTATTTGGACAGGTAACAAAGTGCAAAACAAAAAAGACCCACAAGCTATAATTCCCCATACATTAATCATTCAAGAAATGAAAGAGGACACAGTTGACCAACAGAAGGAGGGAACACAGGAGGGAGAGGAGGAGGAACGCCATAGAAACCCCAACAGATGTCTGAAGAGGAGTCACCAAACCACGCACAGGAGGAAGAAAAGAGTGCAAAAAACCATGTCTGAGAAGAGTCCAGACAGTGACAGACAACAGGATCACACTACTAATAGTCAAACAGACAGAACAGACGTAGAGAAGGTGACAGCAGGTGTCCTGGCTGCTGATAACAAACAGTCACACTCTAGTGCTACAGACAAACAAACACACACCCAAGGCCCCTCTGAACCTCCTGCTGTTCGCACTAGCTCTCGCTTGGCTGCTAAAGCTCGAAGGGTTCACTGTCTGACCAGCCGGGTGAAGCGACTGCCTGCCTGCCCTAACCCACCCAAACAGACAATGGGACAAAGACAGAGCTCCACAGAGAGCACGGTAACAGCGCTTTCCATGAAGATATTAAATCCTAATGCTGAGGCTGTCACAACAGTGTATGATACCAGAGCAGCTCTGTCAGGGTGTCCAGAGATCAGAGAGAGGCGATACAGATGTTCCAGCTGTGGTAAAAAGTTCTACCAGCTCAGTCACTTGAAGAAACACCAGTTCAGTCACACAAAAGAAAAACCCTTCACCTGTGAAGAGTGTGGGAAAAACTACACCTCTGTAGAAAGCTTCAGAGCCCATCAGGTAAGGAGATGTAGTTAGATTATTAAGTTCATAAACTAGTAAAAGTATTTGACGAGTCATTTTATTTTCTCATTCTGGATTTTTCCTTGTTTCTTTCTCTTTTTTTCCTCTTTTGTTTGATTATTGTTCCTCTTTTATTTCTTTGGTATATTTCCTCATTTTGTTATTTCTTTCAATAACACAAATACATCAAAAATATCCAGAATGTTTGTTTGGAATAAAATACAAATTAAATTACGACCTGAAAAGTCATTACTATAAAAAATATATATACTATACTATATAACTATGATAGAGGCATTATTATTTTTCAAATACTTGCTCTCTAACAACAAGATTTTACAGATTTTTTAAACCACTATAATTTCTTTAAAGCACAAGGCTGGCTATTTTCTATATTTTTATAATTGTTAACAATTTCCATACAGAGACTAAAGCCAAGCTTCATGTATTTGACTAAATAAAGCAGACATAACAAGCATGGGTAATTGACTCTTTCTTAGTTCAGAGGAGCAAAAAAAAAATTTTTACAGCTCCCTTTTAAACAAATCTATGATCACATTAAATGTGTTTTTAATCAGCCACAGATATCTATGGCACAGGAAACTAAAGCTAAATTAGGTTCAAGAGAGAAAAACCTTATGGTCATTAGAGGAAATTCATTGTTGGCTTTAGTCTCTGTATGTACATTGTTGAAGCAGTACAATTATTAAAAAACTGTATCTAAAATCCAGTTTTTAGTTAACTATATATCAGCAGATGTTTATTTTTATTTACAGGGAACATTTTACTTTTTACACACATATGAATTGTTGCTGGTGAAAAGATTTGGAGATACTTCTAAATTAACAAAAATGTCTGTCTTTTTTTCTAATCCCTTTTAGTCACTGAGGCTAAGAGCTAGCATCGATTGTTTTTTAACTGACACATTTTCTGCTATCACAGTTATTATCACCTTTGCTCAGCTGTTTTCAGGGAAAAAAAAAAACTTGAGCAATATATGGGCTCAGAAATGTAAGATACTGCACCAGTGTTTTCTTTTAGCAGTAGTTTAGCATTTGTGGATATGGGGAGTTTTCTTTCTGTTCTTTAGTGGATAGGAGCTGACTCATTATGGAGAGTAGCAATTTACCCATTCTATGGAATAATAGCAGTACCAATAATACATATTATTTTAAATAATAATGGTGTTTTTGCTAGATGAGTCACCGCGGGGAGCGTCCATTCTCCTGTCCTCACTGTGAAAAGAGCTATGGCCTCAAGCGGGACCTGAGGGAGCACATGGTCCTGCACACCGGTGAAAAACCCTACACTTGTGAGCACTGTGGCAAGGCATTTGCACGTCGTCCCTCCCTACGTATCCACCGCCTCCTTTACTGCAGCAGAACAATCTACACACAGCTACCAAAGGTAGGACTGTGTTTTGTTGTGTACAGTTACATGCTCTTCCACTCACCTGTAGTGACAATTTAAAATATTCCTGGTTTAATAGGGATGACATACTGCATTTGATTTTGTATTTCTGGCCCAGGTTCAGTGTACAGTCTGCGACAAGCTACTGGCCAACTCTGGCTCTCTGAGGAACCACATGAAGCTTCACACTGGTGAAAAGCCTCATATCTGTCAGCATTGTGGCAAGTGTTTCAGTCAAAAAGGTAATATTAGAGATTTAATTCTGATCCTGGAACCTCAACAAATTGTCAAGTGTGCTCACTAACCGCAGCCTAAAGTGCATTTTTATGCTTTAAGTCTGTTTTCCTTTACAGGCATAACCACAGTGAGTATGTACTTTATTGGGGTCTGAGCACTTGCAGAATGCAGGTGACCTCCACTCTGAGCTGTATTTAAACGCCTCCTGTAGCTGTTAGCTTACAGCTCATATCAGCCCGTTTGTGTAGAAACGACATCAGTTTGAAAATAATGCTTGGCCAGATGTTTTTTTTCCCAGCTGCTTGCAGAGACCTCCTGGCTGAAGTAAACAAAGATATTTTGCAATGCAGGCACTTTGGGGGAAACAGATGGTTTAATGGATTACTGAGAAATAAATGCAAAGTGCTAAACAGATGTCAACATTTGTGATGCTGTATGGCATTTTGCTGACAGGTTTTTTTTATAATTTTGTCTTCGCTATTACATTAAATTCATAGCATAGCAGTACTACTTGAAAAGTTTGCAATGATTATTTCAGTGTTTAAAATTAAGATAATAATTTAGACACTAATTTAGACTTAAGGTGTTTTCTATGGCAGACATTTAGCAGTAACACTAAGCACAAAGTGTAGAAGCAGAAAACGGCAAAATAAACTTCTAATACCCCATAAGATGTCATCTTTGTACACCTTATCTTATTAGCTAGCAAGCTAGTAACCAGTAAACATCCCCTGACTTTGGCGTGTAACAACACCAGCTGCTGTTGGTCATAAATAGCTCCAATACTTAACTTAACTGCTCTTAAAATCATAATGCTGCAAAGTATTACTACTTTATTAGTACTAAATATTGTTTTTATGTAAGATTCTAACCTACATGATAATTTCTATTTATTTTACTATACACCTCAAGTTCACTAGATTTCAGAGAGAATTTTTCTTTTTTGAAAACATTTATCTGATAGCTGTATTTACTGGCTATTTTTCAGATTTTTTATGTAAATACAGTAAAAAGTATGGTACTTGAAATGATCCCCACCATGACCAGCTACAGTGTTAATAATAATTTGATAACATATCATATGAGACCGTAGCACTACAATGACACTGGCCATTGTGCTGCTAAATGGCCACTTTAACTTTTATTACTTCTGGTACATTTTATACCTTTATTTTAACAACATTTTGAATGCTGGGCTTTTATTTGCACCAGAGTTTTTTTCCTGCATAATATTACTGCTTTTACTAAAACACCTAAACACTTTAACACTGCCCACTGTGTTGAAGTATTTTTTTTAAATGAAATAGACAGGAAGCATGTTCCTGTTGTGGTCACATTGATCAGTTCACTGGACTCAAATATTTTTTACTACACAGCTGTGTAGTAATGTTACAGTTTGATAATTTCCTGCAATTTATGTTTAAATTTGTCATATTGAAGGCATCAATTTTATGAAAAAAAGCTAATCATCACACATTATTGGAAAAGTGCATATTTGCTCTTGCTACAACCACAAGCTGTCAATGAGTATGACCTCTTTTTGTCTGTCTGTCTGTGTACCTCTGTCAGGAAACCTTGAGAGTCACTTGAGAATTCACAATGGAGAGAAGCCATATCCCTGCACAGAGTGCAATCAGAGTTTTTCCCAAAAACCAGAACTTCGCCGGCACATGTTTTCCCACACCGGAGGAGGTTTCCTTTGTAGTTACTGTGGAAAATCACTGAGGGATCCCCACAGCCTAAAGTCCCATGAGAGACTGCATACTGGAGAAAGGCCCCATCGCTGCCCTCTCTGTGGAAAAGGTTCGAAGATGATATGAAAATATAGAAGTCAAATACAGCTGTAGAAAAAAAAAACTGGCCTCTAATTTCTCCTAGCCCACAAATCCTTTAACGCATAATGGACCTTTTTCTCCAAAGTGCTTAATAATTACGCAAATCATTAACATTGTGATTCTCTTGGCGAGGTTGGGGTTTTCTTAATTTAGTTTAGAATCTTAGATGTAATTATAGCAAAAAAAGTTCAGAGGCTTTCGGCTTGTCCTTTAAGGGGTCGCCACAGAAGAACGGGTTCCGCAAATTGATTTGGCCTTGTTTATCTCACTCAGTGGGCCGCAGATGTTTGGTCCATTTTCTTCAGCTACTTTTTGAAACTGTCACATTTTACATACATTTTAACTTTAGTGACTTTACTGTTCCTATAGTGAACAAATTGCATAAGAATGTTAAAGCCAACAATGAAATGAACCTACTAACAAGAAGTGTGTGTGTATCCAAATGTTGGTGTTATCTGTATGTTATTGTCTTTGACATAGTCCTCCAATGTTGCCTAAATACAAAAACTTCAATTTCTAAGTTAAACTTATTTTCAGAAATCCTAAACATGAGGCCAGGAAAAGAGTTTATCAAACAACCAGGTTTTTCCATTGTGTTGGTTTTCTAAAATGTAATTATCACATTTTTAAAACATATTGAGCTGTTAGTTGAAGGCTGAAATTCTTGCATCTTGGTTTTTTTTTTGGATAACTTAATTTATGGTTCAGATTTGGTTTTTGTTATTTCCTCAGGCTACACCTTGGCAACCAAGCTAAGAAGACATATTAAGTCAGCTCACCTCATGGAGAAGCCATACAGCTGCCACTGTGGTGCTTCCTACACTGTAAGACAAAGTCTGCTGCGGCACCAAGCTCAGCACAGGACAGAGGGAGGACCTCAGGAGCAAACGGATGGAGAACATGATGAGAAGACAAACAGCAGCAAGGAAGAGTTCATACACAAGTTAGTGACTTTAAGCTCCAGTCACCCAAAGCCAATCAGGGGCAGACCCAAAAAGAACTTGGAAGGGTATAAGGATGAAGATGAAGTGAAGCAGAGAAGAGGACGAAGAAAAGTGGGAGAAAAGGAGTTGAGGCAGGTAGAGAGGAATGTTCATGTCATTGAGACCTCAAGAGGAGGAGATGAAGAGGCTTCGGGTAATGTCCAACACGCTGTTGTCTTCATCCACACAGAGAACTTGTCCACTCCAGACTCCACCCCTCTACTGCTCAGCTCTGAGAGCTCACTGCCTGCAGAGACAGAGCAGGAGCTGGTGGAAGTGGTGATCTCAGAGGGCACAGAGCAGTGCATTGTGGTCCACGGGCAGCAGACAGTGGGAGATCTGCTGATCTTACAGGAGGAGGGGAATGGACTCTGCTCTGTGGCTCAGACTGTTGAGATAAACACTGTTTAGCGTGCAATCTTAGCTTCTCCAACCATGTCTAGTGTAACTGAGCTCCAAGTATAAAACTAAAGAGATCACATCATGTCTGACTGACAGTAAGACAATACATCTATGTTAACTTAGTTTTTTTTCTTAGCCACGATCCTCTCCCACATTGTCCTCAGTTAAATTTTTTGCATACCTAAGGAGACATTTGAACAACCTTTGTAGAATATATTTAAACTTGTAAGTTGTATTTAGATGAACTGTAATTTGTACTGGTTGAGAACTAGAAAGCTCTGACCCCATCATGTTTTGTTCCATTGTTATCTATGTATGTAGAAACGTTGTGTGTAGAAACTTCGTCAGTGCTGTGTTTGATTCTGAGTAGTTAAAACCTAAAGTTGACATTTACTGTTGAAGCAGCGGACTTGACTTCAAGTCTGTTGCATTTAACCAGTTATTCTCTGCAGTTAGAAAAACTTAAATAAAACTGCAAAATACATCCCAAAACATATTGTAGTGCAATTGTGTGTCTTTTTGGACATTTGAAACCGCTTTACTCAAACACGACTTAGTCTGGCCATTCTCTGCCCAGGTGGGAGGTGGTCACCTGTCTCCATGTACTAAAGAAGATGTATTTGTTACACCCAAACAGGTAAATCAAGTTTAAATATGAAAAGCAAACATTGTCCGTATGCTCCTATGTAGTCATAAGGTCTAAACAACCATAAAACCACATATTAAGCATGTATTTCTCTATGGAGACAACGCAAATACAGAATGACTGAAAGTTTAATAAGTATCCTATTGACTGATCATGGTAAATGAAGTCTATCAGTCTGTATATCTATATCGTGTTATGTTCAGACCGATATGCTACGTCTCCACTGGGGGATAAAAAAATGAAGAAGATCGAAAGATATCATTTGAAGCCGCATGTCAATACTTCACCTTTACCTGAGGACAAAAAAACAGAAAGTTAAAGTCAGTGTTTGTGGATAAATCATTCCCTGCATTTAGAAGAATGGGATGGGTGGAAGAAACAGATATGAGGTCATAGTAATAGTGACCTTAAGTTTATCCATACATACGTGACAAGGGGGTCACGAAAGTGAACACCCATTTTTAAGTCCAGCCAGATTCACAATTGGATTTAGGTCTGGGCTCTGAGTGAGCCACTCCATAACGCCCATGACAGTGGACAATCCTGATGTCTTTAAATCACTTCTGTGAAGTGAAATGGCAATATGCTTGGGATCAATGTCTTCCTGGAAAACATGCCTCCTTTAAGTCACAGTCCGAGATTATATCTGGTTTTCCTCCTGAATTTCTCTATATATTGCTGCGGTTATTTTACCCTCTACCTCTAACAGCCTTAAGGGTCTGCTGCACAGTAGCATCCCTATAGCACAATGTTGCAATAGCTGTGCTTCATGGTGGGGGTGATGTGTTTTTGATGATGTACACTGCTGAATTTCTCCCAGATATAGTATCTATAGCCTGATGACGAAAAAGCTCACTTTTGGTCTCATCTGACCTTTTTCCAGTTGACTTCATAGTCAAGTGCCTTCGGTCAAACCCTAGCTGAGTTATAAAATAAGTTTTATTCCACATTAACTTTCTCGTAGCCACTAGGTCTCAGCTGCCAGAGGTTGTAACTCCTTCAGAGAACCTATAGCTGTCCTTGTGGTCTTCTTCACTAGTCTCCTTCTTTTACAATTGAGAATAGCCTGCTCAGGCACAATTTGCCACATTTCTGGACTCCAACTGTACTCCAAGGGATCTTCAGTGACTATATTCAGTGAATTTTCTTGTATCAATCCCCTGACTTATGCTTTTCAATAACCTTTTTATAGAGTTGCTTAGAGTCGTTTTGTCTTTATGGGGCAAGTATACTGATTCACTAGTAACTTCAAGATACATGTTTATTTATACTACTGTACAAGGATATAAAACACATTTGTTGCAATCAGATGATCTTTACTTTCTGAGGCTGCCTCTGTGTTCATTTTTGAGAATTACTTTAAATGGACTACTTACTTACTTATTTTGCATTTTAAATTTTTTATTAGTTGACATTACTTAGTAGCAATCTGTCTTCGTCACTTGTATTGTCACTTTGAGGTGACAATTGTTTTTGTAATTTTTTGTTATACCAGCTACATTGAAATAACCATGATGCTGAAATCTTCCAAGGGGCGTGAGTGCTTTGTATAGGCACTGTACATGTAAACAGCAGCCACAGGACCACTGTCAGTTTTTCCATTCATACTTTTCTCCTTCTGAAGAATTTCAGAGTGTTATCACCATATAGGGGCCATATTAGGGTGTAATTATCACTCATTTAAAATGGACCTTGTATTTGTGAATTTCCATCTTTGAACAACTCAAACAAACCGTGTTGACACTTGAGGAGGTTCAGTGTTGTCGATGTTGAGGTGACAAAAGAGAAACCCACAGTAGTCACACTTTAGATGGTACATGAGCTGGATGTCAGCTGTTACTGGCATGATCCAAACTACTGCTGACTTCTGCACCCATTGTTCTTTGGCACTAAGAGTGTTTTGTTTTGTTTTTTCACACTGTCACAGAGGTGTTAATTAAACTCTACAATTTTGCACCAAGGTCGTAGACATTTGTCAGTACAATGAAAATGTACAACACGACCAGTAGAAGTAAATTTAATGGAAGAGCTGTTGTATTGGCTATCATTAGATTTTCTTGCACAGTAACACATATGAACCATTTGCCATGTCCAAGAATAATTATGTAAAAGTTTCAGATTTCAGGGCACTAAGGGGGACCAGGGTTTAACTACTTGTATTGACAAAGTACCTAGCTTGAGTGTGACAGGAGATCTTTGTTGCTTCTTGTCTGGTGAGGTAGAAAAGCTCTATATAAGTGCAGACCATTTACCATCAGGAAAGGAACTGGTATTGAAATCATTCATCTTTGACTGTATTATCAGCTATCACTGAACATTATTCTGGGTCTTATGATGGGATTTTTGAGTTATTGTACCGTCAATTTTCAAGAACAGCAAAAATTGTCTATATGTATATATATATATATATATATATATATATATATATATGTGTGTGTGTGTGTGTGTGTGTGTGTGTGTGTGTGTGTGTATACACACACACACACATATATATACATATATACACACACACACATATACATATATATATATATATATATGTGTGTGTGTGTGTGTGTGTGTGTATATATATATATATATATATATATATATATAGCTTGAGCTAAACATTGTGTTATGTTTCTCCTGACATCACTGTATAGAGACAGTAAACACTGTAAAAGAGAAGGAGCTGATTTCTGCCGGCAGCACAACTGAAGTTGAACATCAGACTGTTTCTCAGCTGCTCTGACCACGTTATTTAGAGGCAGATAATAGAAAGGCTTAGTCACGTTGATGAAAATAGAAACTGGCACGTCAGCCACTGGTGGTGAGCCGCAGGAAGTTAGAAGTCAGTGTGTGTAAAGGACCCTCCATGTGACAAGATTTCAAAAGCTGCTAGCACCTGATGCACCCAAAGAAGAAATGCATACACTTCAGGAAAATAAATCAACTTATAAGGAAAAATCTACCCATTGTCAACAGTGACAAGTACACTCCCCCCACTCTAATGGATCATTGTGGTGTAGACTAATTAGAATGTGTGACTACATAGTGAAGTTGGACTAAAAAAGCTATTTTAGAAATCGGTTTGTGTATCTCATTTAGTCGCTGCTTTAATTTCCTTTGTTTGTCAGTCAGTGTACAAAATGGTTTCTTTATTGATTTGTTTGTTCATTTAATTTGCTAATGAACCCAGATGCAGTTCCTGAACAGACACTGTATAGACATGTTTTTCTACATACTATTGAACTTTGTGTTTTAATGATCTCTTAATTCTGGTGATGTGAAGCCTTAATCTTATGGGTTTAAATCACTACAATATGCCATGTTGGATGTATATTGGACTATATGTCCTGACCATTTAATCTACGGTATTTACATTCTGATGTTCATGCTGTTTGCAGAGTTTAAACATCTTAGACATTCTTATAAACGGATATTTAGAGAGAGAGAGAAAAATTTGATGTACTAGACAAACATGTGAATGTAGACTGCTTGTGGCTGACCTGACCTTTTCCTAACAATGCTTACATTGAAGAAAGTGGGCATTTTGTTGTTTAGCTGTTTACTGACACAACAGTATGTAATATTTGCACCAATCCTGCTCAGTTAAACTTGTCGGGATCAAGGCTCTTGTACGATTTCCATATGGAGATAGGATTAACATAGTGATATAAATCAGGTATGTCAGAATCGGGTAAGTCTGTCAGATCAAATTTCGGAAAGTTGAAAAACATGCCAGGAGGCAAAATATGTGCATAATATACCCCTAATTGGGTGAGTTTGACTGCATATCTCATTTCCACCATCCAGATGAGCAAGTACAGGAATAGGAGAGTTAATGCTCATAACTAATGTACCACAGTATTTACGTATAATTGGGATATGATGTCAACAAGCTAGTTTAGGTTTATATAAAGTTATAGCTAGCTAGACCATAATCTCAAGATAGTCTGGCAGTTATAAACAATGACATTTTATTTACATTGCCTTTTTAGATATCTTTCTGCTCACTTGGCAAGCCGCTTTGAACATGACACTGCCCCTGTCTTGGAAAGTCTATCAAATAACTATAAATAAATTGATATGCAAAAATACTACAAGAGCTTCTAAATTAGCACAAAGATACAGAAAATACAAATGACTTCAAAGACTGAGACATATTAGTAAAAATAGATACAAAATAACCAGAAATAGATACAAGACTACTGCAAAGTCTCTGTATGTATCTCTGGGATTTGCTCCTATGTCCAAGGGGTTTGGTTGAGTTGGGTTCGTTTGGGGTCTTGTAATCCAGTCATGCCTCTGAAATGAACTGGAGCCAGATCTTACAGCAACAGACCGAGGGCATCGATGTGTTTCAGCTGAAGTGGATGTTGGATGGTCCAGCAGTGTCTGACTCACACCTTTTCAACATCTAGCACATAATGGCCATACAAAACTGAATTTGATAAGCCACCATATTGGCTGAATTAGGTTTACTGAATATAAAAGTCCAAATGGTTAGAAGTCCTTGGGGATTCTAGAAACACCTTCAGAACGACAGTAAATGGTTATATTGAAACATCACCAGTTAGTAAATGTTAGGCTCAAAGGTTTGCTAATACATCAGGACCACAACCTGGGGCTATAAATTCTTTTGCCTCCATCCATGTGAACAGATAATGCATCATAAAAACTAAACAGTTTCAGACATACATCTGCTTTTACATCCACAATGGTTTTTCACTATTCAGTGAACAATCACTGTATTTGTGTTTTGTTCTAAAATTGCAGTGCGCCAGGCAGCGCTACCAATATTTGTTTTTATCCTTCTGATTTATTAGGATCATAAGCAACAGATAAAGCAGTCTTGATTGTCCAAGCACTGTGATGAATCTAAAGTTAATTTCTTCTGTGTCCTTCAGGACTCAACCCAACAGGCAGCTTGTGCCACTTACAGCTGAGACTGTTGCTGTTGAGATGCACCGACCCACAAGGTACAAACTCCACTCTAAAACAACTTTCTTAACCGTGTGTATCATTTAGTATTGGAACAAAATTAAGTAGAAAATATAAAGATGACCTCTATCTCATGCATTATGTAGTATCCCATTATTGTCTTTGTGTGTTACTTGGTATTCAAAGACATATTTTCTGAAATGAATTAATTAGCTTCCCAGTCTGACTTTAGGGCTGTAAAAAAGAGGATTTAGAGCTTTTTTTGTGATTCTGCACATATTCTAAGTTGCTATCCTTGGAGAAATTGCACTAGGCCATACAAAGCTTTGGCCTTTCCATTTTGTTTAGCTGTGGCTGCCTGTTGATCTGTTTATGTCGTTCCTATACTGTCTGCGTCTCCCCCTCTGTTAACTTGTCTCCCTGTGCTTGTCCTTGTGTGTTAACTTGTCTTTTTGCCTCCATCAGAGCGGGCGATATGAGTCACCCAAAGGGTCCAGAGATTTCACCCCTCACCATGCTCTTCGGGGTATTAGGTGAAAATAAGCAAATGGAAAGTGTGTTTTTTCCAGGGGGGTTCTGAGCTTCATTTTTAAGTAGCTGCTGCAGAGCTGTCACACAGGATTCCGGCTGTTTTCCTAAACTGGTGCAGCAGCTCAGTGAAACTCAGTGATTTAGCAATGCAGTGGTTCCCACTGTGATGCATTGCAATAGACGGGTGTTTTTTGTTTTTTTTTTTCATTTTTGATTATAACTGAAAACCCAGGTGCACAGGGCTGACACAAAATGGACCCTATTTCATTTTCTCTTTGAAAAAAGAAACAAATACCTGAACACTTTCTATAGCAAGTGACTTTTAGAGGGCAACATCACTGTTTAGTCACATTTCATATCCTACAGCATTTCTGATTCAGTCTGCGATCCTCTAATACTGACCACATAAATTTACACATTACTAGGTAATTCTTGTATGGATGTAGTACTCCAGGTACTAACATAGTAGGTGGTTTATGGTCCAAGGCTGAAGCTGATCTTGACAGTGAGTTTGTGTACTGGGGCCAATTTAACATCTCCCAGTAAACTTGCTTACATGTTCAGTTTTAAATTTTACTTTTCAGTTGTTTTTCTCACTTTTTGCCAATGTTTCATGCATAAATAACTTATGTCAGTAGATTTGACTAGAGTAGATTTACTCTACTCTGACTAGTAGATTTCTTTTTTTTTACGATTTTACGATTAATCAAAAATCCTTGCAGAAAAGATGTTTCGAGCTTTGTGATTGAAATACTGAATACTTTAGGGCTTCATGTAACTTAAACTGTCTGAGAACAAAACATCACTTACTTGTGAGCGGTTTATAAATCATACCAGTAGAATCAAATCTGATGATTAGCCACAAGTAAAAAAATTTTTCTTTTTATCAGGACACAAGCCAAAACAAATGTAAACCACTGGAACAGTTGGAACAGCATAATTTCACCTTTGTGACAGTTCATTTCTGTTTCAATGTGACAATACAAATACCAACCAATATCAACCATTCTTTTTGGTTCCACATTTTTTCAGTTTTGAATGGAGGACAAATGTACACTGAAATTTCCTTTAATAGCCATTTTATTTTATCACAGCAAATACAGTTCCCAGAGTCATGACTTCAAGTCTTCACTGCAAGCCTCTGAGCAGACTGTTCTCAGCTCACTGCTCAGGGTTGGAGAGTCTGGAAATAAAGAACGTTCAGTCCTTTTTCTATCTTCACAAACCGAGATTCATATGTGACCTTAAGCAAATCTCTTTCCTCGTTTATCTGCTTCACTGACAGTGCTTAGTGATCAAAACTGGTCCTTCTTTCGTGAAATATGACGTTGGTGTCTAATTACTTTCCATATAAGAATTTATATAATACACTTTTTTTTGTAAACTCCTCCACATCATGCCTGCAACAGAGTACAGAATGCTGCTCATTTTCTCATTACTTTGGCAGAGGCAACTGAAAACACAGGTATGATGGTTCCATCGGGGAGCTGTCGGGTTCGACCACAGCCTCTGGCAGCACCCACTCACAATCTAATGTTAGCTGAAGTAGACCTCCTGGTCAAAATGAACCCTAAATCCAAAAAATATTTGGTTATGTTTTGTAAAAGCAAACATGTAATTGTTTCATTTTAGCGCTTCAATAACTCAATGATTATATTTCACCTCCTTTTAGCTTCTTTTAGCTCACCGTTCTGGGATTAGAGCACGTTTAAATCTTTCTACTCACACCAGCCTCAGATGTAAAATAAAAGGCACTGTTGCACTGCAGCTGGTGAACACAAGGGAACATTTAGCTATTAAAGAGTCAGATATTTCCCTCAGGAATGGGATCTGAAACAGGAAGAATGAATATTTGATTAAGATTGATCAGGTGGCCAAAATAGGATACACCTCCAAATGAATGAATGCATGAGTAGGCGACTGTTCACATGTTCACCGTAACAAGGATACACTCAAAGAGAGTCTCGTGTTGTGAAACCAACAGTGAATTCATTTAATATACTGACTCATTTGTGTATGAAGATTACAACACCAAGTAAAGATTCTAACAATCGTCACTAACAAATTCACTAATTTGTCCTGTTTCTGTATCAATTGCTAAAACAACCATTTGTGTTAGTGTTTGGTTACAAATTCATCATATAAAAGTGATGTCAGTGTTTACAACTTGTTTCCAGTTCCCCCAGGTGACCACATACTGTATATCTATACGGTATAGCAGGTTTAGGTTTCTCTGAGAACTGTTTCTGGGTCTGTGTCACTTCGTCCCAGTGACTGATTTAGGCTGGAACACTTCATCGTTGTCAGGCTTGTTTTAGCTGAAGAAGATTCCAGGAACACTGATTTCATTTGGTCTTTCCCTGATTCCTTAATCATGTTAGCAAGTCCCTCTTCACCATCCCACAAAGCTTAATACAATTGGCGATGTGCATTTTCTGGAAACAAGCCGCATTATTCCCACTGACCTAAAGCCCTGAATGCTGTTTCAGGCTGAATAAACAGCTCGAAAGATGGCAGGTGTAAATGCTCCCTGGAGAAGCTTGTTGATGTGTAACCAACTATCCCCGATCTGTTGCTAAGTATAACGACAAGCTGTGGCATCACAGGATTTTACCTCCCTGCCTGCAGGGATTCTCGTCATGTCGGGTTTTGACATGCCTAACTTAGCAGGTCATCTACCTCTGAAGCCAAAATAAAAGGCATGTGAGCGTCACAGCGTGCACTGTTGTGGGCTGCATTCAGGAGAAAAGGAACCACGCTGCAGGCAGATTCTGCCTACATGTCATCATTCAGTGCCAGGCAGCTAAATTAAGAGCATCAGTGAATGATTAAATGAAAGGTTTCTCACTCTCTTCACTCATCTCAGAGTAAATGGGAATTGATTGATGACCACTCAAAAGTTGACACATCTACAGCTAACTATTTTGTCTCAGCTTTCTTTCATTTCCTTTCCAATCTAGTCGCCTCTCCTCTCACAAACCGCATTTCTCCTGCTAACTTGTTCCCCCCCCTTTCATCCTCATTTCTGTCTTGTTTTTTCCTTTTCTTTTCTATTTGTCTCCTATCATCTTCCTCTTTCCCTCCACTCGTGTTTCCTCTCCTCTCCTGTATTTCTCTCCTCTTAGTTTCTTCACATCTTCTCTCCTTTCCTTCATCTCTTCTATCCATTTTCTTTAAATTCCAATCTTTTCTCATCTCCTGAGGATATATCTTTTTCCATTCTTCCTCTGCTTACATATTGTCTTTCCTCTCTTATCTTTCCTTTCCTTTCCTTCTCCTCTTCTCTTCTATCATCTTTCCTTTTTTAACTATTTTATTGATTTTACTATTTTATTGATCCCTGTGGGGAAATAGTTGTTTAACAGCTGCACATATGGTAGATGATGGTGCTACTACAGGTGTCTTGTCCATGGACACTTCAACTTGTGTCTACAGGAGACAGGTATCTCCTCTCTTGCCCTTTTCTTTATCCCAAACTCTTAAAGTGCCTCCCTTTCTGTCTAATGTCTTTTTCTCATCTGTCATTTCTCTTCATTTCTGTTTTTTCTACTCGTTTCCTCTCATCACCCAAGTGTGTAGCTTTTCTTATAATCTCCTCCCCTGCCTTTATTTCTTTTCCTCATCTCTCCTTTTCTCTCATCTCACTTCTTCCATCTCTTCAGTCTTCTTTTTCAATTTTTCTTTTTTCTCTACTCCTTTCTGCCATCACATACTTTCTACTCTTTTTCTTTCTCATCCTCCTACTCTAAATTATCCTCTTACTGTATCTCTCATATCTCTTTGTTGTTCTCTTGACTTTTTACTTGTATCTGCTTTCCATATCTGTCCTCTGTCTTTTGTGTTTTCCTTTTCTTATTTTATCTTATCTTATCTTTATCTTTTTCCTCTTTTATTCTCTTTGCTCATTCTCTTGTCCTCTTTTCTTTCCTCTTCTTCCCTTCATTCCTTTTACATTACGGCATTCCTACCCTTCCCCCAGTTCTGTCTTCTCATTCCTTTCCATTCTATTGATTTGTCATCCTTCATCTCTTCTTGTCCTCTTTTTCTATCCATTTCTTTTACTCTTCTTTTCTTGTCTTTCTTTTTCTCTGATCTCCTCTTTTCTGTCTTTTTTTCCTTCTTCCTTACCTCATTATTCTTTCCTTATCCTCACCTCTCCCCATCCCTCTCTCTCTTCTTTACTGTGCTTTTCCTCCCACTCTGTCTCTCTTCCGTCAAATATCTTCCTCTCACACCATGTACTTTTCTTTTCTTTCTCCTCTTCCTCATGTCCTGGCCTTTTCTATACTCTTTTAAATCCCACTCGTCCTCTCCTTCAAACAATTCTTCCTCTCCCTGTCCATGCATCTCTTACTCTTTTCTTTTATCTGTCCTCTCTATTAGACTCTCTCTTTCTCTCTCTCTCTCTCCGCCTCCTCCTCTCTATTCCAGCAGTAGAGAATCACTGAACAGCAGCAGCAGCAGCAGCAGCAGTGTCACTCAGCACGGCTACGACGCGCATGAAAGTGAGGACCTCTGTTTGTCTTTTGCACCTCATTGTTTTTTTTTCTTTTTGCATCACCTCCTCCTCTTCTTCTTTCCTCTTTTTTTGTTTATCTGTTCATCCCATTCAGTCTTTTTCAGTCGTTTCCTCTCTACTTTTCAATCCTCTTCTCTGCCACATTTATCTTTTTCGGAGTGCAGCAGTATGAGGGTACCATGCATTACAAATAGGGTTTCAGTCCTTCCTCCAGTAAGCACATGTAGTCATATGCTTTCCTTTTTTGTTTTTTTTGCATGAGATAAGTGGTCCTATCTTGGGCAGTTTTGGTACTGTACGCCAGTGTCAGGACTGAGAAATTTGAACAGGTATGACTTTTTAAAAATCACGTAAATCCTTCTTTCATTAGTAGAACGGCTTGCAACATGAACACTGGGATGTTTTTAGGGCACAATGTTGTCAAAGGGTATCCCTAAGAGGATTAGAGATCATATGTTATTTCAGAATTAGATCTTTTTTTTAAGAATGGTCACTTCATTTGTCAGTTGTGAAGATTTCGAATTATATTCTTCTGGACTCAAAGACAGTGTTTTAAATTTTTTGAGAGATTTTTTAGCACTGGCTTTACTTTTCTTCCTCATTCCTTTTTTCATTTTTTTGTCCTGTTATTTTCTTACTTGCTGGCATAATGACGCTCTATCCGTGGTGAATGCACTGGAGGTTAAATAACAGGGATCATAATGTCAGTCATATAACCAGGATGGACTTGGATGTTTTCACTCCTGTACTGGCCACAGTGCCGACCTTTTTACATCAAAACACTTCTTCGGAAAATGTCAGCCAAGCATCTTCGTCCTCGTCGAGATCTCCTCCTCTACCTCCTCACTCACAGGTGGCGTCAGTGTTCATTGTGCTGGTGGTTACAGTCATTATCCTGGGTACTCTGGTGGGTAATGTCCTCGTGGTGGTTGCGGTGTTCACCAGCCGAGCCCTGAAGGCACCTCAAAATCTCTTCTTAGTGTCCCTGGCATCAGCTGACATACTGGTGGCGACGCTGGTCATACCCTTCTCATTGGCTAACGAGGTGAGAAAACTCTTTATTTAATTGAAATAATAGAGTATTAGACCACATCACATCTCTCCCAAATGCCAGTATACAGTTTTACAATATTCTTAAGTAAAGAAGATTAACCCAAGTTTTACATCCAACACATCCAACCTGGAGACCCCCAACCTAAATAACAATTTAGATTATTTTATCTTCTCAACCTTATTTGTCACAGAAGAAGATCACTGCGACACAAAAACAAACGATTAAGTTTAGTAAAACGATTGTGATTTGGGTTAAACAACTACTTTACAACTTTACATTACACAACATTCATCATTAGGGTTCCAATAATAATAGTTAATGTTACACATAGTTAATGTTGTTGAACAATCATTGCTAAAACATTTCATCTTGGAATTAAACGTCAGTCTTTTTGGGAATGGTCCTGAGTAACACCCACTGATCCACACAAACTTCCTCCCGATGAGTTTCTACCTGTATACTACAAGACCTAATTTTCTTCTTTGCTCATGTGTTACAGCTGATAAAAATTGTGTATGTCTGGTTGGTCATAGAAAATGACATACAGACTATCGTTGTATAGTTATCACAGATAAAGTGTCAAAGGTAGCTTTTATTGTTGTATTACTCACATTATTTGTAGAAGCTTGACTCGTGAAATCAAATAATATACCATAATGTATTGAATTGTGTCTGTGAGCATTATTACGTCTACAACCATTCTGCCACCAGGCTATTGACATGACTTTACCTCTTTTCACCAAGCGTTAGATATCATCTGTGTTAGACTTGATCTTGGTATTCCAAGTCAATCGGAGTCTGGAGTCCACTTTTCTGATAAGAACACAGCCTGTGGGCCTCTGTCATTGGTACCATATTAATTTGTCTGATATCTAATGACACCTACCAACAATTGTGGGTGTCACTATGAATCTATGTTCCTATGTCACAATTCAACAAACTATTTTTTAAATTCATGGCCCCTATGATAAAACCACTACAGTATAAACACAGTTTACACTTGAGTGTAAAAAAACTCTGGCTGGTGGAATAAATGTTCATAATATGCATTAAAGTGTCTGTTTCCTGTGAGTATATACGTAATGTGGATTCATGTATAGTATAGCAGTCACAGGACACTCTTCTCTGTTGTTGTCAAGTCAGTTTTTTAAATAAACCCTGTCCAACTCTTACCAGATGCTGCATACATTTAGACAATGTGTTGATATGTTTTACTTCTTAGAGTTTGTGAGTAGGTGTTTTCCCACTGATGTTCTCTTCAGTGTCTAGCAATAGTAGTGGTGGGTTTTCATGGCTTTAATCATGGTCCCTGGAGGATGACTTCCAATGATTTTGTAATTCTCTGACCTCTGTCACCCTCATCAGATTGACATGTTGTTTCAAACTAGCTATTGTATGGATTGCTATTTATGTTGCCCTCAGGATGAACCTTGATGACTATGGTGATCATCTAAATGTTCTACAAGCGCAACCACCAGGGGCAATGTATTGGCTTATATTCACTTAATGTACACATACACATAATCTGAAACTGTCATGTGAAATAAATATCTATCTAGCTTGTTCACCAGACCTTAGTACATTGGTCACAGTTCTTTAATAACCAAATTTAAAGGATACTTGTGGAAATGATTTATATTTTCATGTTAAAAAGCAATAACCGGGAATGTGTTGTTTATTTTTTGAAAAAAAAGTTTTAATATGGATTTTAGTAATGACTTCAAAAATATAGATGTAGTTAGGCTATATTTACAAATATATAAATAAGGGAACTTTAAAATAGAGAGAAATAATAATTTTCTGTATAAATGTGAACAATGCAGTCAACATTGCAGTTTAAAAATGTTTTGTTAAGAAGTAATCAAGACTCTTTGTACTTTATGAATAAATCCAGTTTTTCCATCTGGCTTTTTCTACTCTGAGGTCCAAAATCGTAAACTCAACATAACGTTCCTCAAAAAAGGTAATGCATGCATTCAAATGATTGGTAACCAAGCAACTGCATTGCAGATGTGGGAGAGCAATATTTACTTCTTTATCTCTTGACAGTTAGGCAAATGTTGTTGACGAAAAACTAAATTTTGGACTTTACCCTACAGAAAAAGCCCAAGCTGAGGCAAAACGAGATCGATGTTTCTTGGTGTTTGTTTCTTGCTGCTGTGAAAAGACTGTCAGTTTAAATTATTTCCAAGAGGGCTGATTTGCAGTCACTGGGCAAACTCGCTGTGAGATCTTCCTACAAGCTAAATACAGTTGTACCCAACATGACAGACTCTTTTTATTTTTAAGGTTAAAAAAAATATTTCGGTGCCTCAGTCAAGGCCTCGCTGTTTGACTAATGCTGCCTGGAAAATCACCGTTTTTTTCTTCTGCATGTTATTAATGCTGGTTAAATGAGTCATTAAAAATATCTTTATTTGTGTTCCCTCCTTCCAGGTCATGGGTTACTGGTACTTTGGTTCCACATGGTGCTCCTTTTACCTGGCTCTAGATGTCTTGTTTTGCACTTCATCCATTGTCCACCTCTGTGCCATCAGCCTTGACCGTTACTGGTCTGTGACTAAGGCTGTCAGCTACAACCGCAAACGGACACCCAAACGAATTAAAGCAATGATCAGCATCGTGTGGCTCATATCCATTATCATCTCGTCCCCACCTCTGCTCATGACACAGAAAGAGGAGGATTTAGAGATGGAGGACGAGAACGACTTGCAGAGGCAGGAGTGTCTTCTAAATAACCAGACCTGGTACATCCTCTCTTCCTGCCTGGTGTCCTTCTTTGTCCCAGGAGTCATCATGATACTCGTTTATTGTAAGATCTACCGAGTTGCCAAACAGCGAGCATCCACTGTGTTTGTGGCAAAGAACGTGATGGAGCGGCAGCCGTCTCAGTCTGAGACCTGCTTTGAGGACTCTGCCAGACCTTGCCAAAGAAAAGGAGCCAACTGCAGTAAATCCCAGAAAGAGCTGGACAGCGTGCGGCCTGAAAACCGACACAGCTCCTCTAACATTGACAAGAGCAGCAGCAGCAACAAGAGAGGAGAGCTGGATGATATTGACTTAGAGGAGAGGAGCTGTGAAGCTGATGTAAAAACATCCTCCTCGTTTTCATCATCTCTCCGCTTCCCTAGGAGAGCCTGCATCAGAGTCACAACAGAGGAGGGGAAGGACGCTGAGGTAACCAGCAGGTTAAAACCTCCTCCTCCTCCTTCTTGTGCTTCCATATCATGGGCATCATCTGACCAGTGCTCCCAACACTTCCTCCTCCACTCTCCGGTGCCTCTCCGCAGCAGGCAGACGTCTCTGTCCAAAAACAAAGTGGCTCAAATGAGAGAGAAGCGCTTCACTTTTGTTCTGGCAGTGGTGATGGGGGTGTTTGTCCTCTGCTGGTTCCCTTTTTTCTTCACCTACAGTCTCCACGCTGTCTGCAGAGAGAACTGCACAATCCCAGACACACTCTTTGACCTGTTTTTCTGGATTGGGTACTGCAACAGCTGCCTGAACCCCATCATATACACTATTTTTAACCGAGACTTCAGGAGGGCCTTCAAGAAGATTTTGTTCCAGACTCAGAAACGAACCTAAGATGTGAATGTAGGTTTGTTTGTGTGAGTGCCTTCACACAAACACACTGGCACAATAACAAATGTGTGTATATGGTTTTAATCCTGTTTTCCACTGTGCTGTCATACCGACATTAAAGGGCTTGTCATACAGCTGGAGCATTTAATACTCATTATTATTAATGAATCCCACTCTGTTCTAGTTTGCAAACAATCCACAGGAAGATGATTATGACAAGCTAATGCTTTAAAGGCAGGTGTTTCTGCTTCCTTGATGCAACAACAGCTTAACATTAAAACTTGAATTGTGAATGTTAATTAGTAGGAAATAGCTGCAGGGCAGTGAACTATGTCCCTGAGGAGCTCCAAGATGTCTGCGCACTCTAACAAGCTCGTTGAACTGTTCTGCAATCTAAATATTCAGCAAAAAAAGTTTAGATTTAACTGGGAGAAACTGACTGTGCTTTCAAAAGTATACACTACTCTAAATGGATTCTTTTCCTCAGAATAATTAAACACCAGCAGCACCTTAAGTCAGAAGTAAAGAAATAATACAAATGTATGAAAGTTACAGTACCAGTTTTTCACGCAGCGTAAATGTTCGGGTGACACTGCACAGCTCGAGGGCAAACACATTAAATATTCATGTGCAGTTGGCAGATGGGCAGAGCTGCCGTAAACAGAAAGAGAGAGCACAAAAGAGAAAGGGAGGGGAAAGAAAAGAGAGAGCATTTGAATAAATATAATCAACCTCAGGCTTGTACATCGATGGATAATTATCATCTGAAGCTTAGGATGAAATAACTAGGCGGTCCACTGTGGGCTGTATGACTTAAAGCTCATGTCTCCACAGTCTCTGGGAAAGAGTAAAAAACTTGATTGGACTGAATGCTGAAATTGACCTAGAAATACCTGTGCAAAAAGCAGAATAAAACATAATCATTATTGATTGACCAGTTCACGCAGACTGAAGAATAGTTTGTATGAGAAGAGATATTTAGTTACTTTAATTTGGGAAGACATAACGATGACATCGAACATGATGTGCTTATCTGCTCAAACACAAATCACAGATACAGGAGTGGTAAGTCCAAGGCTGTAAGGATGCTACAACATCCTGGTTGCTATGCAACACCAAGTTTGACAACAATTTTTATAATTAAACCACTGCTACCTCCGCACTCTGAGGGACATTATTTTTCTATTTTTTGGTCACATTTGTCTCTCAGCTTTTTCCTAAAGTTGTACTCAATACCAACAGATAATGACTAAAGTTACAGATATTAACAGGTATAAAATGTTATTAAAAACAGGAAAAAGGAAAGGTGTTTCGAACTCTTTCTTTGATAGAAATATAAAGTCTACCTCCTAAAAATTTAGACGGAGGAATCCACAGAAGGATGACACCCACATTAAATAAATATAATTCAAGTGTGTCTTGAACATCTTTTATCCCTCTATCATTTAACTGCTGTCTAAGCTACCTCTTTGACATTTTTTTACTTTTTCTTTATATACTTCATTACTCCACTCCTGAATGGATCATAATTTCTAAGGTGCCTTTTGACAGGGGTTAAGGACACACATAATTAAAAATATTCAGTATTAACATTAACCAATGCCTATGCATCTTCTCACGATCCACCAGTAAAATGAAGCAATGTTCCTCACGACTCAAGTTATTTGAGTCAAGGTCAAGGCTATATTCGCTGACATTTAGTTTTTGTGACACTGGTGTCCATAAATGAAAAGGATTTAAGGCATGCATTTATTCAACCTAAATCAAGCATGAAAATTGCTTGTGTAAACTAAGGCTCTTCAGTGCTCTTTATGTTTACATGTTTACTGTTCAACTTAAAAGGTGCTAAATATAATTCAAGAGTTGCAATAGATTGGAGGCTCTGTACCAAGCAAGAAAATTTAAATACTATGTGTTAAGGGTCAGACGTTTTAAATTGTTTTGTCGATTTGTCTGGATTTTTATTTCTTGCATGAATAACAGTATTTTTATTTTCAGTTGTGTTTAGATTTTAGTTTCATTTATTTATATTTGATTTGGTTTAATCTGCACGTATTTTAATTTGTGTTTTTATTTGCATGTTTTATGCTTTTATTTTGATACTCCCTGTTGCATGCCTTTATTTTGAAAACCTTGCTGCATGTTTATTAAGCGTTTCTTCCTGCCACTTATCAAACAATAAAGCACCACAGACTTGAATTATGTTTAGGCCTGCCTGAGTGTTACTCTAAAAAAGTTAATGGGATTTTTCCACTGTCATTTGGATTCCCACAGAAAAACAGACAATTTTGATACATGTTTTGTTCAGCAAGATCATCTTCGTTTACATTTACATTTACATTGAGTCATTTAGGAGACGCTTTTATCCAAAGCGAATTACAAGTGAGGTACAAGGCAAGCAAATCTTCACAGATAAGTGACACTTTCTGAAGATTTTTTAAGCTTAAATACAATCGCCAGAAGTGAAAAGCTTTTGGTTGGCAGTGAACAAACTACTCCATCCATGTGGAGCCAAAATGAGTTTCTCACGATGTGGGTACTGGGGTTGGAATGCCTATAGCTGCATGCTGCTAGTGTGCATGAGATGGGCCTTTGGCGCAGTAGTCTGTAAGAACTTAACAGCCATGTTCTCTTTGCCGAATTATCCCCAGAGTGTCCGACTGCTGCAGTGCTGCCGGAAGAAGACAAACCAACAAGCTGAGTCAGAGGATGAAGAAGAGTTGCTGCCATCTTGTTAACCCAATTGGTCCTGGGTCCTTTAACAAATTCACCCAGTGATTAATGTCAATACCTATACTTATTTTAGATTTTATATTCAATTCAAGAGAGAATTGGTCCGGTCTTTAGCTTTACCAAGTCACTTAGTGCCATGTTTCCACTCCTACGCTGATTTTAAAACTTTACAGTAAATACTGAATAGTGGATAGAACATAAGCAGAGAAACTCTGCATTCTCAGATCGTGAAAAAACGTCCATGTGATGTTTCCTAACCTTAAAACAGTCATTGCTGAGATCTCATCCAAATACTTCCAAGAGACATGGTTGATTTTCAAACCTGGCAGTTGCTAAGCTCGTTGGTGTGCAGACAAACTGATCACACTGAGGAAAACAATGGTTCTCCTTTGCCAGGTGGAACATGGGAGATGAGGTCTTGGATTCTATTCAGAGGTTCATTCTGTTGTGTCCCCTAGAAGCAAAACATCGACAACACATTTTATACCAAGCTGTCAATGATTGTGTGGGTGTCAGAGAGCAGCTTCAAGCCAAAAGAGAATGTAAATAAACTGCATGTAATGTAAACAGCACAAGAAGGCAGTAGTACATGTATAAATGATATAGTCTCACTTGTCCACAGGTTTCAGATGCAAAATGCAGTGCATAAGATGGATCATCTCATTAAGTGGACTCTCCTTCTTCCTAACATACTGGCAAAACTAATGTGATGAGCTAGTGTAATGTTTAGCATATTAAACATCTTTTTTAGCTCACCAAATATACTGTTGTCATTCCCAGGGTGTCATGGCTTGCAGTGATCTCGCTACCTAACAAAGACCAGCTCTATGGGTCCCTGTGTATCTGTGGTGGAAGGATAATTAAAAATTGGGGGCAAAATGCCTGATAGAGAGAGAAAGAGAATGCTTGAGTTTGTGAACCCAAAACACCAGATAAGTGCATTAACAACAGAGAGCAGGCGGCAGAGAGAATATTAATTGCTGTTTTGTAAATGGGGAGAAAGCTTATGTAATTCCAGCACAATAGACAGATATAGACAAATCGAATGGTATTTGCCTAGAAAAGTACAATGTCCCCCTAAAATGGTTGAGTGAAAAAATATTCATACTTAGTTTTACAAAAGCTGTGGTGAAGTAATAAGTACAGCCAGTACTGTATGTGCTAGTATCTGCTTTCTATTACATCACTATAATTCCACTCTAAGTATGATATTTTAAAGCTTAATTGGTCACGTTTTAGTTTTCTTGTAATTTTTCTTCTTTATGTACGTTCTAATTAGGCCACATTCAGTTATTGCTTGCATGAAGACACACATTTATTGGACACCTACAATGTAGCACTGTCAGTCCCCAAAAACTCGAATTTGATTGATTTAGAATAAAGGCAGTTCATGTGGCTTAAACAACTGTTCAAATCTGTGCTGCTAAACCGAGTGACTGGTGAAAAGTTCAGATGCACCAGCATTTAAAACAGTTAAACTTCCTAAAAACTATTATCATCCTGGTTTAGTTTTTACTGCAGCT
Organism: Channa argus; assembly: GCF_033026475.1. Taxonomy (NCBI): domain Eukaryota; kingdom Metazoa; phylum Chordata; class Actinopteri; order Anabantiformes; family Channidae; genus Channa; species Channa argus. The sequence goes on from NC_090198.1 coordinate 11,780,851, forward strand.
CAGTGGACTGGTCTGTGTTGTGTGTCAGTAGAAGGAGATTGGAGAGTGAGCACTGATGTCACACATGGGAAACAGGTTTGATTTACTAGTCTGTGATGCAACACCAATTGCAGCAGATTACACAAAGGACATTTTTGAGAGAGGGCTGGGAAGTTTAATAAAAGAAAAAAAAAAAGAAGAACGGCATCTATCCAGACAGCTACTATCAGCACCAGTTTCATTTGATAATACTGTGTGAAGAATGCACAGCTACTTGCTTCTGCATGTCCCTGGCTGCTGGAAGACATAATCCCACTCAAGTCAAAACTAATTTTTGTTGGTTGTTGCAGCTTTTTGCACATTGTTTGGCTTTAATTGCCATATACTGTAGATCCCAGTGGCTGTCATTAATCCATAGCATATGTGAAACATGTTCCTAGGCACAAACTGGTATTTGCCAAGGATGTTGTTTTACATCAATGGTAGGAACATGCCCCCACCAACTTCTGAGCGTCTTTCCCAACTACAGTAAGCAAATGGTTTGGGCTTGCCCCTCAAACCAGTGCATGTATTTTCAAATCAATGTTGCCCGATCCTACAAACAAAATAACCCTAGAAAAACTTCAAAATTAGCATATTTTTCATGGAACTATCACAAATTTAAAGTCCAGACAGCAGTGCATGTTGTAATATCACTTGAAGGTCTGCGCTGCAGCTACAGTAACATCTACATGTCTACAGTCTCTATTTGCTCAGGCTACAGGACACATCTTAGTGTGGGAAGAATTAGGTTGTAGATGAGTATTTCTACCGCCATGAACCAAACTGAATACACCTTGAGCAGAACCAGAGGATAGTCTGAACACAATTAACATGTAACACTTAGTTTATAAGAAGCTCTGAGTGGCTACAAGCTGTGCCACTAGATATCATCTGAGACTTGATTCGATCATTATTTGCAAATGAAAGATCAGATTTACAGAACACAATACTGACACAGTTAGCACAGAATAATCAGGACCAGGCTAGTTCCAAATCTGCTCTGCACTGTTTCAGTGACTGTGAAACTTTGACATGTGGGTGGTACCGGACAGTTTTTTTTAAGAACTATATATTGTACAAAGGTCTAAATTATTGTGCAAATACCATGATTATCATAAAGCCTGGCAACAATGGTCCAGATATTTAAAAAAATCAGTGTACATAAGATAGAGAGACCAAAGACCAAAACAACCCCCTGCCCCAGCCGCTCATTTTCTGTTACTTGCAGTTATTACATATGTTAAAACAAACTTTCATACTGTGTTCAGAATAGAAAATTATAAATTTTAATATCAAATGGGAAGTGATTAAATCAAAAGTAACAGGTAAATAAGAGGGAATAAAGAGAAGATGTAGAGATTGTAGTACATGTGGCTACTGTGGCCAAGTTGTATATTTCTCTAGAAATGAAGAAAGAAAAGGGATCAGATTAACAGCGGACAAAAGGACGAAAATGAACAGGGTCTTGCCCCATCAAGGAAACGTTTGGTAAAGACCACCGCTGCTTGAGGTATGTTGCTAAAATGTGTGTTAAATAGCTTGCTAGGTGTATTTGAATAGTGAGTGTGTGCTTTGGGCTTGTATAATTAGTAAGTGTATATGCTTTTTTCTTTTTGTCCTTTTGGCTTATCCTGTGGGTTCAGGGTCGTCACAGTGGATCATTATCCACATGTTTATTTGGCAAAGTCTTTACGCCGGATGCCCTTCCTGAAGCAACCCTCCCCAATTTCTACCGGGTTTGACTGGCACTGCACAGCTGGGGATGGGATTAAAAGGGTATATACATTCAACTACTAAAATAATGTGGGGAGTTCAAATAATTAGCCATATGTTCCTGTATATTTATGTTAATTAGCTATGTTGTGTCTCATTATGTAAATGTATGTATGTATATATGTATGTATGTTTTCATTATGCAACATGAGGAAAATACATCTTAGGTCATATCTTTGTGTTCAGATTTGACACTCATTCTGACATTGTACATTTGTTGCAGGGAAGAGGGAGCTGAGCTGTTAGGGAAGGCTTTCAATTTACCATTTGCTCTTTGATCCAACAATGGTCGTGAGCTTTAGATAGTTTGCAAAAAAATGAAGTCATGAATACAAGCAACCAAATTAAATTTTCTCCATAATGTGGCCAGACCCTGGGCTCAGGTTACCAAGTTCAGACACGGCAGATCCAGAACAAACCACAGAGAACAAACTATAGAGATTTGATGTGATTTGAGAATGTTCTTCTTGCATCTCAACAACTAAACACAACCACACATATTGCAACATTAATTACAAAGACAAACATATATTACATTAGACCTTATGGAAATGTAGCTGCAGAACAACACTTGATGTTTAATCACTTTAAATCCAAAGTCTGATTTATCTGTGTGACAGACTAAGGAATTAAGGAATTCTAACCTCTATTCAGTCTAAATTGTAGAACTCTAGATTTTCTATTAGATGGCAACAGCTGACATTTCTTAAAGCAAATATGTGAAGGATCTTATGTGATATGATGAGCCAAAGACAGCATCCTTTTTGTGTATCCTGTTCTAAAAGTTGGCTCCAGTACTTGACTCATTATTTTAATATGTAGACAGTCATTTGAGTGGAACTGAAGATAAACAGAAAGACAAATGTACCATATTACACAACACTCTGTATTACTGATTGGGTCCAAATGACCTCAAGGGACTAAGAAAGTAAGAGTGTTGTTGTGTGTATTTATACTTGGGTCTTTGATCTACTGTATATATTGTCAACAGTAACTGCTGAAAAGTGAAGGTTCACTGGAAAGCCAAAAATATTTTGTGTTCTCTTTGGATTGATTGTAAGTAAGCGTCTGTCCCACCACTTCACCAGCCTGTCTGTACAATGCTGACAAGTACAAGGATCATCTTTAGTACTTGATGAAACTGACTTCAATATCAATGTATTTGAAACATCAGTCTAACAGTCACATGTGGATGATATAAAGCATAAAATTGAGCTCACACGACCTTGGGCTGCTCTTAAAATAGTAACAATTCGAGTTGACGTTGTGTGATAACTATATATTAACTACAAAAAAAAATACTGGTGCCACAGAATGAGGTGAAAATTAACCTCTAGTTGAAGTATTAATCATTTTATCTGATAAAAGAATTGGCTGGATTGTATTGAATGCTCACATAAAATCTAAGAAAATGGCCCCCTAGCTCCAGATGTATGCTTTTCTTAATGCTTTAATACATGTTGTCTAAATGTTAAGACTGCATCCTCTATACAACAATTTCATCTGTATGTATGTATGCATGTATGTATCATTACGTTTACTCTCCACTGATGTCGCGAGCTGACAAACCACATTTTTTTTCAAAGGTTTTATACCCGTCAGCATTAAGTATTATACTGTTTATGTCATCAGGTTGGGGAGATTCACATCTTTACTAACTGCTACCACCATGACCCAGCTCTGGATAAGCAGAACGTAGTAGATGGAGGAATACTTTTAGTTTGTTAAGTAACATAAGATTTATAGAGGAACATTTCGAAAAGTGACACATTCAACTGATTTTTGACTTCTCTGGCATTTCCTGCACACGACACCTTTGTGAAGCAGAAACACCAATTTATTTTTATTTTTCAGATGAATACACTGCTGCTGCTGACATTTGTATAATTTTTTCTGACAGTTCAACCCAGTAGTCACACAAGTCAATACAAGCTGTGGAGCTTAACAGCTCAGACCGTTTCCGTTAAAAGTTGAATATCACCCCTGGGAGAAAAGGAATGAAAGACTCCACGTCTCCTATTGTTGGTTCTTGACATGTTCATAGACAGTTTGTTGAAACATGTTTGAATACGGCATGTTTGGGTTAAACCTGAAAGTCACCGGAATGCGTCGAACTCCCCAGACCTTTAAAAAACTCCCCCCCAAAAATACCTTCTCAGTCCTACACAGGAAGCCACAGAAAACCTTTTTCAAAAACACTTAGCTTAAGTATAATTTTCACAAAAGGAAAAATGAGTATTAGCATGAAGTATACACACTGTACTGTCAAATACCAAATATGAACATTATGCAGCATCGACAATTTCTAAATATTATATTTAGTGCTAAAGTAGTTATATTAGTCTATCACCTGGTAAGCAGATTGACAGAAAACGGTTGCAGGTAAAAGTCTTAAACTTTAAATTTAAAAAGGGTTTGAGTTTAAAATGCATTTGGATGGATGGATCACTGAATGGTCCCTGTGGTCTATGTACTGACTCCAGGTCAGTACATCCAAAAGTCAAAACAGTCAAAAACACTGACAAAAGCTTTCACCTGTTGCTGTCTACTCACCTTTCATCTGTTACCAAAACAGCTGTCAACCCTATAAATCAAAGCATTTGAACCTAAATACTGCTAAAACTTAGATAAAATACTTGCATAACAGTTAATTTATGACAAAGTTTAGCTTTTAACAGTGCAGTAGGAGACATTTCACCAGACATTTACCATCGCTGTTTCTTCAGGCAGCCAGCCCACTACCTCAGTGTTAGGTGGTTAGCCTTTGGATATTACATATGCATAATTCCTGCTGGATGTGTTTTTTTGACCCGCAGTTTGGTTAAGGTACAAAACCTATAGTGAATGCTAGTGTTAATAATAGTTTTGCATTTTGATTTCAATACTGTCGTCAAATACAGGTTGTTTCTTCTTTAGCTACTTACTATCACTACAACACACATAGAAGTTTGGATATTTTTATTTACTATAGAAATATACTTGAACTATTAACACAATTGTTCTTTTAACACCCAACTATTTAACATTTACATTAAAATAGTCCATTCAAAATAGTTTTGAAATGTTAAAACAAGCTCATAATGCCCCCTATAACATTTTAACAAGTAGTCTGGCACAAGATAATCTCAACTCTTTGTTTTTGCACGGATAAAAAAAAACTAGATAGGTTAAACAGTGATTTGATTTCTTGTTTCTTGTAGTTGTGGTAAGCTAAGATGACCATGTGCTCGATGTGACTTTATATTTACTAATGGCTCACATCTGCTCATCTAACAATGTGAAACAATATGAAATATGAATTTGCTCCCCTAAGGGCCCAAGATAGACTGGTAACCAGTCCTGCCTCTCGCCCAATGACAACTGGGATTGGCTGCCGCCCCTCTGCCACCACCACAACCGTGAACAAGATAAGCAATTAAAGATATTGCATGGCTGGACCTTCTCCCCTAAGCTTTGCAAAGCTTTATAATGAGTTTCATTGTTTAGTATCTGGGTTGTGTTATGGTTATGGCACTGACAAAGTTGTACGTGAGAGGAGAGCAGTAAAAAACTCCCAAGCACCCAAGTAGGTCTTGTTTCTGTCAGGAGTATGTCTTCTTTGGTAGATGCAAAATAAAGAAATCTATTGACATAAATGGATAAATTAGTGGCCCCAGAATAAATTTACCAATGTTCCATCTGCTATTTTAAGCCTGCATATATATCAGACTGAAGACACAGGGGGACAATTTATCTAACTTAATCTTGATGAATCACTTTAAACTGAATTAACCGGTGTCAGATTTTTTTTGAGAAATTAGGAATAAGGATTGCAGTCCTCCATATTTTATCAGTATGTATCCATGTCTCACATCTCTGTACAGTTAACAGATATGGCAGGTTTACGGTAAATCTGCAGCCAGCTCGTAACTATAGACGAGAGTTGGAATGTACATTTTAATCTGACAGTGTCACCTTCTCAGGCTCGGCACCGGTGATCTGTGGGACTGAATTCTTCCTCATTTCATTGAGATTTCAGTACTCTGAAGTCATTCCTGGCATCCAAATTGTAAAACTTTGGATGAATTATTTTCAGGGAAAGTTAGGGCCTGGTCATGTCATGTCATGTCATGTGTGAGTGCTGGCGTCAAGTGACAGGTCATTAATTTGAACATGACTTTCTTCTTTGGTTTGTGAATTTTTCAATCACATCGTCAAGCTTGTTCCAGCAAGCGTTGAATTCTTGCAGTTTGTTCTGACAGCTTCCCATCTATCGTATTGTAGTGAATGTGGGTGTATGTGTGTATACGTAAGGCCATACAAAATCTACTTGCTTAGTTTTACAGAACAAGGAGTATGTACAGTACAGTATGTTCCCTTTGGAAATCATGTTTGTTTCCATTAAAGCCTAAAGATTTTATTAGACATGAAAATTACACATTGCTCGTGGTTTCTACTGTGCAGGTCTAAAACACCCATCACCTCGCTGTCGACCTTCTTTAGTTATTATGAAGATGCACAGTAGATGAGTCACGATGGAAAGTATTAAGGCCCCTTCACTTCTTGCACATTTGACTGAGTAAAATGGAAAAATGCAACTTTTGCCCACTAATTTAGACAGGAAAGAAGGAAAGAAAGGAGAACAGCAAGTTAAGAGAGTGGGGAGAGTAAAGGATACGGGCAGTGAGAACAATGTTATCTCCTTAAATTCTAGCAGCTGTTACAATAAAAGCCTGGGTAATAATGTACATACTAATGCTCAGTGTTCAGCAGGTGTCAGTAACAGGGTTCAAATTATTTTGGAGCCAGATTTGTGACCAGGGGCTGTGTGGTCTCTGATAGAAATGCAGCAGTTTCATTCTTGGCTTTAGAGTCTCACCATAACCTTTAATTATGGGTGAGGAATTCCTTTTACTTAAAAAAATAGACATTTCCAGGGAATGTTATCAATACAATTTGAAAAAAAAAATTAAGCTTCAGTGTGCAACCTAAACTACAGTTAATGTTAGACTCAGAACCAGAATTCTCCACTCTCCCTCTTCCTGCAGTGAAACAACTTTGCTTTGTGCTTTACCCTCCACAATGCACAATGCACAGCCCTTCAGATGGTTGTAGTCATCAAGTTACAATAAATAAAAAGAATCTAGAACTTACTAATAAAGTTGGAGTTGTTGCTTTTTTCTGATTTGTCAGGAGGAGGAGCCTCGCTTAAAAGCTTTTAAATATTTCTGCAATGCTGCCAATGAATATGTGTCACAGAATGCTACACTGCATCCCCTCCACATTCAGATAAAGGTTGGAGCATATTTCTATTTCAAAATGTGAAAAATGTTGCACACTGTAACTTTAACTTGCAACTTGCAGTTCAAGCTCCATTGTGACAATAAACCCATTGAAAGTCCTGTTGACTGTGTTTTGTTTATTTAACAGAAAACCTGTTTTTTAAAAGGCTGTTATTTCATTGCTTTGTGATGAGTAAACCAAAATAGGACTTTAAATGACTTCTAGCTTGTTAGACTTGCGCTGACAAGAGTTAGAAGTTCAGCTGTTTGGTGTTTAGATATAGTTATTCTGATATTTTGAGAGTCAGATGGGCAATATAAAATGACAGGAAATCTGTCGCTTGTATTCTTATATATTCCTTCATTTTTCCCCACATTGGATCCTTTGCACCCTTGTGCTGTCATCTTTGTTTCTTTTTCTTCTGTGTCTCCATATTTTATTTATTCATTTCTTTTTTTGGAAAATACTAACTTGCTTTTGACAGACCAGAAACAGTAAAAGTGAAGAGAAAAACAGATATCTTCCCTTTCTTATCATTACTCATTTGTAGAATGATTGAGTAGTTTATTTCCAGTTTCCCCAGTGCATATTTGCCACAATACAAGACAATAATATGACTTTGTACCTGCACACTGAGCATTTTCTCATAATGTTAGATGGTGACAGGTGAATGTTTCTGCCTAAAGTACTTTGAAATACATTTAATGCAGTTATCAAAGAAATCATTGCCCCAGCTTTCTTGGCTGAGGTTTTTTTGTAAATTGAAACGATACTGTGACATTCTGCTCTGAAGACGACCCCCCCTGGATAATGAAGACTTAGTTAGAAAATGCTGCAGACTTGAAGAATTTTGAAGATTGTCAGCCCAATCAGGCAGACCAGAAATTATCCCACCATTAGAAGATCAATAAACACAGGCCTTGTTCAGTGAGATGTGGAAATTAGACAGATAATGAACACAAGACTCCAATCAGCAAGCTACGGCTGTCTTATAAGTAGCAGTAGCACTCTTTCTATTTGTCCAAGTGCCTGGCCTTGTTTTCCTTCGTAAGAAGTGGATTAGAGAAAGCTACTTGTCCTCAAGGATAAGTAGGTTCACGAATCTACAGGCTTCTTCAAATGATGAGTAGCAGTGGTGCTTATGGGAACATTTAGGAGTTGAGAAATCACCTGGCTAACCATTTTTAAAACCCCCTTTTTAATTGGTAAGTTTATATACACACACATGCACATGTTTTATGGTGACCCTGCATCATACATAAAGGCTCTTTGGAGGAAGGAAACTCAGATATGATGAGATGATGATTAGATGCTTCATGCATCTAATCAACCTCATCTCTTTCTCTTGTTTTTAATCTTTGTCTTCCCCTCCCATATATCTCACATAACATTATTTAGCCTTCCAATGAATGGTCTTTTCTTTTTCTTCTATTGACATGCTTTTGCCACCTTTTCTCATCTACACCTCTGTTTTTGTTGTCTTGTCAGCTCAAGTCTCTGTTGCTGCTGTTGTTTTTGTCCTTGACTCTGATACACAGTTAAATTATTTTCTCAAAGCCAGTCTGGCTATTCACTTTAATCAGTTTGAATTCAGCTGCATTTACAAATTATTCACATAGATAAACATGGATAGACTGAATGTAATGTAAAACATTGTTCTTCCAGTTGAACAGTTGTTTTATGTTTAGATTTTATGTTACTACTGCTGTGCTCCATCAAGGAGCAAGCAGCAAATCTTTCACAATCACCTTTAAATTGAGCATTTCAGCAGAAAGTATACCTTGAAACAAAACTGACATCTATGACAAGGCATGCATTGTGTTTGTGGCACAAGTGTAGATCATAATAATAATAATAGTAATAATAATTTATTTTATTTATAAAGAGCTACACAAGCAGATTAAAAGTAAGAATAAAATGTGAAAACTAAAATACAATAAATAAAAGTAAAAGAAATAAAAATCAAATAAACTAAAAAAATAAATAAAAGAACAGTCCACAGTCTGTGGTGCCGTCAAGTTCTCAGGCAGTAGAACTTGTTGAGCGGCTGCTGAGAAAGCTCAATGCCCCATTGTTTGGTGTTTCGTCCTGGAGGGGCAGAGATGGCGTATAATTGTGGAGTGAGGGTGTCTTGTGAATTGTGGAGTGAGGAGTTCTTTAAGATATTGTGGGGCGTTTCCATGGATGCACTGGTGGGCAAGTAGACAAAGTTTATATTTAAGACGGAGGTGGATTGGATGCCAGTGAAGTGTCGGAAGGAGCGGAGTGATGTACTCATATTTCCGCACCCCCCTATAAGAATCCTGGCAGCACTGTTTTGAATGTGTTGAAGCTTTTGAAGGCTCCTGCCACAGATCCCAAAACAGAGGAGACAAAGGTGGAGACAAAGGCCTGGACCAGCGTTTCAGCATCACGAAGAAGGAGAGGGAGGGGTGGAGTGTGGCTATGTTTCTGAGATGGAAGAATGCTATTTTACAGAGGTGGTGGACCTGTGTTTCGAAGGACAGGTGGTCCCAGGTCGTTAACAGAGTGGAAGAGGGAAATGGTCTGGCCAGAAAAGGAAATCTAGTTAATTGGGGAGGAATGGAGCTGAGGGGGGGTACCAATTAGAAAGGCTTTGGTTTTGGTGTGTTCAGTTGAAGGAAGTTGTCTGACAGCCACACCTTCATCTCCTCCAGGCAGCAGGTGAGAGCTGATGGAAGTGTCGGGGAGATCAGGTTCAACCTCGCCGCTGATATCACAAGTCATTTTTACGCAATAATGTGAAATATGTAATGATAAACTGACAGACTGTTGTCACCTGAACCCGGCCTTTAATGCTTTAATGTGAGTTTCAGCTCATTGTTTAGCAGTCTGTTCCAAAAATATATTGCCTTAAATCATTCTCACTGTTCACATAGTGTCATTTTTGGCTGCAGTACAGTTTTAAATAGAAGATAAAAGCTAAGCTTGCCACAAGTACAATGTGCTCTAAACTTGTTTATCAAAAAAGATCTTTGCATTATGATTGTACCATGTTAAAGTGAACTACAAATACCTTCATTTCCCATGGAAGCTTCACTGCTCAACAAAGTGCACTGAACTTGATTCTGCATTCTGAGGCAGAATAGCTACTATTTTGATATAAAGTAATAAACTTACTCCAAAGTCCTTGTAAAGGCAGATCTCTAACAAATAAATCCATCCATAGGCTAACAACAGCAGAGGTAAACAAAGTCCCTTTCAATTTTCAAGCGTCTTTAGCCACAAAAAAGCCCAGTCAATGGGAGGCTTTTATTTTTTTACAGTCAATTTGTGCTCTGAAGCATCAAAGTTTTCAGAATTAATTTTATCACATATCACCAGCATATCCATAGAGCTTCACTCAAAAAATGTCAGTTTTTAAATATTGATGGTACAATCTGCACCCCCATTATTCTGCTTTGTGTGTCTATTTGTGACTGGTGGAATGAGTGACAGCAAACACCCACTTCAATACTTGTCTAGCAATTGCAGCTACACTACCCACAATAGATTATCTTTGTACTGGACCTTATATTAATAGAAAAATTAAGATAATATAAGCCAAAACAGTCAGATTCTACAGTCAGAGCCCACCTGTTACTAGCCTGCCCCTTGCACAGTAACTTCAGACAGCTGCTTTAAAAGGAATAAAATGGAAAGGAAAGCAGATCTTTCAGCACTTAAGTAGGTCAGAGAGACTAGAGAATGCAGTATGATGTTTAATACAATTAAAGCAACAGGGAATTCCTCCTGAAGGGTTCTCGACTAAATTGTAATAGAAGATTTTGGGGGAAAGCTTAAATTAATTAATTAATAGCAGGAAATGACATAAACAATTCATACAGCCAAACTCATTAAAGTCACCCTATGAAAAAAAAAAGAGAGGGGTCGTGATGTCTATGGTGAACATCGGAGATAAGATAATCCCACCACAGTGACACACACCAACAACAAAAACATCACATACCTAAAAATTGGTAATACCATTACCAATACCTTCTACTTTAAAACTTGCATTCATATACATACATATTCACATATAGATATATATACATTCATATTCCTTTTGTCATCAGGTAAGAGGCAGGGTACACATAGGACAAGGCCACACACATGGAGACAGACAACCATTCACACTCACATTCATCTCATGATACAAGTTACTCTACCTGCATGTCTTTGGATTGTAGGAGGAAACTGGAGAACCTGGAATATCAAGAAAAAAATGAGATCAACATGCTCGGTCAAGTCAGTGTGGACTTTTTGATATATATCTAAAACAATGATAAAGGGTTATTTTGCAATTTTGCCCCCTTGAGAAAATAGAAAAATTATTTGTTCCAAACTTTATGAGACTAAAATAGAGTAAGCTACTTGCTAGTTGGAAGAGTGCCCATGTACAGAGGCGGGTGTCTTTTAAAATCTCTTGCAAATAGTCGTTCCTTGCTCTAGAGCTGTGTCCCTATTTTCTTATATTCATGCTGAAAAACCAAAATGCTGCCACACAGCAGATAAAGTCTGACAAAGCTTCTTTCATTATCATGTGTCTTCTAAATATGTAAGCAAGTGACAGTCCGAGTCAACAACAGCCAGCTAAGACAAAATGTTTGGCCTATGACGACCTGTAGTTAAGAGGGGAAAATTCCACCGAGATGTTCTGGGAGACAATAAAATTTGAGGTAAAATTGAATCAAAAATGTTAACTATTGCAATCCAATTTCCACTTTTACAATGTATCACAGCATTTTTTAATCACAAAATATTGTGCCACAGTACATTGTCACACCCCATATGCCTATGTTTTCTCATTGTAATACATCTATGTTGATAGTTTTTCTCTGTTTAGACAAACAACCAAAAGGCCTACAGTTGTATTTTACAGCAGGACAGTGTGAAAACAATTATTTAATTAGCAAACAATTTAGCTTGGCGAGTGAAATTTTGCAAGGTACATTTGAATGCTACATGTATCATTTTGTTCCACTAGGAATATCTCAGTCATTTCTTTCATCTGTCTTTCTAATAAAACTTGATTTATATTTCTATGATTCATGGATTTGCATCATAACTTGGTTTCTTTTTATATCCATACAATATAGGTTTGCATATTACACATTTCTATAAAATTGAGTGCCCTAGGAATTAGTTCTAAAACCCAGAAATCAGTCAGTATATCTGCACTTCTTGTTCACTTGTCCTGAAGATTGTAGATGTTTGAATAGGCTTTGGTTAAATGCCTGAAGTGAAAGTTTACACAACTTTAAAACATTTTCCATGTTTTATTCTCTGACATACTGTAAAGTTTATCACTTAGTGCCCCCACACATGCTTTTTTCAAGCCTTTAGGTGTCTTAAAAAAGATACATAAATCTTAAAAGTGGTATTCATCTGTGAAGAATATCTTGCTAAACAAAACATGTATCATGTATCAGAAACTTCTGTTTGTCATGGCACTTATTGTCTGCAATATTTAATATGCCATTGAAAAATCCCAATAGCTTTTTGTCTAGTTAATTTCAAAGTTGGCCTGCAAAAAAACGTTATCCCTATGGCATCATGGCAGCCACCCAGAGCTTATGGATCCAAGAGAAACTCTGGCTCTTGGCCATCCCAAACCTCCAACAGCATCTGTCAAAGGCACTTGAGAAAATGTGGGAGGATGACCGGAAGCGAGGCAAAGGAAATTCTTTCAAAAACACAAGTTGTAACTTGAAAATCAGTGGGATTAAAGAGCAGACAGTGAAGAGAAATCTTATGTGGAGTATGCTTGCTGCTTACAAAAATTTTTTTTAGTAAATGTAAAAAAACAATGGAAAGGCCGAAACAGTCAGAAGAAGAAGAGCTCACTGTCAGTTGTCACTTACTGTTACTATGGAAACACATACATGCAACATACATCTTTACATGTAGCATTTACAGTGTATATACTTTGGCATAGATGTTCAGTAAATGAGGTATTTACATTTTCCTTTATCTATGTATCTATGTATCTATGTATCTCTCTTTATTTTGATCCAGTAATCCTAGTGTGACAGACATTTGTTAAAACCTATTTAGTAAAGCTACGTGGAAATTGCCAATTTGAGATTCACAAATATTTTCTGTCCTACCTAAGTTATTTTTAATTAAGGCACAACTTTGTCTAATTTAATAAAGCTTAGCTAAAATTCATTTTCATCCACCACTATGATTAATATAATGACATGAAAGGACAGTGCTGCATCAGGATTTCTGAGAGGAGAATACAGAACGTTCAGCTGCTGCTGTTACAGCTAATACATGTTGTTGAGGGGGTGAAGTGGGCAGATTTTCACAGTTGTTCACTTTTCCCTTCGACCTCCTCACTGCCTGATGGAAGGGGGGATTTGTCTAAAATTAAATATGTTTCTGACTGGATTTTCAGTTTTTTACTATCCCTTTTTCATTTTGTGTTATTTGGTTTGTATAAATTTGGCATTTTTGTTCTTAAACACTCTCACAGTTATAAATGTATCTTTAGTGTGAGAGCGATGCATCTAGCTCGTGTGTAGTTTCAGGGCACATATTTTTAATTTGAACAAAAGCAAAAACAACTGGGCAGAAAAAAATGAGCAAATGCCTCAGGGCCACACACCTTTAAAGGGCAGTTTACCTTGATGTGCATATTACAGTTTCTCTGAACTGTGACACTAAAAAGCACAGATGTCAAAATGAAGAGGGAACATTATATTTTTAAATAGGTCATTTTACAATGTTTAGACATGAAGATAATGGCACATATTGTCAGAGAACCTAAAGGCATTCATTAAATTGCCTTCTTGTTTTTCCTGAAGGGGAGGGGATTGTGCAAATACAACGTTACTGTTTTTACTGTCATTCTGATACAGAAAACCACCATGCAGGCTCACTCATCTTTTTCTGCCCTGGCAGTTGCTGTTCATTTCCTTTTTCTGTGTGATTTCTCAGAGCTTGACTGCCAAGATAACCCAGCTCCCTCTTTTAAAAAACACATTAAAGATCTCCTTGAACCTTATATTCCATCTCAGTGCAGGGCTCCTGTCTGTCCCTAGATTTAAAGACAAGTAAGCTTGTTACAGGGACTTTTCCTATTGTTACACCTTCCCCTGAAATAATATCATATATATAATATAAATAGTAAACTTAGTAATTAAACACTGTAGGTAGAATATAGTTAATTTTAGTCCTGCAGATGAGACATTACTGGAAATCACTGCATCTTCTAACCATCTGTTTTTTCTTCCAAGCACATTAGCATCCAGACTATGTGCCTCTCTCCCTTTCTCTGTCTCTGACCTTATTCCAGGTATGATGAGAGGAGCTGTGTGTTCCAGGTAATATTTTGTGGCGGCACTTGGAAGTTGCTCATTGCCTCCCTGATTGTATTTTGTTGCTTCTTGTTTTCTTCTATTCTTTTCCCTCTCCACTCTTCATTCACCCCAACAGGTCAAGGCAGACGGTCACCCACCCTGAGCCTGCTACTGGCAGTTTCTTTTATTAAAGGGGTTTTTCAATCCACCATCACCTAGCGCTTAGTCAACGGGGTCTTGACCTTACATTGTTAAATGCACTGAACTTTGTTGTGATTTGGCACTATATAAAAAAAAATTAACTATTGAAAATTTTCCAATGTGGGCAATTCTCACAATTTAGATGTTGCTCTGTCTGTATATGCTTGCCATAATTTAAACAACATGTTCAACCATTTGTCTTTCTCATGGCAATGACATGATCGCTGACATGAATAAGATTTTGAGTAAACTACTTGAATGTGCAGGTCATCCACTGCGCGGCATTGTTTCATGAATTGTTTTGATAAACGCACATTAATTTGATAAATGTGTTGTTTTGATAAATAACAGTGGGTGCTGGAGCCAATTTAGCTATCATTGGGCAAAAGGTGGAGGACAGCCTGGAGGGGTTGCCAGACTATCTTTGTGCTGAAAGAGACAGAATTCACTGCCACATTTCAGAGTCACTAATAAACTTAGACAGTAAATAAATACTACATGGCTTTGGACTATGGGAGGAAACTCAGAGCAAACCCACGCATGCGATTAACATGCAAACTCCACACAGAAAAATCCGCTCTGGCCCACCTGGGTAGCTGTGAGGTGGCAGCACTAACCATTCCTACTGGATTTGAATGGATGGTGTTAAGAACTCCCAACATTCTTGGCTGAGCACTAAACCATTGCCCGCAATGAAAACTAACATTGAACCACAAGCCATCTCTCAAAACTCCTTGAGGATGTAAGCACACCCAACAGAATTTTCTATTTTATGGATTACCGCAATGTCGAACAGCTCACAAATAAGGTGTTTTGATTGTGTCGTCACTCCTACCTCAAAAAAACTTCTGCAGATTAATTTAAATTGTCAGACAACCAATCACTGCTACAGGCAATTCATAGTCACCAATTAACCTAACTGCAAGTATTTAGACACAAAGTTGTTTTAAGGTATACAACTGGTAAATTATCTAGGTAGATACTTATTATGTAATGTTATTTACCTCTGAAAGGCTGCATTATTAAGACGCATTTTATAATTCTGATTTAAAGAAAAAAGGTTTGTTTTGTGTATTACTTTTTCAGTGTGAGGGAGAATTGCTCAGATCCAGGTGTGGGATCCTCTATAACCCCCTTTATCCTACCTTATGTTTTAACTACTTTCTTTCAACTGTAATTACTCCACACCTGTTTGGCTCCATAAGCTCAGCTGGGCTGTCCAATATTTGCTTTTTTGCAAGAGAGGTGGGGGATTAATGGTATAACTTTTCTTAACTCTGCTTATTTTCTCCTCGGGATGTACAGCACAATTGCCACAGTTTGAGGGTTGGCTTAGTTTCCAGTTTCTGCGAGGCTGTTTGTCATCTTATGCCAATTATTTATTAGCAGTTCCACTTCAATCAGGTGACACACAAGAGAATAGAAGTTCACAAAGTGCTTATGTGTACTTTCTTGCTACAGTGTGCATGACAGAAGTGAGCCGGGTCGTCAGTCAATAGAGTCTTAGGTGATTAGACCCCATTCAGACTGCATCGATTCAACAGTGAAATGACAGTTGACCGATGCAGAGAGGAGCACATTTAAAATGTGACTGCTATTAAATGATTGACTCATGGAGACTGTGGCAAAAATCAATTGGTTGATGGGAGGGAAACATCTTCAGCCAACTAATTAGAACTGTAACTTGAGAGTGAGGCAGTCAGGATGAAGGATAGAGGAAGATTGTCCCTTGTATAATGTCGTCTTGATTAAAACTTTATATGCGTCTATTAAACTTCTGACATGGTTTAATTTAAGTAACTGCTTGATGCCCAAAGAACAAAAATTATCCAATATTTTATTTCTAAAGATAAGAAAACTAGGTACTTTTTCTTCTTTTATCCCCCTTGATTCATGTCACATCCTCTCAGACTGATCTGGTGACTCTTTGGAAGGGCTCACTCCCTGAGAACCACTAGACTAAACAAAATGTATTTATTTATTTGTATTTAATTTAAACCCTTGAAAATAAAACTAAATATTTGTCATACAAATATTTGTCATAAAATATTTGGTAGCACTTCCTGCAATAATATTGCAGGAAATGCTGTTTATGGAATGTTGTACCTAGCTCAATATTTCTATTACATTTTGCCAATAATATTTCTGTATTTTAGTACCTAACATTTAAATACATTTTTTTTTATCATAATGGGGTATTTTATCTTGTTTTATTAGTACGTTTCCTAAGTGAAGCTCTTCCATCTTGCACCTCTTTTCTAAGCATCATCTAAAGACATTTTGAGGAATGAAGGAAATCAACAGCTGAGGTGGAAGTAAAGAAAGCAGAGTTAGAAAAGGTGACATGGCCTTAAATGTACACAGCAACACTTCATCACCAAAAAAATTCACTGACCATCACAGATCAGTAGTAAAGCCTGGCTATCGACTTCAGCAGCTCTTATGAACCTTCTCTGTGAGCAGAAGGTTCATATTCTCAGCACATCTACAAGTGAAATCATTCTGAGGGCAAAGATGATCACCAGCTGCTCAGCTGATCTGGCCTTGGCACCAAACCCTTCTTTTTTTTCTCTTACTTCACACACCATATTAATCTCAACGAAGTAATGACCAGAATAATTACTACTGATTCACGCTCTAATTTAATGAAGAACGGCTTTGTAGCATTGAAATCAGATCATTACCTTTTTTTTCTTGTAAAACCTATTCCCTGTAACATGTATTGGCTTTGCAAGCAGGTGGTGCAAAAGTGTGCAAAGATACTGCTAATAAGCTATATGACTGCATTTGAACCAAGACAGACTCATCATGACTAATCTGGATGTAATTCACCCACCGTCCTGCACCTCGCATGTGTAAGGACATTTGTTTTGTTTAGCAAACAATGCAATGCCTTCATTTACGAACAGTTGACCTGGGGATTACAGTAAATGTGAACACTTTCTTCCCTTCATCATGAATTGAGAATAGGTCAAATTTTTTGTTTGCTTGAGTTGCTGCACCAACTAACACATGTACTTTACATTACAAAGGACACAAGCCACCAACAAGCAAATATGGTGTACATTATATTATGAGCTTGTCAAATGTTCCTTCTTAACCTAAAAGGTAACTAAAGCTGTCAACTAACTTCAGTAGAGGAAGAAGTAGAATACGTGCCTCTGAAACATATAAAAGAGATGTACAGCTGTGTAATAGCATCAAACAAATTATTCCAGTACCCAAGCTAACATACTTATACTCGAGCCAGGTTTGTGTATCAGTTGATTATGTCAATTTGATTTCTCTTTTGCAAAGTATTGTGGGTGCGTAAATGTTTAGACTTTGTGTCAAAGAGGGAGCATTTTTGAAAATCTATTTTTAAGAACTTAATGACTGACACAAAACCTTGGGAAAGGTAATTAATTGACAATATATGCTGTCAGTCCGAAGGGACAAATACAGCGGTCCAAAGCTAATATTTTCCCCAATAAATTTATCTTAGCCATATTCGGGGGAGTGTAAAATGGTAGTTGTATAGTTTTTCCTCGTATCTATGTAGTTTTTTAAACCACAAAATTTGTTTGCTTTCCGTTTTCTGAATTGAACAGTCCATATGTTGCACTACATTTACCTATCCTCATACTTGGAAGACGTTCCAGTTATAAGTAATGTAAAATTGTTCTGCTTTTTGCCCTTTGGGCATATTCTGTTAACTTTTTTCTTCTGGAGATGCCAAAGCAATGTTAAATACAGCAATTGTTTTTCATTTAGTTGTGTCATTGCACAGTTCAGTGACCACTGAAAACGTGTTGGATTTAAGAAGCATGGCACTTATACAGTTTTAGACCCTTTAGAGGTTAAATGCAGTGTAGATACTAGTGCAGGAATCCTAACTACAGTGGCTGTAAAACATGTACAGTCTGAGAATGCCTGCTCAATCTGTCAGTGTCAGCTCACTCCAATAATACTGGAAGAAATTATGCCAGAAAATGAATTTCAGAAGAATTGTATATGTCCACGACTTCACAAAGCATGACATTATGTCAACACAATGTAATATTTGTTTCATTCTTGATTCTATATTTGCAGAGTACAAATCGCCTACTTGCACTTGTCCCATGGATGAAATGGCCTCTAGCACTCTCATCTTAAATAGAATTGGCTAAATGAAATGGATGGATTAAGGTTTAATTTGATTTTGATTTATCAGTATTTTTTTCTCCCAGTCTTCAAACAAAACACAAAATAAAAATCTGCTCAGAAAAATACCCCAGCGTATCATCAACACTCCAAACGCCTCCAAAATCAAGACTTATGTTATCAATATACAGACCAAAGCAACTAAAGGAACAACGTCCAAAATTCTGCAACCTTAATTTATTTTAATACATTTATTTATGAGGCTGGCTTCATAATGCTACCGTGCCACAGCTTCATATTTGATGATAGATCATGGCAGCTGGCCAAGATTTAATGAAATTTCCAATCTGAAGCAATTTTTCAGGGCAGTAATGGATGTCATCAGAGAGATGCAGCTGAGAGCCGAGACTGACAAGGTGAGTTAAAGAGGCTTACAGGTCGCTTAGATCTGCATTACCTGTTAGCTATGGGATAAAAATTACACTTATACCTGCCTAATACTCACTAGCCTCAGGTGTTAATGCTTTATTTACACGATAGGAAGCAGACTCATTAATGTCCTGTCTTGCCCCCTAAATTTACATTCCCTAGTGAAATCCGTTTACAGTGCGCGTCAAACAGCAGGAGGAATGTGGTGAGCCCACACACTGAGCCCCACCTTATCTAAATCGTGGAAATGGCAAAAAACTAGTCTTGGTGAGCTTGAATCAGCAAGTGAGAAAAAATGCCTTTCATCATTATAAAAGGAGTATGTAGAGAAAGTGGAGTGTCACTACGACAGAGCTGCGAGTATGAATAGTAACATCTGATCGACAAGGATGAAGAGAGGAATCGTAGATAGGTTAAGTGGGAGCACATTTGAAGAACCCCAGGAAGCTGAAAAAGGCCAGAGCCTGTAATTGTTAGTAAGGATCAACTATAAAATTTTTATTTGGTAAAAATCTAAGGAATGATTCTGCAGCTAAAAGAAATGTTGAACTGCAAAGTAGTAAGTTTCTCCTCAACAAACCAGATGTCTAGATGAATGGGTAAGACTTTGAAAGCCATGGTTAGTTCTGCTATAAAGAGCCAGGCATCGTGCTCTGCCAGACAGATCATATGTGGTTACATCATCCATGGTTGTACACTGCATGAAAAATAGTTGAAATGACTCAGTTAGTGCTCTGAATAAAGTTCTGATTTGAGAGCACATTAGAAAGTCCCTAGAAAAAACATTTGAGTGTTCGGATAAAGACCAGTCCAGTTTCCAATCCTCATTTCAGATCCTGCATAAGGAGGTAGCTTCACAGTTAAGTCTGTGGTGACCACAGGTACGTAAGGAGAATTGAGCTCCTTAGGGGGAATGAATAGGGCCGATCAAGGTACACTGCGAGTAACAAAGACTGCAACTGACTGCGGGAGTGTTTGGCTTTGTTCTGACTGGGAATATAATGGCTGGAGGTGAATTGCTATCAAACATATCATCACATGAATCAGATTCATCTGCAGTTTGAAATCTGTGGTGAGTTGGATCTTGAGGAAATCAAAAGCTTACTCTGAATTAATGTGATCACAGTCTGGCATTGAGTGGACCTAACAAGTAATTAGAGGTGTGGCTGAGACAGGGCCATGGCTCCAAGGTAACAAGTTTTATTTTGTGCTGGGTTTTCTTTAAAACATAAATGCTATTAACATCAACACTGTGGCTTAGGTGGCACCATTACAGCAGCGGTGTTGAGAGCTCCAAAGTGGTAAACACTGTGTAGAGTCTCTGCTCTGTGTGGGCAGTGTTTTGAGCGAAATCCTCACGTCAAATTGCAAAAATCACAATGAAATGTTGTTGTGGTTGTTGTTTACCATGTTCAGTAAAAAATACTGTTACAAGTGAGGTGCAAAGCAAGCAGAACAATTTAAGTCAAGGAGAAAACATTAAAGCAAAGTGCTATGAGAACAAATGTTTCTGTTTCATGAGATGCAATTGCAAGGTGGAATGGATACAGTAGGGTTTTCTTTTTAGTTTTTTTTGTTGAAGTGTATACCAAGTTGGGCCAGAGTTGTGTCTTCAACAGTTTATTGAATATTCGGAGTGGGCTGCTGAGCGTGCGGTTATCTCGGTACCAAGCTTTTCCTTTTCTTTCTAAAATGAAGCCAAACACATGCTTACATCATTTCTTGGGGGCCATGAATATTTATACCATACTTCGACACACAACTAAAACCATAAGCCTTAGTTCATCTAGAGATCTAAAAAGTTTTTTAAATGCAGTATAAAGCCACACACACCAGTCCAGTACATTTCAAAAGAGCTTACTGATTTGGACTGGTAAAGAGTTTGATCTGCACAAGGATTCCTGTTCACTTGGTTGCCATGGAAACAAGATGTGGAGTGTTTCCCTATCTGTCTGCAGCTGTGCATTTCTGCATATATTGTATATGTGTGTATGTGTGTCTTTCTGCCTGCTAATCACTTACAGTGTGTCATCTCTTTCCATTTTGATGAGTATGTCCTTTTATTCACCTGTCTGTTGCTGTTCTGTCTTTCTGTCAACCTGTCTGCTTGCCTGTCTGCGTGTCCTTGTGTACTCCAGTTTTCACACTTTATTCAACACCTCTTGTAGAGATGAGACCTGTTACTTGAAGTGAAGCAGGTGGAAATTTGGTTTAAAAAACCTTGAATTTGTTTTATTTATACACTCGCTGTTCCCCAGGTGACACACACCACTCATTCAATCTCTTATCAATGAGTTGCTTTAAGCTGTAGTGAGTGAAAATAGCTTCACTCTGCCATATACTGTATGATGCAAGATTATACTGTACATATTAAAATTATTAAACATTTGCATAGCAATCTTCTTTTGCAAAGAAATTGCGTAAATTGCTCCCTCTCTCTGTGTATATGTGTTAGTGTCGTTGCTGCTGTTGTTGTTGCGACAACACTATAAGTTCCACAGTAAGGCCCACAGTCTATGGGCCTTCAACATCAAGGGGATGTTTGATGGTTAAACTTTAGTTTTAAGGTTAGAATTAAGATTAAATTAGGTTTGGCCCAATCCGATATTAAAATAGAGGCTCTGCTTCTTTATCTCCAAAGGAGCCAGCTGAAGTCATTTGAACATTTCATCCAGATGCCTTCTGGGTGCCTTCTATTTGAGGTTTTTCAGGGATGTCCAACTGGAAGGAGGCCCTGGGGTAATACCAGAACATGCTGGGGAGATTTTGGATCTCATCTGGCCTTTGAATGCCTCTTGATACACTGCGGATGATGGAGTGTCCTCACAAGTATATTGAGAAATGGCTGTGTGTGTGTGTGTGTCTGTGTGTGTGTGTGTGTGTGTGTGTGTGTGTGTGTGTGTGTGTGTGTGTGTGTGTGTGTGTGTGTGTGTGTGTGTCTGTGTGTGTGTTACTCTGCCAACTGAAGTAGTGTTGTAGTAGGGGTTGGCGTGGAGCTCAATTAGCTCAAAATTTTCACACTCTGTAATATCTTTGGAGTCACAGGATAAAACTGCTTCATTTATTAAATTCATATTGTGCCTGTGCCCTTAATGTTTGTAAAGAAAATCATCTTTATCTCAAAGAAAAATCTTAGAACAAAGTCTCACTTATCATGCCACTGACTGAATGCTGGGACGTGTGAATTCAAGATGAAAAAGGAAGCTGACTTTGTTCATTTATCTCTTTCTTCATGATGAAATCAGCGTTATGACTGTGGATCGACCACAGGGTTTTCTCCTGCCTGTCTGTCAAGTGACATAATCCCAACATCGAGGGGATTTTTAATGAAGTATATGGAAATTCATCCATTTTGAATTCAAGGCTCACAAGTCTAAAACCTATCCCAGCTTGTTTTGGATGAAACATATGGTACACACGGCTCTGATCTCAGAGATAAAAGTATATGCACAACTGCAGATAATCTTTACAAATATTTATCAGTTGACCTAATTAATGCCCTGAGCAGTCGTACATGTGTCCGGTGGTCCAACAATTACCCACTCCAGAGGTCGTTATATGCCAATTTAATTTTTAGGTTCCACAATTTCTGACAAGACGTAATTCGACAGGTCACATCCACAGAACATGTTCCGCAATAATTAAACAGAACATGGTAAGAAAGTGAGGACCTCCGTGGCTAGACACTCAACTCTCCACAACTACTTTTTTGCTCTACCCCGTCAGTTTAGCTACAATAGCCCCCTGCTAGAGTGGGTGATATCACACACTCTAAGGCTCACTGGCTTTGATGTTTGCCTAACCAGTATATTTTAGGAAGCGACATTTCCAGCATCCAGCACTGAAGCATTCACAGTGTATTTTCTACTCGGAAATGCATTTTTTTTACTAGTCTACACCTATTAACTAACCCACAGTGCGACTGCAGGAAAAACCAAAACAAAAGAAAGAGAAAGAAACACGTCCCTCCTACATACCCGGGCCCTAGTTGTTCTCCTAAATCAGAAACAATGGGTCTATAAAGCTGGTTAGTCTTCATCTTGATACAAACCTGGCAGACTCGACCATGTTTTTTTGTGAACAATTTTCCTGTGCATCACCCATGGGTTTCGGGGTGCTGATTCATAAACAATCGAATTCAGCTTGCATGTGTCAATTTTTGCAGTCTTATGATAGAGATCATCCTCCTGGAAAATTCCTGCAAGCATACATGGTTGGGTTTTTTCGGCGGCTCTTCTTTTGTGGCCCTGTTGACATGTTTGAGAGGCTGTTTTCCCACACCAGAGGTCCTGATAGCAGCTTTATCTGTTTTAGAGTCTCCCTGTCTGGACTGCATGCTGATGAGGATCTGCTTCATCATTGCTAAATCCTCTCAATGGTTTAGGAGTGCTCCAGATGGCCCGCCATGTTGTTTCTTACTTGTTGCAGAGCAGTACTTTCTTTCCTCAGTGACACTGACATCATCCTCATGCGACGTGATCCGTTCGTTCAGTGTGCTGATCTGCACATCCCTGTCTTCCTCAATCAGTTAGCCATAGGGCTGCTGCATCTGCTGTAACAGTTGGTTAGCTGCCAACAACTCTTCAGACAACTGAAGAGTTAGCCGGAAGGAGGAACAATCGTTAGATGCCCACAAAGTTTTGTAAAGACATTCAAATACTGTACACCAGAGGTTAATAGTTTGTATTAGAAGTGAAACATTATAATCAAAATATGTTCATCAGAGGTGCAGTACTCAGTATGCAAATTGATCCTATTCAGAGTAATGTGCAGTATCATGTTTCAGGCACTAGCAGTAAACCCAGGATGCTTTCCAAAACAGTGTCATGAGCATATTTCATTTTTCACTTAACTCTTTACAAAATGCAGTTAATAGAATAAGACTTTGCTATGTCCACCAACTCTCCTTAAGTACTTGAGCAGAGTATGTTAAGGTATTTGGCGGATTGGTTGTTCCTGTCATCTTGAAGAAGTTGCCAGACTCCTTCAGTAAATTTGTCTCTATAGTGCATTCCTCTCTGTCGTGCTATCCTCACCTGTTCATCTAGCATCATATGCCTGACTCAGGGTACTGAGTACGCTATCGAGTTTAGAACCATAGCGGTAGTCTGCACTTGGATTGAACCCACATTAGTGGAAAGGTTTCATCAGGGGTTGTCAAAATCTTTAAAAAAGGAACCTTCTTATTGGGAACTCCCTGACTCCCAAAAAACCCTGATCGATATGTGAACTCATGATGAAAGTCGTTCTCGACTCCCCAGTTCTTGATCACGTTCCCATGCCCTAGCCCCCCAACCCCCACCCCCCCGAGCCCATGCAATTAGGGAGGATGCATCTGTCTCCGGAGGAGAGAGAGGCATTTTCGACATAACTTGCGTCTCAACTGTGGTCGCTTTGATCACAAGGTGCAACTCTGTCCTGTAAAATGAAGGCCTAAGCAGGAACCGGAAGGCATCTGCTGAACCATACGTGCGCCGACTTCACCTCGGCCTCCCGACCCAGTTTAAAGGTAACGCTGCAGTTTCCTGGTCTCACAGTTCTCCTCGCTGCCTTTACTGACTCTGGTGTTGACACTGAATTCATAGATGAGTCTGCCTTGTAAGATGGGCCTTCCTTTAATCCCACATTCTAGACCATCATTATCCGTGCCCTTGATGGCCGTGTGCTGAACCCGAGCACCCTGCAGACTGTTCTCCTCATTCTGACCATTGAAAACCATTGCAAAAATCTATTGTTTCAAATATTCCGGTCACCTCAGCAACCTCTTATCCTTGGTTACACTTGGCTAGCTTGCCATAATCCAAACATTGATTGGCTAGGGGGCAAAATTATAAACTTGGGGGATTCCCGTTCAAGAATGTATTCGACAAGCGGCCTCTCCGTCAAACTTCCCGGAGACCTCACCTGAGAACATTGACTTATCTAGAGTGCTCAAGGTATATCACAACCTCAAATTTGTTTTTAGCTAGAACAAAGTCTTTGCCATTATGACTGGCCTATTGAGCTTTTACTGGGCTCTATGCCTCTGTGCGGCAGGCTATATTCTCTTTTTGGCCCTGAGTGTGAAGCCATGAAGAAGTACATTAATAAGTTACTTGCAGCTGGCCTCATCCTCCCCTCATCTTCTCCTGCAGGTGCAGGTTTCTTTTTTTTGTGGGTAAGAAAACTTCGACCATGAATTGACTATCGTAGGTTAAACCAAATTAACCTGCGCAATCATTACCCCCTTCCAATAATCTCCTTCGGCCTAATGAACCGGCAGTATTCCAGAATTTGTTCAATGATGTGTTGGTGGACATGTTGAACAAATTTGTTTTCGTCTACCTAGATGACAGCCTTATCTTCTCCCCCTCTGAGACACATCACTCATGTTGGAAAGGGGCTGACCCAGCTGTACCAGAACCATCTGTTCGTCAAAGCTGAGAAGTGCGTCTTTCACTCGCCCTCAATCTCCTTCCTGGGGTTCATTTTCTCAGGAAATATGGAGATGGACCCCGGGAAGGTGAGTGCAGTGAGGGATTGGCCCATCCCTGAGTCGCACAAGCAGCTGCAACATTTCATAGGGTTTGCCTATTTCTGTAGGTGTATTATTGGAGGCTACAGCACTATTGCCACACCGCTCCACCAACTCACCTCTACGAAGAGACATTTCTCTTGGTCCCTCAAAGCCGATTGGGATTTCTCTTGTCTTATAGATGGGTTCTTCTCAGCTCCCATTCTCACTCTCCCAGATCCCAGTAGACATTTTATCGGGGAGATGGATGCCTCAGATGTAGGGTTCAGGGCTGTCCTGTCTCAAAGGTCCAGGGAAGATGGCAAGGTTCACCTGTGTGCTTTCTTTTCTCGCGGGCTCTCTGAGGTGGAACATAATATCAGCAATTGAGAGCTTCTTGCTTTCAAATTGGTTTTGGAGGAGTGGAGGCATTTGTTGGAGGGGCTGAGCATCCCTTCGTGGTTCTGGACCACAAACATTTAGAATACCTTAAGAACGCTAAGAGGCTCAACCCCTGCCAGGGTCGATGGGGCCTCTTCTTGAGCTGCTTTCTATTCAATGATTCTATTCAAAAATTAATGTCTTTGGTTTCTTCATGTAATCCCAGAATAACTCCATACTGTTCAGATCAGGTCACCATGGTAGGGGACAAACATTTGTTGCAAGGCTAGTCGTTTTCTGAAAATGTGTTTCATGCTGCACAATGAATGTTAACATTCAGATGCCTCTCATATGGTACTGTGTGAAAATAATCTAGACTTTTGCACAGAACCGTGTATTCTATTTGTTATTAATATTTCAGAATAATAATCTCAATTCCTAAAGGAAAGTACTAAATTGTACTTGCATGCAGATTCACTTCTAGAAGGGAATGTAAATTAAAGTTGAACTGAACCAGTCACATTGGGCATTTTGTAATGAGAGCTTTTCAAATATTTGAATGCAGGTTTCTTGATTAAGCAGAGAAGCCCAGCAGGCACATGCAGACTGGTTTCATTAAACTTAACAAGTAAATAAATGAAGTTTTCACTGGTGAATAATCCCTGAATTGAAGCATCCATGCAAGTCCTTCAAAGACACTGATTTTTGAAAGGGCCTTCTAACATGCAATGAAGTGCACCTAGTGTTTGAGTCACTGGGAAGGCTACATGAAGTCAGGAAGTAAAAAAAACATTTAAGTGAACAGATTGCGTCCTGTCATTACACTGACAACACAGAATCTTAAAAAAATGTTTTAGAGTTAAAAAAACAAAACAAAATAAGCCCTCAGCCTACTTTTTGTTAGTATAACAGAAAAGCACAATGAGTCACATTTTAAGTATTTATATAGCTGCTCGATGAGCCAAAAAGAGAACGGAAAATGAATGTAGACACAAGAAGGAGAGGAAAAATAGACAGAGCAGTTTCAAATGACACATGCACCCTCTTCACAAATCGATTAATTGAAATTGACCATGAACAGTCACCTGATATAGAGGACCTGATATGTTTCTCTTAAGCGTGGGTGCAGTGACTCTGCTCCTCAATGAGTGTTCAATTCTCCACACAACAAGACAACTATAACTAAATATTTCCTGTGTACTGGAACAGAGTCAACAAAAAAGGGACTTAGCCAGGACTGGGATGAAGATTTTTGTCCTCACATAATTGATTTTTAATTGGATGTTTGGTTGGGTGATTATCCCTCAGCCTTGTTTCTCAGGAACACATTGTATTAGGTGGCAGTTTTTATGTATGACTCGTGTTCCTAATGGTGTTTTCTACAAAAGAGTTACACGGAGTTAGAGGGCCTTTTTAGGTAGTTGGATTTCCAGAGAAAGTCTGCAAGATGCACTGTAAGAAAGAAAAACTGCTAATTACTTCATCATTATCATTCGAACACGGGAGGAAAATTAATTAAGAGTTCCAGTGTTTAACGAACTGAAGAGACTCACTGACATGTGGAAATATGGCAGACAAAGGAATGTGTCTAAGAAGCATTTTGAAAGCCCTTGATTTATGATTTGTCAGATCTGACAATATAAAACAGACTTGCACTAAAAAGCAATTGGCAATTTTAAGCTCGAACGCACAAGTAGCAGCATATGCAGCAGCGCACATCCTCTAACTTTGAACTATTTCTGGTGCAGGTGGTCTTTTTATAGCCATCTGAAGAGGGAGAAATGACACCATCTCAGTGGTCCATTTTCTGTTTTCTGCAAAAAAGATCACTAATAGAAAAGAGTCAAATCCTATTTCGGAACATGAATGATCTTCTGCTCTTGTTTTTGTGCTTGAAGAAATTTCACACGTTCGATTATCTGTTCACGTTCCACATTTGAAGCTTTGACACCTGCTGCTAGGCAAATCCCAGCACCATGGTGGGGTTACGGTAATGCTGATTGCATTGTGTGCATTGGAGCTGTAAAGCTCTGCAGGGAGTAGAAGTTTGCCTTCCAGTGTTACAGTGCATCGTGAATAATTTATGAATAAATTATTATCTAAAGTCTACTAAGATCTCAGACAGATTGGTGAACTTATTGCTGTACACTGTAAAGGGGGGGGAAATAAAGTTAAACAGACATCTGTACCAGTAGTTCCATCAGAAAGCAAAATGTTCTTTTGCCATTTTACTCAGTTTTGTAATGAAATTAATATTATCTCTGTCGGTTCAGCAGGTCGAGGACATATTTACCTTAGTTAAGCACAAAAGTCTGACTGCTAATATTGTAATCGTTATTGACTACTAGTCTGTGGATGGAGTAGTAGGGTGGGCACCCACACTAATGTGCCTGTTGAACATGTCATGCTGCTGCTGCCCATCAGGTTGAGGAATCTGGCTGAAAGGGTTTGGCCCCAGTCACAAGAGTCAAGTCAATTTTGTTTAGTGATGGATGAAGTGATTTGCAGTGAGATGGCAGTGTGATCCAAAAACAAAAAGGACTGTGAGATAAACAAGTAAGTTAATAACAGTTTAATAGCCAATAATGTCAGATAAAATTACAAATACACAATGGGTCAGGAGATCAAATAAAAAAGAACTTTCTAGACTGACCGCTTGCTAAATGGCACTTTAAAAGAGGACTTTCCAGCAATCAAAATATTTTAAGATATGAATTAGACATGGTGAAATCAGAGCTGTACCCTTCAAACTCAATTAAATATTCTAATTCTGGAAGGGCTGTTCTGAGCTTTTCTCTTAGCTTGGCTCAGACTGTAGAAAGCACTGTGTCAGCAGTTTAATCCCTTCTCTTGTTCATACAGTATGTCGGAGAGTCTTTGGGCAAGACACTGATCCCCAAGCTGTTCTCGGTGGATCAGGCTAGAACATTGCCGGCATTGGCCCTAAGATAGACTAACGACCTGTCCAGTGTACATCCCACCTCTCACCCTATGACAGCTGGCAAAGGCTCCTGCCCCCCTGCAATGCTACACAGGATAAGTGGTTACAGATAAAGGACATTGCATGGCAGCTCCACCATTATTCTTGTGTGGATGGGTGAATGAGAACCAACACTGCACTTAGTCTGGTAATATAAATCCTATGCAACCCTGCATAAAAGAGCCTTCAACAAAGTGCTGCCACAAAGTCTGAATTAGGATTTACCACTGCTTTAAAGTTTAATAAGATATAAATGTAATTTGATGCTGTAGTATTATGATTTTTCTTGCCAGTGAATCTGACATAAATAGGACCCTTAGCCTACTAATGACTCTTAATTATCCCTGTAAAAAAAACACATGAATGTTATGCATAAAGGTATGGTTACAAACTAACAGTCACTTCTGGTTTGTGCTGAAAGATTTTGTTGTGGTTTTTTTTATGCAAAATCAGTCTCTCTGCTTGTTTCCTAAATCAAACTGTTTTAATACTAGGTTCTTTTGTTTTTCCACAAAATTTCATTTATTAGGACACAGGGCAGCCAGCAGAGGGGCCCAGAGTAGTTGGTCAGAACTATCAGAGATTAGGCAAAATGATTCACTGCTGTAATCAGTATTAGTGAACTCCCTGTTGCTGTAAAAATGAGTTGCTTCACTGTTGGTAACAGACCTTCCTCTTTGTTGTTGCATTTTCACTTTGTTGGTTTAATGTTCTCAGAATTGGCCACAAATTTCCTATAAGCATAAGAATTATTTGCTCCTTTTTCTGACTGCTGTGCTGATGGTTTGGGCTCACGTGATTGACTTCTGTCAAGTCATTTTGCTTTGGCATCAAGGTGCTGATGGTGCAAATTGGAATTGTCACTGTCAAATGCTACTGAAGCTCAGACTCACATGTGAGGGATGACTCACATGTGTTGTAACTTTCTAATTGTTGTTTCTGGCAATTAAAAATGTATGTTTTCAATAAGGATTTAGAATGCAGAAGAATAATCACATGATGTTACACCCAGTAACAAATAAATATATATTTGTTTTGTTTTCTAAACTGTAATAAAATGGACAATGTAGGTTTAATAATTATCAGATGTACTGCAAACCATAATAGTTAAGTAAGTTAGTTTTACTTAGTTAGTTTTCCCTCGTTTGCTTTGGATATCAGCTGACACAGGTCAAACTGAACACATGTATTGTTTGGATGGTCTAAATGAAAAAATCCTGTATTGACAGGGCACTGACAGCAGTGCAGAGAAACACCTGTTAACTTAAAGTAATAGTTTTCTTATCATGATTTACACCAAAGGATCAGTCACCATCAGGACTTTTGGTACCCATGGAGCCTGTACGCATAAAAGTCTGCAGTGGTTACACTTATTACCACATTTACAGTTTACAAGTCTGCTTTTGAAAAGCAAACTCATTGTATTTAATACAGTTAAATACATCCCCTGTTAGCCACTGAGCATTTCTTTCGTCATTATTTTCTCTTTAAAGGCATGGTGCCTAGGGTTTACTGCCCATATGCCAGCTGATCTCGGTAAGCAGTCACATCTGGATGGAATTATTAAATGATAATGTTTAATGGGAAGAGTGCTGCTGGATGAACGTCAAAGTGGTTCACGGTGGGGAATTGGCCAAAACACATGAGGTGACTCTACGTCACTGCATAGCATCTCTGATCTTGGTCTTTCTGGGGTTGTATGGACTCAGTAATATGTAAGCACACAGTTAAAATAGCTGACTGAAATGTGACACTGTTTGAAAAGGCTACGACACTGTGTGAAGGGAAACTTCATAAGCACCACCACTTTACTTTGACAAATACACCAGTCCAATACAAATCTTGAGTAATAACATTTCCATTTTTGTATCATTTATATATTCAGCATGACATACTGTTGTTCTGTGGGTATAATTCATTCCCACATGTAAATCTGGAATTGGAAATTGAAGCTTTCTATAAATTTTTGTACAATGTGAACAAAAATGTAAAAGTTTACAAATCCAGCTGTAGTGACATACAGTTCTACTAAACTAATCAGCAACTAACATTTACTTTAGACTGTACAATAAAATGAACAAAGATAACACTTAACTTCAGGTTGTAAACTTGAAATTATGGCTAGCTGCTGATGAACTGATAGTGGGGAAGAAGATGCTAAACATGCATTTCCTGTCTTGAGAAGAAAAACAGCTTAGAAAGATTCACAGACAGATAAATGTTAATGTTGGTCTCTGAATGTTCAAAGCTGCAACAGGTCTGAACACATTGTACTCAAAATATAACTTTCACATGGTACAGGAAAGTTAAACTCAATCCAACTGCTGTCTGAAATGTCCGAGGAGTGTTTATTTTCAGCTGTACTGTGAATGTGACATTAACAAAGAGCTTGTTTGTAATAGTGATCCTTTAACAGCCCAGTTTCCCCATGAGATCTTGAGAGACTTTCTTGATATAAACCAAGAGGGATCCAGTTGGGGACTGGGGATTCTGTGGGATCTGTGGGATGAGGCAGCCACTAGCTGTTCAGTCTCAGTCATTACAGGTAAGAAGTAACTTATAAAACTAACTAATAAAAGCCTGATCAAACACCGGCAGCCTTCAGTGTTGGTGACACCTCAGCCGAGAATTCCAGCTTGTAGATTAAATTAATCGCACGGCAGACAACAAGAAGGAAATATTTATTTTCACAGGTGATTACGTTATCCACTGACGTCCTGGAATCCCACCGGAAGTGACGCATTCAGACAGAGTTGGATACTCACGTGACGGTGACTCCGCTCACTCAGCTGATAAAACTCGGTTTTGTCGACAACAACTCGAAGTGCTCAGTCATTGTTCAGTCCACGCGTTTCTAAGTCTCTAGCTGAAACAATGAGGACCTTCATCCTATGTGTTTTTGCTGCGTTGGCTGTGACCAACGACGCTCTGGTCCGGTAAGAAAAACTCGTTGAGTATTTTGTTTACACGGCGAACACTGGTGTGAGCTAACGCTAACTGTTAGCCAACTGCCACTTACATAGTGTCACTTTGTAACCAAACTAACGACAGAAGTCAGTCATACTACACCTAATGTAGAAGTGGAGGCAATTTGAGCTCTGTATAACACAGCACCAATGAGACCTTGTCTCTTTGCCTGTGAGATCTTGTGACCTGTTAAACCACAGTGATCCACAAACCGCAGAGCTCTTTCTATATAACGTTCAGTGTTATATTGTTGTTAAGCGGCAGCAGCCCTGCTGTTCTTTAGTGCAACGAGAAACAGCTCGTCTGTCTTATGTAAAACTTAAGGTTTGTCATAGGTCTGCAGCCAGCGTGTGATCCACTATAATAACGACAGCCATTACAATGTAGTAGTGCAGCAAAGTTGCATCCAAGTTTTTGCCTCTCTTGCAGATCAGCATCATTTTCATGGTATATGCGTTTGTTCATTTACATGTTACAGTATTACAGAAGCATCAACCGTAACATTTCACAGTGCTGGCGAATAGCCTGAGCACATTACAGTTATGTCCTGTGTGCTAAATGCCTTTTATTAACTGTTCTTCTGAAAAGTGCTAAAAATGTTTTTATTTGCTGGTCAGTAAATTATCATAAGCCGTTTATGGAGCTTAGGGTACTAGCCAAGATGCTTAACAATGATCAAAGACTCTAGTGTGAATCAACAGCTTGTGGAATGTATTGAAAATAAAATTAATCTTGAAAGAGCTCATTAAAATTGAAAATGCATAAAATCTATTGAAATTTTGACTTGGTGTTTTTACAAATAAACAGTTTTAATGACACATTCTTGGTGCTCTACAGAAATTCATTATGAGTGTTGGGTTTTTGTTTTTTTTTTTGTTTTTTACAGATCTGATGATTAAACGTTATTTCCTTTGTATTTTACTTTTTTAATTTGAGCAAGCCCATAGGTAAAATAACCTAAATGACCTTTTTTGTTCTCTTTTATTTTTTAACTTTTCTTCCTGTTCAGAATTCCATTAAAGAAATTCCGTTCTATCAGACGTGAGATGACAGACTCTGGAAGAATAATTGAGGAGCTTCTGGCCGACAAACACTCCCTTGAGTACAATGCTGGCTTTCCCCCCAGTAATGAACCCACTCCAGAATTGCTGAAGAACTACCTTGATGTAAGCACTACTCTCCTAATCACTGACCTGTGGACCCTTAATTCTTGCTTTACTGAGAAGCTAAAAGGCCATCACAAAGGTCCTGTTGTGTTTTGATGGGCGTGGGCTTTTATATAAAGCCTTAAATGCAAAATTAAACCTGTCTGTCAAGGCCAGTAAATCCTGACCGGTTTTCAGAAAGGCTGATTTGTTCTGAAGTGATAAAACACTGACTGAAGAGGATCCTAAACCATATGACAGTGACTCAGCTGATCTGTAAGTCTCTTTCTCTTCGTCAGCTGACAGAAAGCTGGTTTGCTCTTGTTCTACTTAATCTGTCAGTCAAAATGACATTGGTCAGCCTTTGGTCGAGATCCTGAAGATATCATGAAGAGGGTGCTTATAAAAATATGACAAATGACTAGCTTTTTGCTGGCCCAAACACATCTGATAAACTTCTTTCTATCTTTAGTTTTGAATAGATTGCTAGTGTCTGGTGTTTTCTATTAAGTTATATATTTTTTTTGTGTGTGTGTAAATACGGAACCTTGATGATGATAATGAACTATAATTACATTATTAACTTGATAATCTTAAAAGGTCACTTTCTGGTTTTGTTTTGTTGTATTGCAATGCGCTGTATTTTATGGCATTACATTGCATTTATTTCATTTAGAAAGGCTAAATATTACCTGCCCCAAGTGAAAACACACCTACATCTGCACCTTTCTAAAGCAGTTAAAACAAAATCTAAACAGAATCACTATATAATGGAGGTGAGAGCTCAGTGTACATTTTAAAGTTTTGAGTTAAATTGGCAAAAAAAAAACCTTTACCGTTATTTGGTTTAATCAGTCACCAATCACACAATAAATCACAAAGACTTCTACATATGAAAAAGGAAGCATTTTGAGGCCTGCGTGACATGACAAAAATTCTTTAAGTATTTCGCAATTGATGCTTTTACCTAAATGCCATTGAGTCATGTGAAGTGGAAGTTTGCTAAATTTAAGTAATCATGTGCTTCAGTCATTGAATTGTTTAACGAAGAGTTGATTTATTGACATAACTGAGGGACTGTTTGACCTGCATCACTCTAACATTTGTTGACACCAACAGCTGCTGGGCCTCATCATCCGTAAGACTAGAACAAATTACTGATGTGTGATATTAACTTGTTTTGTACAGTTACAGTTTTGACATCGTGTTGAGCCACTTGGCTTCTCTGCTGTTAGAAATTACCAGTTTTCTGATTTGGGGGCTTATTGTAATCTCTTCTCCTGAGTACACTAGATTAGCCTTAGAATGTTTATTCACTGGTGGTTTTATGTACCTGTGGGTTCCGTCATGCAAATACCAGTGAAATCTTCGCAAGCTTTCAAAATCCTAATGATCATTGTTACTTATCATACAAATGTATGTTTTGTTTTTTCACTAGGCCCAATATTATGGCGAGATTGGTCTGGGTACCCCCCCTCAGACATTCACTGTGGTGTTTGATACTGGTTCCTCTAATCTGTGGGTTCCCTCCGTTCACTGCTCCATTTTAGACATTGCATGCTGTAAGTCATAATGCATTTAACACAAAGACAGTACTGTATGGCAGCTGTAAAATGACATTTCTGTAGTGCAGTTACCCTCTGCAAAAAATGTTATGGATTCTGCTTTACAGTAAATCTAAATCTTTACATTCCTTTTCTTTGCAGTACTTCACCACAAATATAATTCTGGCAAGTCCAGCACATATGTGAAGAATGGCACTGCCTTTGCTATCCAATACGGAACTGGCAGCTTGTCAGGCTACCTCAGTCAGGACACGTGCACAGTAAGCTTATCTCGCACATTACCATTACAGTGGGATGTAGTTTTAGTAGAGTGTGTTTTGTTTTTTTTTTTGTTTTTTTAACACCGAGCTTCTTTTTTTTTTATCCCTCCTTATTCAGATTGGAGATATATCTGTAGAGAAACAACTATTTGGGGAGGCCATAAAGCAGCCTGGTGTGGCCTTTATAGCTGCCAAGTTTGATGGGATTCTGGGCATGGCCTACCCACGCATCTCTGTGGATGGTGTGGCTCCAGTATTTGACAATATCATGAGCCAGAAGAAGGTGGAGAAGAACCTTTTCTCCTTCTACCTGAACAGGTTGGACAACAGATAAGGGTTGTTAAATTCATATAGAGGAAAACTGTGACTTGAAGGTGAAACCATTGTCACGGATTTTGCTTTTGTTTCCACTGTACTCCTCTTACTTTGGGTGCAAGGCTCTTTACTACTCAGTGATACTTACAGCTGTTTTTAACATGGTAAACACAATAATGAATAACACATAATTTTAGTTTTTATATATGAACTACAAGGAAATTGGTTTTTGTTAAAAGTGCAATATTCTAACTATCTGAGCTATATGTTGCTGCTTTTTATTTCTTTGTGAACTGTACATTATATGTAGGAGTGGATGCTGTAAATTACACACAGCATCTGTGTTGTTTTTGCATAGGGTAAAAGTTACCAAACACTGCATGGCTATAGCTTTTTTTACTTGATAAGTGAAAAAACAGTTTGTTTCCCTTACAGTTTCTGTACAGCCCTAGTCTTCTGATTTTGACTGTACTTATCACATCGACAGCCGGACGTCAGCAAACTTCACTCTTCTTGTGACAAGTGATACCTTTATCATTAGAATTTTAAGTGCAAGATATTACAACATAATAATACTGATTATAAGTTTTTGTTGTTGTTTTTTTTTTTTTTTTTATATAGAAGTGAAACATCATCCACATCTTTATTTTCATTTTTGACTGATCCATAACTGCACTTATTATACGACATGTTTATACGTAGCGTATAAACATGTCCTGGCATTTCAACCTGACACTTCAGTGACAGTTTTTGAAATGTGTGACTTCCTTTAACTGACGTTTGTTAACATTGTGGGGTTTTGCAATTGGTATCTTCGATTTCTGTTGCACTTCGAAAACCTGGAAGTTAGAATAGATTACACATTAAAGTTGTATTACACTGTTGCTGTAAAGGCCACAAACAGAAATCCCTTGCAACTTCAGATTGGTCTGATAACAGCTAATGTCAGCCAAGCTTTTACCTGCAGAGCTTTAACAAATCACTCAAATGTTGTTGCCATTATGCTCACAAACTGTCGTCTGAAGATGGTACAGGCATCTGTGGCTACAGGCCATAAATAAGCAAGAAAATAAATTAACGTGCAGCTAGGTCATTCTCACGAATATGGTGTTTGCTTTCAGTCCAAGTAGAAAATGTAGTTCATATTCAGACTTAATGGGTAATTTTATATAATAGCTGGTGGCCAGATACTAACATGAACAAAGCATTATCAAAGAATATGCAGCACTACAGAGTGTTGTAGCTCCTTTTAACTGATGATTTTGGTTTTGCTGGTCAAAGCCCTGCTTTTGGTTTTGGTTTGACCCTGTATACAACAGTGTCAAGCAAGCAAACATTTAATTAATGTGCACCAACAACCTATCACCAAAATGCAGTCAGACACAACTATAGAGATATTCAGTGAAAGAAAGTAGAGCATTTAGCAGCTATTTAGCAACTCGATGTTTTCACAGGAGGTGATGCAATGTTTATTTCTCCTTATCTGCCAACTGTGTTAATGTTAGATTACGTTGATGCTTAAAGTATGGAAATAATTTACGCTTTAAAGTGAGTGAGAAATGTCTAAAATATCTGAACAAAATGGGTCATCAAATGATTAAAAAAAAAGTTTGAGTTCAGAATCTGTCATTTTCTGCAATTCCCAAAACAGACACTTGAACCAACAATAAATCACAATCTCACAGCTGGATAGGGGACTTGTTTCTTCATTACAATCTTGCTTGAAATATTTTTCACAGATGTTGCAACTACTGTTGGTTTACCTGTGATGTAAGCGTCAACTGTGTGTGGCAGACATGTCCTTGTCTTCAACGTTTAAAAGTTCAGGAGTAGTGGCAGTTCATGGAATGTGTTAGTGTTTTTATGGGGATTGTTTAAAATATAACCCAAATTATTCTTTTAAAGAGCTGGTTCACCCACTTAAGAAGCACATAACAAGCTGTTTGTGGAAAATGTTGTAATTGTACTTTTTTCATTGCTTTGAGGGACATGAACAAACTGTATTGCTGTGGTAGAGGTTTCAGAAACAAGCTAAAAGATCCAAAAATGAAAAAACAACATTTTGTCACCTCTGTGTTCCTCCTGATGTTTGACGATACCAAATTTAATACCTCCCCTCTCTGTATCAGGAACCCAGATACCACTCCTGGTGGTGAGCTGCTGCTGGGAGGAACTGACCCCAAATATTACACTGGTGACTTCCACTATGTTAACATTACCCGTCAGGCCTACTGGCAGATCCACATGGATGGGTGAGCATATTACATTACACACTAAAATACACGGATCATATTTGCTTTATTTTTATACTCAAATGACAGTAATTTGACAACTTTTTAGAAGAGCATTTAGCAGACAGCCTAGCTTTCATTAGATAAATGCTTTTATTTTCTGTTTTACTATGATTAACAACAAAGTGCATTACTAAGTAAAATAATTCTTTGTTGGACCTTTTACTTGTGTGCTTTCTTTACACATAGGCCATAACACATGCTAAACCACTTTTTGTGTGTGTGTCAGGATGGCAGTGGGTAGCCAGCTGAGTCTGTGTAAGGACGGCTGTGAAGCTATTGTGGACACCGGGACCTCTCTGATCACCGGTCCTGCTGCGGAAGTCAAGGCCCTGCAGAAAGCCATTGGAGCCATTCCACTCATACAGGGAGAGGTGAGATAAACCCAGCAGGGCTCAGATGACCACACTGTTGGTCGAGCAAACCTGACACATAACCTATTCAAGATGTCTTAGCACACAGGTAGCCCTGGAAAATTATTTGTTCATTTGCCTATTGGATATAAACAAATAGCCATGTGACCAATATCCAATATTGGTCATATGTCTGCACAAGCACTCGGTGCAAAACCCAAAGAACAAAAATGGATGCAGGATTTACCTGAACTCTGTTTGATGCATCCTGCAGTCATTTCACATGTCACTTGCAGTGTTGACTCCTTGTAACAATGTTGTTGTTTTTTTTTTTTTTTGTTGCATCGGAATTGCAACATAACAATAACATAATAGAATTTTAAACCTTAAATTTTTAGTTGTATGTGTGTATGTATGTAAATATATATGTACATATATATGTAAATATATATTATTTTTTATTACTATTGTTTCCCTGTCAGTTTCTGGTTAAAATCATGACATTGAGTGAATGTTGGTTGTCTTTCAGTACATGATAAACTGTGACAAGATCCCATCGCTGCCTGTCATCACCTTCAACTTGGGCGGACAGAGCTATGCTCTTACTGGAGAACAGTATGTCCTTAAGGTGAGACTGTGTGCAGGAGATGTTGTTTATCCTGCAGAAGGGGGCAGCACAGAGTCACCTTTTGCTGTAACAATACAACACTGATTGTCTTTTACATCCAAAAACCAAGCAAGTGCTGCATTCTTTAGTTTGGCAAAGCCAGGAGGAGGCTGGGGAGTCATTATACACAAATTGTTTCTGTGTATGTACTAACAAGTTTGAAGGCCTAATAAGTTTGCATTGTCAGAACATTACAGCAGCTTTATCTGTGTGTCTTTTTCCCTCCAAACATCAGGAGAGTCAGGCTGGAAAGACCATTTGTCTGAGTGGTTTCATGGGTCTGGATATCCCTGCCCCTGCTGGACCCCTGTGGATTCTGGGAGATGTATTCATCGGCCAGTACTATACCGTTTTTGATAGAGAGAACAACAGAGTGGGCTTTGCTAAGTCAAAGTAAGCACATCCTGCACCATTATGTTTTAAAGTGCTGCGGAAAAAAATCTGCGCCGCATGTTTTCTGTTGCTTTGCAATCAAACAATATTTAGCAATAGATTTTGTGTAGAGCCTAACTGCACTGATCTGAACGATTTCAAGCAGTGTCTGACACAGATTGCAGAGTTAAAAGGTTAATAAGTACATTAGTTGTATAAGATCAGGGATCAGCTTTTTGTGTTTATTTTTAATCAGGGATTTGTGTTAAACTGAACACTCAATTTGTGTTTTAGAATGATGTCAGTCTGATACTACTGACTTTAAGTGTGTTTTAATAATGTGACTGACTTCAATAAACACTTTTTAAAATACATCTGCTTTTACTGTGCTTTGTAATGTCAGGAATTAATAAATCCATTTTTAGCATGGGGGAAAAGAGAGTGTGTGTGTGTGCACTTGTGTACTAGAAGTTACTGCTTCTGGCCAATATTTATATTATAGAATAATAATATATAAGACTTATGTCTCGATTCAATTACCTGCTGCTTTTAAATTTAGATTTTGTACAGTTGACTAACAAAATATAACAAGCTTTCTATCATTCTAGTCCACATTGCATAAAAGTTGTATCTGCCTTTCCTGACCTAAACTATTTTAGCTGAAAACACCTCGCAATGACATCACCTTGAAAAACTGAAGAGTTTTTCAGTTCTGATTATGTCATCTGGTTGCTCTTATTATAAAAAACATCTGAACTCTTAAGGGTTAACTCCTCTGGGTGACATCATCTGAAGCTTTTCAGCTAGAAGCCAGGCGACTATTAAATTCAGAGGGTAGTTTAAAAGGCATTAATCTACATTTACACCCTAAACTGAAGCCTTAGGAAACAAGTGGAAAATTGTTGAAGTTGCCCTTTAAAAATAATTTTTGTGTGAAACAGCAAAAGAAAACTTACAGACAAGTAAGGTGATCCTTAGACTTAACACATTCTTTAAACTTTATTATTCTCATCATCAACTAATGTACAAAAAGTCCACATTAACCATACATGTGCCCATACACGTGATTATTTTACTTGCAGTGATTATTATTTACCACATGCTCAATGAAATAAAGTTCATGTGAAAAAGTCAATTCAGATGTTTAATATTCAGTTGATACAGTTTTGCTTCACTTATTGTTCACTACCAAGTCCAGGCACATGTAGTTCAGTTTAATAAAATGTGAACACAATTTGTGCAGAGAGGATGAAACAAATCATAACACAAATTCACACTTCACACATCCACAACTTCACTGCAGACAAATCCTCAGTTTTTGTCTTTTGTTGACTCATTTTATATTTATGAGGCTATAAAGAATGGACTGGGAGATGGGTTTAAAATTCTATTATGTTATTGTTATGTTGCAATTCCGATGCACTGTATTTCCTGTAATAAAATTAATTTCCCGGAGTCAATAATATACCTGATAAATAAATATATACGTTATTACATCTATGTCCAAATCTTGCAAATTCAACATTGCTATGACTTGACTGAAACCACTTTATGCTAAGACATTAATTGCATTAAATAGTGTTAATAAATTATTTACTGATGATTTATAGACCACTTATAAGCCATTAAAAAGAGAAACATGAAGCATGTTTATGGTCTTAAGTCCATTAGGCAAACATCCCCAATGACCTATACAGTATATTACTTCTGAACTCCTTGAAACATGGCCCAGAGAATCTGGACCACAATCTATTTAATAAAACTTAACTGCACACCTAATATAATAGGAAAAAAATGTCTTTATTACTTTCTGTTTTAGAGAGAAACCTTTGATCTTTACAAATGACTCGCCAGTTAGAGAGTCATGGCAATTTTCCACCAATTAGCCACAACAATAAAACTAGCATGAGGACTGTGACCACTCAATCATGATCAGTTATTTGTGCCACAGTAGTTCTTCTGTGGGATTGAGGCAGATGGGCTCCTCCTGTGTATTAATGACCCTTGGATGCCCATGACCCTGTCACCTGTTCACCCCCTGTTTATACTGTCCACTGCATAATGGGCCATTTCAAAAGCCCTGTACAAAACTTTTCAAACGGTGTCTGACCTTTCTTCATGCTTCCACCACATCCACTTCAAGAACTGACTCTTCACTTCCTGCCTAATGTGTCCCACCCCTGACAGTTCTCCATGTAACAAGATAATCAGTGCCATTCATTTCACCAGTCAGTGATTATGAAGTTGTGGCTGATAGGTATATAAAACACTTATAAAAACAATTTAGCTTAAAGAGCTTTACAGTCTGTGCAACGTGCTCTATGATATAAATTGGCAATCCAAACTTCGGTTTGCTCAGTGCTGTGTTAATGCATTATATTGTT
This sequence comes from Channa argus, assembly GCF_033026475.1. NCBI lineage: Eukaryota > Metazoa > Chordata > Actinopteri > Anabantiformes > Channidae > Channa > Channa argus. Next base: position 11,822,142 of record NC_090198.1, read on the forward strand.
AAACATGAACTAAAGCATGTTTTAAAAAAACAATAAAAGCATAGACATACAGTAAAGGGATAATTGAAAAATACACTGTTGCATCTTGCATTTAAATACTTTATAAATTGCAAACTTCGTTATTGATTCACAGCATTGTCCAGAGTAATGTCATACTTGTAATGCCAGTTATTTAAAAATCCATGGTTATAAAGGACTGTCATCATTTGTATTCCCCCTCATTCTGCTTGGGGGAATAAAATCTTTGGTGTTTGATTGAAATCTGTCTGGTTTTAAAGATTTTTGCCCCATCAGACAACAAAGCTGATGCAATCTCATCATCCTCTCAACAATGATAACTAAGCTTACATTAAGACCAGTTGAATGCAACTCAAATCATCTGTTGCATTTTGCTATTTAAAGGTGCAGCCACCTCAATCAAAAAAAAATCTATGACAAACGACAATATTAAAATTGTATGTATTAAAATTGACATTTTAGCAGACAAATATATTTTTAACTCTGTATAAAGTTAGACAAAGAAATCCATTTTTGATCATTGACTCTATTCTTGACGGATGGTGGTTATCCAGGGAAGTTGGGAGTTTCATCGTGACTGCTGAGACCTCAGCCATGACCTGTAGTCTCCAAAAAGTGACAAGAAAACAAACATCTCCTCAGTTTTTTTCTCAATGACGCCTGCTGTCAGTTGTCCTGCTCCTGACGTTCCTTCTCTTTTTCTGAGCTGTTTTTTTCATGGTCCTGCTCCTCATTAGGCTCTTTGTTCTTGTTCTCCTGTCCCTCATCACTCTCTCTAATTGGGGCAGCTGGGTCTCTGACGACCCCCTCCATCTCCATCTCTCCCTCCAGCTCCTCCTCGGTTTCCTCCTCCACCCGGCCCACAGTGTCAGGAATTATTTCCACCTCGATGTCCGAGGAATCCTCACTCTCCTTGAACCACACTGTCTTCTGGCCCTCCTTTCTCCTCTTCTTGGTCAGGATCGATCTCATGTTGTACACATCTCCATCTCCTCTGCCCCTAATGGTGTGTCTCACTGAGGGGCTCCCCTTGGCAATGTGGTTGGTGTAAATGCCACAGGAGGAGCAGTGACGGCTCCGTCTTTCCAGGGGGATGACCCGGCCACGAGCTTGGGGGAAGGTGCTTCTTCTGGGGATAACGTTGTTCCAGCGCCTGAAACCCCCACGGTTCTGGTCGCCTTCATTCTGGAAGCCATCATTGGTGTACTGGAGGGAGTCCCTATGGCCGTCCCCCGACTGGCCAGACTTCAGGCAGTGGCCCAAGCACTACAGTCAGGAGAGGAGACCCTTATTATTGATACAGCAGTTAATGAAGCAAGGACGATATTGAGGCATTGTTTTAAGTTAAAGATGCCACTGTGGTTCCCAAGAGTGAGCCAGGCTCATTTGTCTGTAACACAGAGCCCTTCTGTGTATTTAGGCTAATAAATATTCATCAAAAGCCACACAGGAGGAGCTCTGCATGTAAATGTTTTAAATTGAAAACGCCTTTTGTCACTTAAAAAGGTTGGAAAATGTTGATTTACAACATTGTTCAAAAATGTACATGAGCACCTTAAAAGTGATTTTTTTTTTTTATTTTTTACTTTTAAGTTTTTTAGTTCAAATTGTGTTTTCACTTTCATACTATACTGTAAAATAAACGCAACTGATGATGTGTCATATTGTCAGCTCTATGTGGAGCTCCAAGCATGGTAAAACATGTAGTCATGGAGATGATTTAGTACTCTAGCTACTTGCCATAGAAGTGGATACCCAGCCAAGATCACCTCACAGGCACAGCTAAAGACAGTAACAGCTAAAGACTGAAAATCCTTTCAGTCTTTATCTGTTACTGTTATGAACACAGATGTTAACAAACTCCAATGAATCCCCATTGGAGTTTGTTAACATCACTTGCTATTCTGGTTCCCCAAGGTGTCCTACAGAATATTGTCAAAGTGGTTGTCTGCAAGCTGAAGCTCAGAAGGACCTGGGTGATGCGGCATGACATTGACCCTAAACCCTGAAGTGAATTTTCTACAGAATGGCTCCACGAAATCCAACCTTTGGAGCACAGACCTCAACCCAATACAGATGCTGTGGAATGATCTCACGAGAGCCATCAACACCAAATGTCCTCAGAAAATGGCTGATCTGGGAATGTTCTATAAGGAAGAATGGTCTAAAACTCCTCCTGAATGTTGTGCAGATCTAATCCAGAGTTACAGGAAGTGGCTGTTTGAGGTTATTGCTGCCAAAGGTGGTTCAACCACTTATTGAAACACCGTTGTCTTTAGTTTTACCACTTTTTTGTATGATAATGATTCTATAAAAGCATGAATGGTTTTGACTGTTTATTATTTTACCAACTCAACAATATTGTGTTTGTTGATACAGTATTTGTTACTTTGGAAAAGATCAGATCAAATGACGAATTTATGCAGAAAACCAGGAAACTGCAAATAGTACCATTGCTTTTTCTCATGTCCATATTTCACTAGAAATGTTTCTGCTTGATTAGTAAGTTTTGTTGTATTTTATTTATGGTAACATTATAACACTAATAACTGAAAGGCTAAGCAAAGAATGGTGGACTGATTTTGAATCTCATGCTGCAACGAACTACCATACGTGTTTCCTAAAAAGGTTGGGTTGTACAGCCCAAAACAGCTCAGAGATAGAAATGCAAAATTACAATAATGACTGACCTCACATAGTTTACTGGCATTTCCTTTCCACAAGCGGGAAATCAAAAACCCAATCACTGTGAGGCAGAGGACCAGCAGGGCTGCCATGACCAGGCCCAGAAGAGCCATGTCCCCCGGACGGTACCCGACGTTTGCAGGAGACGGGATGGCATCGGCTAGAGAGGAGACGGAACAGTGACTCAAAGTTAGCCCTGCAGAATTTACAAGTCTAGGGACTTTTTAACAACCAAAAACTTGCTTTTAATCAATACGATCTGCCTTTATCTTCTACTAAGTGATAAGTGGTCAAGCTTGTCACAAATAATGTTGCATCATTATTGCAGTTTCTACAGGACCATTTGTTCAAATATGATATTTCGTTATAGTTAGCAGAAAGAAGAAAGATAAAAGATAACACCAGCACTATCCTCTACACATTTACAGAGCAGACAAATACAGTGCCTTGAAAAAGTGAAATTTTCCATATTTTGTCACGTTACAACCACAAGTTTTATTGGGATTTTATGTGATAGACCAACACAAAGTGGTACATTATAAGGAAAATGATTCATTTTCAAAACTTTTTACAAAGAAATCTCAAAGATGTGGTAAATCATTTATCATTTTCCTTTCACTTCACAATTATGTGCCACTTTGTGTTGGTCTACTACATAGAATCCCAATAATATACATTTACATTTGTGGTTGTAACTTGACAAAACATAAAAAAGTTCAAGGAGTATAATTATTTTTGCAAGGCACTGTAAATACATTTAGTAGGACAAAAGGATGTTAGCTTTCAAAATGAGACATCTGTTAGGGAGCTTAGTCAACTAGACTCAGTGAGATGGAATAAAACTACAGCACAATATAATCTTGCTTCTAGTTTTACACTTTTTTTTGGAGCCCCATAATGTAAATTTACAATCTAAAAAAAAGGTAATGTTTGATCATTTATTATTACTGTATGAAATGGCATTGGGTTAACAAACTGATCACTTCATTTTTCATTTTATTGTAACTAAGCAGTCACTATTACAGAGAATAACTGATGGTCTCACCGGGTATGACCTGAACAGAGAGGGCAGCTGTGCCAAACTCCCCCGTTGCCATGTCCACTGCTCTGAGCTGCAGGCAACAAGAGTTATAAAGCTTAGAAAATAGCAGGAAGTGTTGGTAAGAGTGAGCAGAAATGCTTGACTCTAAAAATAGACAGTTTTTCACGTTAGTCACCTGAAGTGCGAAAGACTCTGTTTTAACAACCCTCTTCAAAACCACAAAACCATCGAAGGTCACATTGACGTAGCTGCTGTACTGAACCTCATACTTCACATCTGGATTCACACCCTAACACACACATATAGAAAAAAGGTTTTAGGTGATGTTATGTTACAGTTTTTCTCATTTGCTTAAACACTTGTCTCTTCCAAAACCATTTACACACAGGCTGAAATAGATGATCACTGTTACAAATGACACATTTTGTTTCCAAAATACTCTTAAATTGTCAGAACATGTAATTAAAATATGCAACAAAATCAAAATCTTCCCTTAAACAACACAACTGATGGTCAAACTTTTAGACTCTTTTAATCATTGCAAAAAGCAACACAGAGGAGAAGGACTGATAATTGGTTGAAGAATTGTGTGTAGGGGGTTGCATACACATATGTTAGGGATTCAGAATTTTGCAAATATTTTCTATCAGCTGGGGAAATGTGTTTTCCTTTGGTTTACATGGTAAATACAACAAATTACATGCGTGTCAACTGTAAAAAGGTAAAACCTGTGTGAAACCAATGGAAATGCATTAACTCATTACCAAAAGAAGATTTCTGATGTTATAAGAAGGTAATAATGAAGATCAGGGGGATTCCAATTTCATTAAACACATCTTAGCAATTGAGAAAAACTTTATTTTACCTCAGCAGCAGCATATTAAACTGATTTCTGGCCACTAGGTGGCAGACAGATACCACAACCAACCTGGTACCAACCCCGCTGTACTGTACCATTGCCTTATGGAAATTTTAAAGTCATTAGGAGGAATCTTTGCTCCTGCTGATTGATCTACCCTGTTCACATACAAATCCATCTCAGCTATATGGTGCTGTGTAGGGTTATTATTGTATATTAAAAGCAAAATTGTTGGTTTTAAAGTATTTTTGCAAACTGCAACAAATAAAAATTACACAATGAAAAAGGAAAACATAAAAATACAAATAATCACTAAAAATCTAAAAATAACATTTAAAAAGTAAGGAAAGACAAAAATCCATTCCTTTTATTGTTTTGTATAGCATTTAATTCAAGATTGCTACTGTTTTGCCAAGTTCTTCCAGTCTGCCTGGTTCGACAACTGCATCGATGTGTCCTAAAAGTCTGAGTAGCTGTAGCCTGGATCAAAGGTGAGGGAAAATATTTAGTCTGATGTTAATGAGAAGCTACTTGACAAGAGTGAACTGACTAAATGTAAAATCTGAAATATTATAAATCTTAATTTCGATTTTGGGTAAGTTTCAATTTTTTTTAACTTTTCTGTATTTTCTGTATTTACCTTGTTCAGGTTTCGTATTTGAACAATATTTTAAAAAGAATAAAATATCATGCAATAGTATCAGATTTTGGTTAAAATTTTAGGTGATTTTTTAATTAATTAATTTGTTTTTCGAGAAGGAATACAATGTAAATATGGTGCCCTATTGAATGTCTGAAATGGTCCAGGCTAGATTCTCCCAGTAGATTCTGCATGTCAAAGGTTGTTTTAAATGTTTCGTTAGAGTTTTGCAAACAAAATGTCATTTGGGGCAGTGAGCCTCTGTTTCAGCCTGTGTGTTAAGTGTGGACACAAGTTTTTAAGCAAATGAAAGAAACGGTAGTGTCCAGCCAATGCTCAGTGTTTGTATTTATCTTATCCAGTTAAACAATTAACAAACAATATTCATAATAAACACATAGAGACCACCACTCACACTAGCAAAGTCCTCGTCCCGGGCTCGGACCCTGAAAGGCCGGTAGGTGCTTCGATCTCTGAGGATCATGCTCTCAGGTACAGAGTTGCTGTAGATAAATCCTTCGTATCGCTCCTTCTCAAACCGTGGAGGGTTCCTGCTCTTCTTCATCACCTCGATGGTCACCTGTGTTACTGCAAACTGATCCCTGTTGGTCACCTGTGATGCCTGATTTGTAGGAAATGAAATGCTTTGTCTTGTCTTCCATTTAGAATCACTGAGGAACAATATACTGGCCTATTATATTATTTTTTTACCAGAATGGTGAGAGTTATTGGCCCAACAATATCAGCTGCTTTAGCCATTGTGATGTTTCCTGTGTCTTCATCAATCTGGAAAAGATTTCCCTCATTGCCTAAAGATGAAAATAATCCCAAACAAAAGCAATAAAATACAAACAGAAAAGTAAATCGCCTTCATACTAAATGTTTTCAGGATATTGAAATTAAATTATATTTGTTTTACTAGTAACTAGTAAATAACTGGGTTATTATTAGCTGTGAGAAAAATGAAGGAATATACATTTATGTTTCAGAGATTTGGAGAACATTAAATATGTGAGTAAATACTTCATAAATGGAGGTGAACAGATGGAAATAAAATATTGTTCAAACCTCTAAGTATTTTGTAGCTGATCTGCTCACTCCTGTTCTTATCTCCATCCCTGGCAAACACTGGGCCAGGCTCCAGCACCAACGGCCCTTCCTGTTAAATAAAATCATATGGCACTGATTCTAGGGTCCACATGTGTATATATTCATTTAAACTTTCTGCCTGTGAACCACTTCTTTGGCAAATAAACTGAGGTGGTGTCAACATGTGACATGAAGGGATAATGACAAACATAACGTCCATATGCCAAGTCATTAATTCAAAGCCAAATACAGTATATACAGGAATATATATATATATATATATTCCTATTCTCATCTCTCATCCATGAATGTCTTGTTCTTCTCTCAGGTTGCCCTGTTTTCCTGACACCTCACGCGGACCTTGTTGACCCAGGCCAGTGTGACTCTTGTTTTGTAACTCTCATTAGCAACAAGGCAGGTAGGTAGCATTAAGGGCCTTTACTAAGGGCCCAAACTGGATATTGACCACACCCTAAACGGCAATCAAACCCTCGACCTACTGTGCACTATCTGTGCACTGCCTGTATTGACTACAAGAAAGCCTATGACTCAATGCCTCACACATGGATCCTAGAATGCTTGGAACTATACAAGTTCAACAGGACTTTAAGAGCCTTCCTTGACATCTCAATGGGGAAGTGGAAAACAACCCCAGAGGCCCAATTGCACAAGTCAAGATTAAGTGTGGCATATACCAAGGAAGTGCTCTGTCCCTGCTGCTGTTGTGCATAAGCCTAAATCCCCTCAGCCAGATCAGCACCAAGAGTCGTTACGAATACCAACTACAGAACGGTGCGACCATGACATCAAACTGTATGCCAGGAGTGAACGAGACACTGACTCACTGATCCATACCCGCAAGGACATCCGATGATAGCAGGCAGGCCATACATGGCGAACCATAACCAAGTGGCTGGCATAGTGTACCGAAACAGTGTGCCGACTGTGCCGAGCAGGGGCTGGAAGTCCCAAAGTCAAAATTAGATACAACTCCAAAGGTGGTTGAAGATGACAAAGCTCAGATTCTGTGGGACTTCCAGATACAGAATGACAAACTATGTAGCAACATTGTAGTTGAGGACAGAAGAACAAGGCTGTAGTTGTAGATCCCAAGTGATAGCAACATCAGGAAGAAGGAACACGAGAAGCTTGAGAATGCCAAGGGCTGAGAGGAGTTAGAAAAGAAGTTATCATTGGCTGACCTGAAGTATTCTCTGTGTGTTGCTCAGTACACAAGCGGTTTGTTTTTCAGGAGGTTCCACTAAATGCACTGTTTGTACAAAGCCTCTGATGGTTTTTGTTAATTCAAAATGTCTTGCTTTCCCCCATTACCACTGGCTAACCACAAAGTATTAGAGATCATGTTTTTTGCAAGATCTCTAATACTTTGTAATTAGCCAAATCCTCAGTCTGATCTCTAAACAAATGACTCACACCTTGCACTTCTTCATTCTTCTTCGGTTTGGATTTTGGAAACCGACTTGTTTAACATTCTTGTGGGGACTTACCTCTTTCTCAGTGAGATTGACCTTGCCTCTGTACCCTGTGCTCACACACAGTTTGGCGAGTCCTAAGTTTGTCCTCAAACATGGCTGAAACCATGGGGGCCGGTTATCAACATCCTTCACGTGAACGGTGATGGTGGCCACAGAAGTAAAGAAGGGTTTGTTGGAGGCCGAACCATTGAATGTGTCCTGGAACATGTGACACATTTTAGACGTGCAGACTGGATTTGCATCTTGTTTGTTTTATATGTGTATTGAATTGATTCTTGTACCTGTACATGTAGAACTAGAGAGAGCTTTTGTACAACATCATAGTCCAGGATGCTTTTAACAACTATCCTTGGGGTGTTTATGTTCTCCAGGCGAAAATATTTATCCTGGAACACAAAGAAAGATACATACAAATACATTATAGGAAGTAATGTAAGGCACCTTCTTCACTGGTTTTAATCCATCCTCCACATAGTAACAACGTGAGGAACCATAATAACAGTTGTTTCCAACATTGTTTGCATTTTACCACTTGTGTTTTTGTGACTTTTTGTCATATGGTTTGGTCTAGTTGTGGACATGATTTATGAACAGTGTGGTGCTTTTTCTTCTAAGGCTGTTTAATTTATTTGATGGACTGGAGGGTAGAAGTGAAAATAGTGAGTACAGTCACCGTGGTCTTACCGTGGCAGACTCTAAGCGATAGAACAGTGGCTCTGAATCAACATCTGTAGCTATTATCAGTCCAACACTGGAGTTGACCGGAGTGAGCTGCCGGAGACAAAAAAAGAGTCAACACCGTCCTGTGTGAGACCAACTGTAATGAAAGGCTAATCTGCTCACCTCATTCACTTCTAATACGTAGTGGTTCTGTGCAAAGTTTGGGGGGTTATCGTTCACATTTTCAACCAGAACGTCCACAGACTCATTCACCTTAAACAAAGAAGAGAGGGGACTAAATGAGATCTGTTGACATTCTGAACCACATTTCCAATTATTTTAACGAATCTTATGCATATTGACAATTTACAAGATTAAAACATGTCTTCAACTTTCAACAGCTCTTTATTATTCATTTTTATTTAGCTCATCATAAATTGTTACAGGATTATCTTGTCAGATCATGTAGGAGTGAGATTGATGTGATCCTACTCACAGATTTGGCTCCAAATCTGCTGCACTGCACCCACACCACCAGTGTTGCACCAGGTAATGACTAAAAACACAGACCAGCTTTATTATCAGTTATTTGAAGTATAAAGACACCTTGACACTAATAATGATAATAACCATGATGATAATGATAATGATAATAAATAAATTAAATTATCCTACTTTTTAAATCCACATGTTAGTGTTGAAATAAAATGTGATTTGAGTGGATCAAATCACAACACACACATGGCTCAAATAATATATCAATTAGTCATTTCCATTTTATGGATGGAAATGCACTAAACCATGTTCCCTGTGCAATAGTCATTCAGTTTAATGGTTGAGTCATTTTAACTTTATACCTACAGTAAGTGTCAGTCAATTTATCTGCCTGTAATCAGGGGCATGCTCAAATCTGCCTCTCTGAAAACATCACAGTCTCTCCTTACAATATTCACTCCCTTAAGCTCAACTACAAAATATCATCTAAATAGACACAGTACCATACACAAGCTACAAATCATTAATTTAAGCCCTGTGAACATCTCCAAGCAAAAACCTCCAGCCTCTGTGTAAAATACAGAATGAATAAACATCTGTGCTACACTACACTGAAGACAAATCACTAGTGTTGAAACCAGTGTTGGGAAAAGATGTTACATCTTTATACCCTGAGTCACATTTGGACACATTTGGTCACATTTGGACAGATACAGGCTTACGGTGGCAAGAAAAATTATGTGAACCCTTGAAAATGTTTGCATTACCTAGTCAATGTGATTGGATCTTCATTGAAGTCAAATGCATAGATAAACACGATGTGCTTAAGCTATTACCACACAGTTATAATATTTTATGTCTTCATTAAACACAGTCATTAACCGTTTAAGGTGCTGCTAGAAAAAATAAGCGAACCCTTGGATTTAATAAATTGTTGATCTTTGGAAGGAATAACCTCAAACAAGCACTTCACATAGCTGTGGATTGTTAAGAAGGGATGTTTGGACAATTTTTTTCTCCCAAATAAGCTTCAGCTCTCTTGATGTTATCTCACGGCATCCTTAATGAGTTGAGGTCTGTGCTCTGACCTGCAAATGTTGGACTTTAAGGTGATTATCCTGCAGCATCACCTACTTTTTCTGAGCTTCAGCTGGGAGAGAGCCACCCTGATATTATCCTTAACCTGAAATTAATTTTCCCCTTGATGAAAACAAGCTTTCCAGCAAAGCAGCTCCAATTGTGATGCTCCCTCTAAAATATATCACTAGTGGGATGATGTTTTACTGTTGGTATTTGGTTCCCTTTTTAAGGGAAATATTGTAAAGATCACATTATTAGTTTAGTGCAGAATTTGTTTTGGACTCCACAATGCAGCACCTCAGAAGAAAAGACCACACACACAATGGTATAATAAACAGACAGAGTAGGGCAGCTCAAATACCATCGCAACAAACACCACCTACATCAGTTACTGAAAAGGGATGATTATCAAATCTGTTTGTTGTACATGATTTGGTGTTGGTGTTCGCTTCAATCATCTAGTATCCGTCAGGCTGTACCTCATAGTCCAGTCCTTTCTTTATCATCAGGATGTTCCCTTTAAGGTAGAACAGATCTGCTGGGTTCACTGTGACGGTCAGTGCCACATCACTACTGGAGCTGATTCGAACCACCTGGACATCAGCTGTGTTGTTTTCTGGGACCGTCACAGGACCAGGAGGCACCGTACAAACTGGTAGTTGAAGGTAGTGAAAAAAACCCAATTTGTAGAGACAAGAGAATAACGTAATAATTTGTAACAATAGGTCACCTTAATTAATTATTGTGAAACCCATCACACACATATTTCAACATACATAAACATACATAGATGTGTGTATTGCTACAAAGAGGGTTTTCATTACCTGTTTATATTCTTGACTAAATATTGTAGCCTTTAAAACTAAACCAACTGCAGAACATCTGTAGCAGCATTTACCCAAGCCTCAATTACTTTGTCTTCCCCTCCTCCATCCTTATCTAATATAGTATTTTCCTATTTCTGGAAAATGACTGAAAGCACCTTGTGAGGGTAATCAGCAGGGGTTAAGGTTAGAATAGCTGGAAAGCAAACAGGGCAGGGGTCACTGATGAACAGGGCTGAGAAAAACTGGTATAAACAAATGTTGTAAATATAAGTTAGTTTTCAGTTTGGAGAATGTTTCCAACCTGGGAGGCCTAATCTGGCCTAATTCTTTTTGTCAATTTTTTTAATGCCTTTTTTGATTGAAAATCGGGATTCATTTACTTCTCCCCCAAATCCTACTTTCTGTTTGTTGCTAATAGCAGACAATTAAGGGGGCTGCATTCAAAAAGGATGGGAACCACACTTTAAAAGACCAAACACTTAAAACATAAAGTGTCTCTCTCACACTTTTGGTAGCCTCATCAACATCCACAGCTCTCCTCCCTGCCCTCAGCAGCAACCGATGACGCCTCCCACAGAAATCAGAGCTCTACTCACGTCTTTGAGCTGGACAAACGGTACAAAAGCAGACGGCGACGATACATCCAAGAAGACTGTTCACAGGTTTGCTCTTCAATTTCAGTTCCATGTCCTGATTGCAGACGCACCAACAAATAAAGTACCGAGGAGGATGACGAGCCTGTGGTACCAGCTGGTACTCATCCACATAATGCCCGGTCTGTGCTGCCCGGAGAGTGGGAGTTGACTACAGTTGCCATGTTTGTGACTTCATCTTACGGGCACATATTGCATTAGGAGCCTGCCAGCAGAGGACTTGGAGCCTCCCACTAAAATACTTGCATCTGTTTTAGCTGGACTGGTCATTATATATTGGTGGCCCTGATTTATTCTGGGAGGAATCCAGCAGAGGAATGTTGGCGGCTGAAAACATTTCTCACATATCAAAATGCTCTTCAGGTTAAAAAACCCGTTTAAAGTTTTTGGATTAATACATGAGATTCATATGGCACATATATTAGTTATTTCACTCAAAGTAATACCAAAAGGCAGAACTCTAATTGGAAACAAAAAAAAAGGACAAGGAGCCCAATATGGAAAATTGTCCTTAGGAACAAGAAGAATGAGGATTCCTGCAGCAGATGGTATGACCCCCACAGAGCCCTCAAAATCATGGGGTCAATCTAAAGAGACATAAGACACAGAGACAGACTGGTTCTTCATGGTGACTGTTGGTAAGTTCTCTGGAATAACTGGAACAATAAACTTGCTAAGAAGCTTGAAAAACTGTGTCCACGTGTACTGAGGCAGCAACAGTGGCAACGGGCCGGTCAAGCTCCCGCTGCAAAGGCCTGAGGAACCCTGAAGCACTGCTATGTTTTCATGTTATTTAAAACAGTATAATTTATAAACAGTATGATTTTTAAAAGTTCATGTAAAGTTTAACATTTGACTTCAAGTTAATCTAACTGTATAATTCACATTACTTTAAAAATGATTTCTGTAATTTATTGTAGAATCTAGCCCACCTGAATGAATGCATCTTGATTGGTTGCTCAACATGCTCATGCTTTGCAGAATGATACCTTCATTAGCATTACCAGCCAGGTTTGGATACATTAGTCTGTGCGTGTTTGTAGAATATACAAAAGTAGTTAATGGCAGCTGTTTCTTGGATTGGGTCTTTGACTGTCCGCTGTCAAGAGAAATGCATGTTGTGTAATTGTTCGTGTATTAGCTCATGTTTTTATTTTGACCTTTGGTTTGATCCCTCTCTGTCTGCCTGTCTCCGGGTGTGCGTGTGCTGCAACACAGCCAGGAATAAGATAAATTAAATGTAAAGGAATGCAAACTTAACCCTGAATCTGACATAATAATATTAAAGCACATTCAGCTAGTACAAATGTTCAGAGTGTGTAAAAAACATGTTATATATGTTATACATGTAAAAAACATGTCATAGTGAAAAAGAAATCTAAATTACATTGGTGCCAAAGTTTGCATTCCCCTTGATAAATTAATTTAAAGTTCCACTTAATCAATTTATGGTTAAGAAATTAACTGACAGTAAAAATGGAAGTTATGCTGTCTGAAACATTATGTGTCCCAACACATAATGTGCATAATTTGCTGTGTCCCAACACATAATGGGTTCCCATGTGGACAAGGCTCCACTGTGCACACACCGGTCTGTCATACATTGCACTAGTATTCTCAGTACTCATGCACACACACTAGTATCCTAGCCCCCGACCTTCTCTGTGTGGGAACAACAAGCTCACAGTAACGTGGCACAAAGCTCATACATAAAGTTTCCATGCAGAGATGCTCCTCACTAACACTGAACGCACAGCTAATCAGACTGGAAACCGTGACACACTGAAACGGAACAAAATGTTGTTACTTGTTCACAGAAAGGGTACAGATTTATTGCTACTCACAGTAACTTGGTTCATTATTGAATGTGTACGGGAATTCTCTGGCTGTATTCTAAAAGTGTTGTCAGTGGGCAGCAGGGCCGAAGACTCCTTAATAACTATCCATTAATAATGCTTGATAAAAATCAAGCAACAGTAAAGAAACACAAAATTACCACAGGATACCAGTATGTAATAGATATTGTGGTCTAACCCCTACCACCCTTGACAGAATTTTTTAAATTCGCCCTTCTAGCAGACGCTCCACCAAAACTCAAACCTCAGTTCCGTCTAGTTTTGCAACTCATCACCAAGACAAAGTCGTGGTATGTAAAACCAATACTTGGCAGTTTGCCTATTTATAAGTATTTATAATTGATTATTAGTGTGATACACTTCATAACACAATTTAAGATGCAACAGTGCAGTGTGCCATGCTATCATTAAGGACACTCACGACAGTGTGGACCTTTCAGGTTCCTGGGGCTGCTGGTGTAGCTAAACTTATCACATTTTTACCATCGGGTTAAATGTGTTTGTAGAACTGACCCATTTATATAATTAAATTTGTGTTCTCTTGGTGATGTAACTGTAACTTGGGGTTGGAGGGATTTAGCATAGAAGATAATTTCATTAGAGATCTACTTAATAGCATTCTTGTTCTGCCTAAAACAGAGGGAGAGAACAAAATGTGGATTTAAGTCTCAGTGATTAATAATGTTAGCTGACATATTTTTTGTATGGTGCAAATGCTACATTTTAATGTGAAGTTGAAGTAGTGCTAAACAAATGTTTGTGGAGACTCTCAGTCATGCAGTTCATGGTATTTTCAAAAGTGCCATTTAGTAACAGCTGGACTTGCTGTGTGCTCTCTCCCAACTCCACTCTCCAAAATGTTATCAAAAATAGATGTCAACAGGTAAAAAAAAAAGGGTACTTGTAATTGTAAAGCATTGTAATTGTAAACTAAAATGCTTTGATGATGAGGGGACATATTTATTTTAAAGTAACTAGAAGCACAAATTTCTACAATCGCTGCTACTGATATGTCAACTCAACATAATTTGAAATTCAATGCATTCAGAGTCTATTAAAGTACTTAAAGCCTGATATCAATCTTGGCTGTTACAGCTTGATATGTTTTGCATAAGTTTTTACATCTTTGTAAATGTGTCTAAATTTGTAAATGTAAATGAATTTTAGTAAACAATTGAGAATCATTCAATACACATACACACACACACACACACACATTTATTTATATGTATTTAGCGAAAGCAACTTTTTCACACATTTATTCACATGTGCAAAACAATATTTAGATTTGCACTTTATAATCAAAATTTATATGCACCTTCTGACATACAGGCTGATTCATAAATTAGAAGTTATAAATAAATGATGGTTACTTTTTTTAACCCCTAGTAATAATAGTCATACGGTATAAAAGGAAACACCAGCAGTGAGCTCAGCTGGCAAGGCTTTTCCTCATGCATATTTGACATTATTAACGCCGAGTTGCAAAGTTGCAGACAGGAACTATACAAAGATAGCGAGGGTACAACATGCAGCAATGGTCTCCAACCAAAACCAAACTGGGGACAGTGTGGTTAGTATTTGGCACTCGCTGTAACCATTCGACTGCCGCTTCGGACACTTCAGCTGGCACTGCTCGACAAACAACAACATCATTGTTAAGGGGGAAATGGGGAAGAAACATAAGCTGCTAAATAAATTTTACAAGGTGAAAAAGCTGAGGGATGATTTAAGTCCTGCTTTGTCGTGCTGCTATTTGATTTTAACTGTATCTGACTTCAGGTCCTTATCTTCCTTTACTTCCCTTTCATTGTATATGTGGTTTGGGCATTTTCTATTTTTCTGTCTGTCTGTTTTTCTCTTTAGTCTTATTTTAGTCTTTAAATGTTGGGTTATTTAATCTAAAATCATCAGGATTTTGGCCGTGTCTTTAATTTATGTTTACCTCAGCTACTGTGGGTCAGACATCTTCATTAGGTTGTCAGTTTTCATCACTGCTCCTTTGTGCTGGGAAGCACACTCAGGGAGCCATCACTGTCCTCTCTACACACTGTACTACATTGCCTACTCTATACCCACTATTCCTAAATATTCCGTCTCATTCTTCAGTAACTTATGTCTGATAGCACTCCTGCCTTTTTCAGATATTTTTAAATCACCACCTGCAGAGTTACAAAGTCATTATTTGCTCAATCAGGTACAGACTGACCTCTAAAAACTGCTGTCAAGTGCCAGAGGCACATTTAAAGAACGCTGGAGCTTAAAGTGAAAAACTCAGTGGGAAGTAACGAAATTTAAAATGCAATTTTGCCAGGATTTTAGATCAGGTGGAAATTCAACAGCTACAGGAAATGTTGTAATATTTCATTTGAGAAGATATATTATTTTAACCGAATAAATAGCGTGACATGGACTATCGAACTCTCTGATCTTGTAGCTTCTTAATTCTATGTTTTTTGTTCACAGCTTGTTTGCTGTGTCCACCACAACATTGCTGCAATCAATTAATCAATGTACACTCATGATGAAAGTTGTAAGATTGAATGTTTTTTGTTATAAAATACATTTGCCAGAGAAAGTGTTGCACATTCTTATCAAACATCACTGCACGTCTCCTAAATGTTGTTAATTGGTGTGAATTCTTTTTTAAACCTAGAACATTTATGCCATAACTGACTCATGTTCCCATGCAGATGACTTCAATAATAAACAATTTTCTGAAACAAAACATTACAATTTAGAGAATGTAGCTTTGCTTCCATACAGTATGAGTCATATGGAAATGCTATTTATCAAAAGCAACAACTCAATTCAGTTTTTCATCCTGTGCTCATTTAATCACTGGGTTCCAGCAGAGGAAAAGATTATTAGTGTGCATGGTTTCCTTTATTGCCTTTAGTGGGATGACTCTTCATAGTGATCTTCTTTCTCTTTATTTCTGCCCAAATAATTTAGAACAAGTTAAACATCTGCGTTGAGTTTGTCTATGCATGTGTGCTAATCTTCAAGTTCTCCCTTTCCTCCTGAGGCAATGTGTGAAATGTGTGAAAAGCTAATTGCTGCTGATTTTATTCTAATGATATTCATGCCACCGGAGGAGCCGGGCCACAAACACCTTTACACCGAGATCAAAAGTAGCAGTTGCTTGAAAACTTGTCAGCTGTTTTCTGCATGTGATGTCTAAATATAACATCAAGGTGTGGAAATTTGAGTAAGAGGTTTTGTTTGCAAAATATAAGATTTCACATAAAATCATAAATTGTTATGTTTACCATGTTGTTTCCCCAAAAGAACTCATACTCAGACTTGTTCCTCTACTCTGAAGCGAACTTTTCCAGTTCTCTCGGGTCTGATCAGTGAGTTTCAGTTGGATGAAGATCAGGACACTTCAGTTTCCTCTATTCATGTATTCTTGGTGCTTTTAGGTGTATGTTTTTGGTCATTATGCTCTGCTGAAGGAGGCATGACCTGCAATCAAGAGAGTGCTCTGACACTGGCCAGTGTGTTTCTTTCCAGAATAATAACGTTATGATTTCATTGTGCTCTGCACAGATTTGATGCAAAGCAGCGTAATAGCATAACTGAGCCTCGTCTGTGTTTCACAGTGGGGATGGTGCTCTTATCTTTGATTGTTGGACACTGAGCCTAGGTGGCTTAGCAAAAAGAATTTTGTTTTGTCCAAGGTTTTACATATTTAGGTAAAATTCCGAAGAAATTTTAGACCATTTTTTTCAGATTTTATAGATGTCATTAGCCTAGGGGTTCACTTACATTTTCTAACCTGCTCTGTGAATATTTGAATTGAGTGGGCATATGGAAAACTGTGTGTGTTATTAGATATAATTGACAATTTAAGTCCACATTTCAGAAAAAACAAACTAAATATTTGATCACCTATGGGTTATAAAATAAATAAATAAAAAACATAAATCACCTATGGTGATAAAATCTGTTTGGACCTCAACTTGGGAGACAACAGTAACTGAAAAGCTTGTTTTATTATTTTCTTCATTTATGTCTTATTTTTAAAAAACAGAAGCTTGTAAGGTAAATCTGCCATCATGATAAATGCAAATTTGAACATAAAGTTTGACTTTTTTTTACAGTTTTTGTGTTGTTTATAAATTTAGTATAACTGACTCTATGGCAACATTTAATTTAAAACTTGAAACAATATATCTGAACCATTTAGGGGCCCTGGTCATTATTCACTGCTTTCATAATTGCAATACTCAT
This sequence comes from Channa argus, assembly GCF_033026475.1. Classification (NCBI taxonomy): domain Eukaryota; kingdom Metazoa; phylum Chordata; class Actinopteri; order Anabantiformes; family Channidae; genus Channa; species Channa argus. The sequence continues at coordinate 11,839,778 of NC_090198.1, forward strand.
AGTACAGGAAGCCTCAAAAGCTTAAGGGACATTCAGGTGAAATTATGTTAATGACCTGTCCTCTACAGCGTCTGCATGTCAGTCCAATTTAAAGGCCTTTGAAATAGACAGACCTGGTCTTGTTCATTACAATGTTAGCTGTGTTCACTGGAGACACACTCATCACGGGTAAAGATGATTTCATATTTGACCTAGTTTCCACTGAGTAGGTTCCACTTCCTCACACTGACATCAAAGCTGGCTTGTTCAGGACCATCAACCTTAATGAGAAGTTATCAAAAGTTTAGGAAACTTTTAATTGTGGCACATTAAATCATATATGAGGTAATGTTCTTTGGGCAAAAACTTTAATAAAAGTGAAGCAGGGTCTTATACTTCTCCCCGAGCAGCAAATGTACTTATTACACAACGTCATCTACAGACGTAGGCTTCTTTGTCTTTTTTTAAAGGCCAGGACCAAGTGGGGTAGAATAAGTGTCAGTCATTTACTTTCTACTCTATCTGATACCAGTTGTATCCCATTTTCTGGAAGCCTGCTTGGAGATCCTCTTGCCAAGTGTGCTTTGACCAACTTCTCTTCCTCCTCCCTTGACGGTTGCATGTCAAAGCTTGTCTGGTGTTGTGTGATTATGGTTTTCATAGTATGTTTTCAATCCATCTTGATCAGCTTCCTCCAATTTCCTCTTCTGCTGTTAGTTGTGTCAGATAATTAGTGGGAGAGCTGTAAGCACAGCTCTCATTAGTGGGAGAGCTGTAAGCACAGCTCTCACACTATTGAGATCCTTTTCTTTATTATTAGTGGGAGAGCTGTAAGCACAGCTCTCACACTATTGAGATCCTTTCTCTTTATTATTATTATTATTATTTTTATTTCGCCGTTTTTCGGTCACTATCTCCTCCTAGACGGTTTGTCGTAGAAACTCCGTTCCACTTCCTAATCGTAGGTCTCTTTTAGGACATGTGGGCTATTACTTTTCTCATTAATAACTTTTATACTTTTTATTATATTTCACTTTTTATCAACTTTTCTTCCCATTGAAAATGAATGGAAGCCACTTAAAACTTCCCTTCAACTTGCCACTTTTCATCTGCCTCTTGTGTCGTCATACTTTGGAGTAGAAACTTCATTTAAAGTTTATAAAGGTCTAGTCCCTTTCAACTTTTTCTGTGTTGATCAGCTTCTTTGTATCTTTTATACTTTTTGAATAATCGCAGTTTTAGTTTTAGGCAACTTTTGGAGCTTTTTCAACTTTTCCATTAGTGTGTATTGCGGAATGTTGGAGCAGCTAGAGTGGGTGACATCACACGCACTCTAACTTTTCAGCTTCCACTTTTAGCAACTTTTTTCCTTCTTTTCCTTCTTTCCTTCAGTCAACTTTAATCTTACATAAACAAACTATACATCAGAATGTAGGTATTTTTGTCTTCTTTCAGTAAATGTAACTCTCATAGTGACAGGACTGACGGTTCTTTCACCAAGTGTCCAGAAGCAGAGAGAGTGCCGTCTGAAACTCCCATTGGAGCCCATTATAACAGAGGTTCTTAAATTCTAATCAAATCACAAACGGGGGGCTGTTTTAAAATCGCCACCACGCCTTCATTTTATGGAGTATCTTCAAATAAAGTACATCAGTGTGTTCATTGAAGCCTTTTGTCACTCACAGTTTTTGGATTGTTTCGATAGGACTAATACCTTTTCATATTTTGAGCATTTTGCGAGGCATAGTCTCAGCAATTTTCCAGCCTGCCTTTGCATTTGGCTCACATGACTCAGCAGGCGGGCAGCAGTCATTGTCATGGTAACGGACACAGCTGCATGACGTCATGTAATCAGCCTCAGAGCTGTGTCCACACACTTTACCTGAGTTTTTCTCCCTCAACATACACAGTGGAGACAGACACACACACACACCCTCACAGACAGGAAACACTTTCAAAATAAAAGCCTTTCATAATATTTTATCCACTTTTTAGCATTTAAATGCTAAAATGACTTTGTGGTGAAGTTTCCCTACACACACACCCTCACAGACAGGAAACACACTTTCAAAATAAAAGCCTTTTATCATTCTTATTTTAATTATTTAGCATTTAAATGCTAAAATGAGTTTGTTTTGAAGTCTCCCTACAGTGGACACACAAACTACCACACAGACACAGACAGGAAACACACTTTCAAATTAAAAGCTCTTTTCAACTTTTTTTTTTTTCAACAGTTTTTCAGCATTAAAATGGTTCCTTCATTTCTAAGTAGTTACTTCTAGCTTTTTTCTTTACACTTTAATAGCAACTTTTTTACTTTGCTTCTTTTTTTGTTTCTTTTAACTTTGGGAATATTTACCTTTTCCTTTGTTTCTTACTACTTCTTTCCACTTTTGTTAATCAAGTTGTTGCTTTTTCACTTCTTCCTTTACACTTTTAATAGCAACTTTTTTACTTTGCTTCTTTCTTTGTTTCTTTTAACTTTGGGAATATTTACCTTTTCCTTTGTTTCTTACTACTTCTTTCCACTTTTGTTAATCAAGTTGTTGCTTTTTCACTTCTTACTTTTTTCTTTACACTTTCAATAGCAACTTTTCATTTTGCTTCTTTTTCTGTTTCTTTACACTTTAAATATCAACTTTTTACTTATTTACTTCCTCCATTGTTACTTTCTACTTTTTTCTTTTCTGAATTCAACTTTTCCTGGGATTTTGGATTTTTTCCTTTTCTTGTCATCTTCTTCTTTCTCTTTTTGTTTGTATTTATCTCTCTTCAGCGTTTGCGGCTTTGAACGTACAAACGCCTCTGCTCTCAGCAGCTTCTGAGCGGTCGGCCTCTACCGGGCGACTTAACAGCTCTCCCACGTAATTTCCTTGGAAATTGCCTTTTCTAGTTAGTGGGAGAGCTGTAAGCACAGCTCTCACACTATTGAGATCCTTTCTCTTTATTATTAGTGGGAGAGCTGTAAGCACAGCTCTCACACTATTGAGATCCTTTCTCTTTATTAGTGGGAGAGCTGTAAGCACAGCTCTCACACTTATGAGATCCTTTTCTTTATTATTATTATTATTTCGCCGTTTTTCGGTCACTATCTCCTCCTAGACGGTTTGTCGTAGAAACTTCGTTCCACTTCCTAAACGTAGGTCTCTTTTAGGAGATCTATGCTATTACTTTTCTTATTAATAACTTTTATACTTTTTATTATATTTCACTTTTTATCAACTTTTTTTCCCATTGAAAATGAATGGAAGCCACTTAAAACTTCCCTTCAACTTGCCACTTTTCATCTGCCTCTTGTGTCATCATACTTTGGAGTAGAAACTTCATTTAAACTTTATACGGGTCTAGATCCTTTCAACTTTTTCTGGGTGGATCAGCTTCTTTGTATCTTTTATACTTTTTGAATAATCGCAGTTTTAGTTTTAGGCAACTTTTGGAGCTTTTTCAACTTTTCCATTAGTGTGTATTGCGGAATGTTGGAGCAGCTAGAGTGGGTGACATCACACGCACTCTAACTTTTCAGCTTCCACTTTTAGCAACTTTTTTCCTTCTTTTCCTTCTTTCCTTCAGTCAACTTTAATCTTACATAAACAAACTATACATCAGAATGTAGGTATTTTTGTCTTCTTTCAGTAAATGTAACTCTCATAGTGACAGGACTGACGGTTCTTTCTCCAAGTGTCCAGAAGCAGAGAGAGTGCCGTCAAAACTCCCATTGGAGCCCATTATAACAGAGGTTCTTAAATTCTAATCAAATCACAAACGGGGGGCTGTTTTAAAATCGCCACCACGCCTTCATTTTATGGAGTATCTTCAAATAAAGTACATCAGTGTGTTCATTGAAGCCTTTTGTCACTCACAGTTTTTGAATTGTTTCGATAGGACTAATACTTTTTCATATTTTGAGCATTTTGCGAGGCATAGTCTCAGCACTTTTCCAGCCTGCCTTTGCATTTGGCTCACATGACTCAGCAGGCAGGCAGCGGGCAGCAGTCATTGTCATGGTAACGGACACAGCTGCATGACGTCATGTAATCAGCCTCAGAGCTGTGTCCACACACTTTACCTGAGTTTTTCTCCCTCAACAGACACAGTGGAGACACACACAGACACACACCCTCACAGACAGGAAATACCCTTTCAAAATAAAAGCCTTTCATAATACTTTATCCACTTTTTAGCATTTAAATGCTAAAATGACTTTGTGGTGAAGTTTCCCTACACACACACCCTCACAGATAGGAAAAACACTTTCAAAATAAAAGCCTTTCATAATATTTTATCCACTTTTTAGCATTTAAATGCTAAAATGACTTTGTGGTGAAGTTTCCCTACACACACACCCTCACAGACAGGAAACACACTTTCAAAATAAAAGCCTTTTATCATTCTTATTTTAATTATTTAGCATTTAAATGCTAAAATGAGTTTGATTTGAAGTCTCCCTACAGTGGACACACAAACTACCACACAGACACAGACAGGAAACACACTTTCAAATTAAAAGCTCTTTTCAACTTTTTTTTTTCAACAGTTTTTCAGCATTAAAATGGTTCCTTCATTTCTAAGTAGTTACTTCTAGCTTTTTTCTTTACACTTTAATAGCAACTTTTTTACTTTGCTTCTTTTTTTGTTTCTTTTAACTTTGGGAATATTAACCTTTTCCTTTGTTTCTTACTACTTCTTTCCACTTTTGTTAATCAAGTTGTTGCTTTTTCACTTCTTCCTTTACACTTTTAATAGCAACTTTTTTACTTTGCTTCTTTCTTTGTTTCTTTTAACTTTGGGAATATTAACCTTTTCCTTTGTTTCTTACTACTTCTTTCCACTTTTGTTAATCAAGTTGTTGCTTTTTCACTTCTTACTTTTTTCTTTACACTTTCAATAGCAACTTTTTACTTTGCTTCTTTTTCTGTTTCTTTACACTTTAAATATCACCTTTTTAGCTATTTACTTCCATTGTTACTTTCTACTTTTTTTCTTTTCTTAATTCAACTTTTCTTGGTATTTTGGATTTTTTCTTTTATTGTCATCTTCTTTCTTTCTCTTTTTGTTTGTATTTATCTCTCTTCAGCGTTTGCGGCTTTGAACGTGCAAACGCCTCTGCTCTCAGCAGCTTCTGAGCGGTCGGCCTCTACCGGGCGACTTAACAGCTCTCCCACGTAATTTCCTTGGAAATTGCCTTTTCTAGTTATTATTATTATTATTTTTATTTCGCCGTTTTTCGGTCACTATCTCCTCCTAGACGGTTTGTCGTAGAAACTCCGTTCCACTTCCTAATCGTAGGTCTCTTTTAGGACATGTGGGCTATTACTTTTCTCATTAATAACTTTTATACTTTTTATTATATTTCACTTTTTATCAACTTTTCTTCCCATTGAAAATGAATGGAAGCCACTTAAAACTTCCCTTCAACTTGCCACTTTTCATCTGCCTCTTGTGTCGTCATACTTTGGAGTAGAAACTTCATTTAAAGTTTATACGGGTCTAGTCCCTTTCAACTTTTTCTGTGTTGATCAGCTTCTTTGTATCTTTTATACTTTTTGAATAATCGCAGTTTTAGTTTTAGGCAACTTTTGGAGCTTTTTCAACTTTTCCATTAGTGTGTATTGCGGAATGTTGGAGCAGCTAGAGTGGGTGACATCACACGCACTCTAACTTTTCAGCTTCCACTTTTAGCAACTTTTTTCCTTCTTTTCCTTCTTTCCTTCAGTCAACTTTAATCTTACATAAACAAACTATACATCAGAATGTAGGTATTTTTGTCTTCTTTCAGTAAATGTAACTCTCATAGTGACAGGACTGACGGTTCTTTCACCAAGTGTCCAGAAGCAGAGAGAGTGCCGTCTGAAACTCCCATTGGAGCCCATTATAACAGAGGTTCTTAAATTCTAATCAAATCACAAACGGGGGGCTGTTTTAAAATCGCCACCACGCCTTCATTTTATGGAGTATCTTCAAATAAAGTACATCAGTGTGTTCATTGAAGCCTTTTGTCACTCACAGTTTTTGGATTGTTTCGATAGGACTAATACCTTTTCATATTTTGAGCATTTTGCGAGGCATAGTCTCAGCAATTTTCCAGCCTGCCTTTGCATTTGGCTCACATGACTCAGCAGGCGGGCAGCAGTCATTGTCATGGTAACGGACACAGCTGCATGAGATCATGTAATCAGCCTCAGAGCTGTGTCCACACACTTTACCTGAGTTTTTCGCCCTCAACATACACAGTGGAGACAGACACACACACACCCTCACAGACAGGAAACACTTTCAAAATAAAAGCCTTTCATAATATTTTATCCACTTTTTAGCATTTAAATGCTAAAATGACTTTGTGGTGAAGTTTCCCTACACACACACCCTCACAGACAGGAAACACACTTTCAAAATAAAAGCCTTTTATCATTCTTATTTTAATTATTTAGCATTTAAATGCTAAAATGAGTTTGTTTTGAAGTCTCCCTACAGTGGACACACAAACTACCACACAGACACAGACAGGAAACACACTTTCAAATTAAAAGCTCTTTTCAACTTTTTTTTTTTTCAACAGTTTTTCAGCATTAAAATGGTTCCTTCATTTCTAAGTAGTTACTTCTAGCTTTTTTCTTTACACTTTAATAGCAACTTTTTTACTTTGCTTCTTTTTTTGTTTCTTTTAACTTTGGGAATATTTACCTTTTCCTTTGTTTCTTACTACTTCTTTCCACTTTTGTTAATCAAGTTGTTGCTTTTTCACTTCTTCCTTTACACTTTTAATAGCAACTTTTTTACTTTGCTTCTTTCTTTGTTTCTTTTAACTTTGGGAATATTTACCTTTTCCTTTGTTTCTTACTACTTCTTTCCACTTTTGTTAATCAAGTTGTTGCTTTTTCACTTCTTACTTTTTTCTTTACACTTTCAATAGCAACTTTTTACTTTGCTTCTTTTTCTGCTTCTTTACACTTTAAATATCAACTTTTTACTTATTTACTTCCTCCATTGTTACTTTCTACTTTTTTCTTTTCTTAATTCAACTTTTCCTGGGATTTTGGATTTTTTCCTTTTCTTGTCATCTTCTTCTTTCTCTTTTTGTTTGTATTTATCTCTCTTCAGCGTTTGCGGCTTTGAACGTACAAACGCCTCTGCTCTCAGCCGCTTCTGAGCGGTCGGCCTCTACCGGGCGACTTAACAGCTCTCCCACGTAATTTCCTTGGAAATTGCCTTTTCTAGTTATTGCTGATCTTGTCTGGCCAGTGGAAATTAAGAACTCATCTTGGGCAGTAGTTAATAAAGATTTGCATCCTATTGATTATGATTGTTGGTCTCTAGGTCTCAGCATCATAAGGAAACACAGATTTTACATTTGAGTTGCAGGCTCCTATTCTAATTTGGTAATGCATTGCTAGCGTGCCAGATATTCTTGGGTTGCAGAAAGGCTGTGCTTTTTTCACCTGTTCTCAATTTAACAACAACATTTTACCCATCCACTGTCTTTTCTGTGATCCTTTCCAAATAGATAAAGGATGCCACTTGTTTGAATTTGCTGTCTTCAAGTCCAAATAGTTCAACACTGAGTCGATTTTCATAATCTTAGTCTTTCTCTTGTGAATGTTATTTGTAGCTGCAGTTGTTGTAATATTATCATGCATTTCATGGCAGCTGTGAGACAGTAGTGCCAAGTCATCTGCAAAGCCTAGATCACCCATCTTGCCCCTTGCACACTAAAATTTCTTCAGATTCTCTGAATGTTTTAATGATTCATTATGTGCTTTAGATTTGATCTGTAAGCTTTGTACTAATACCAGTCAAACATAGGTTTTATATGATTTGATATGATATGAAATTCGGTGCTGACATTGTTTGAAAAACAACCTGCCAAAGTGTTGTAGATCCAAGAGCTGCAACAGATTCCTAATCATTATGTAAAACAAAAAATGCATATTTAGATGAAATAAACAGCTAAAATATAAAAATGAAATGGCTACTCCTCAACCGCCCACAACCAGAACCTAAAAACCTGTTGCCCTTTTAAAAGCTAATTAACTGCTTTGATACACAACCTGCACGTTTATGTGAGGTTTTCTGTGTTACCATATTATTTCTACCATCTATAATCATTCTGCTGTGACTGTTAACAGAAAACCACCACAGAGCTCCGATAAGAAGATTTGCGCGGATGGATTTAAGTCGGTACCTTCCGATTCGTTCACTCCGCTAACTTATTCCTTCAGGACCAGGCTTAGGGGACGGCAAAGAAACTGGTCCACGTAAATCTACAGGAGGTTGACAGTATAATTACATTAATTGTACAAAACAAAATGAAACTGTGGCTCTGTAATTAAGCGAGATCTGGTTTTTGTCAGCGTCGCCTTTTGCGTCTGGTCAGCGGTGCACACCGGGCTCAGCGCTATCAGTGAACGCCTCACGGGAATACTAGCACTTCACCTGTAACGCTCCTTCTCATGTCAGGGCTGCTGGCTCATACGGCTCATAGATGAAAACTGCTCCGGAGAGAGTCGTTCTCAGTCGGACAAGGAGACCGTCAGTCTGCGGCGCACGGCGCAATACCGGCGACCATGTCCGACAAGTTTACTGACTTCAGCAACGACACGGTTCCGGTGGCTGGGGTCACACATTATAATTTCCTGGCGCTTATATTTGGGGTTTTGCTGATTGTGACAATCACCGGGGGCAACCTGCTTGTGTGCCTTAGCGTTTATCTGGAGAAGGCTTTGAAAACGACCACAAACTACTTCATAGTCAGTTTGGCGTTTGCAGACATGCTGCTGGCGGTGCTGGTTCTGCCGCTGTTCGTTTACGCAGAGGTAAGACCTTTGGATAGATTACCAAATGGGTATACGACGTACACACTGGGGCCTACACAGGTATAAACTAGGTCCCTGGGTATTTAGAATCTGTGTAGTGATTGGTAGTATTTTGTGTATCTGTGGCAAGAAGCTTTCAGCCTCTGAAGTTCACTTGCAGCTTTTCAATCAGCAGCAGCATCTGCAATCTTATTGAAAGAGACACAACATGACTACAAAGTGATGCAACATGAGCAAAAAGAGATGCAAAATGACTCCAAAGATAGAATGGGCCTACACAAAACGTCCACAAAGAGACATACAATGACTAGAAAGAGATGCAAACAGAATATCAAGAGCAGCAGCATGACTACAAAGAGAAATGACAACAAAACAGCTGCATCGTTTCTAGTCTGGGTGTCTTGCTCATTTGTAGGAGGGGTGTGAGGTCTTTTACATTTCTGTGGCCCAGAGACCATTGTCTTACAATCTGTCCACAGCAGCAGCAGCAGCCTATATCGCAGCCAGCACCTGTGGGTATTCTGTGCAGAAAAAGGAATTTGTGTGGACAGAGGTCTAAAAATGGTCCTGTCCTTCAAACTCAATATTTTAAATATTATTGTAAAAATTGTAAAACATTTGGACCAGATCGATCAGGAGTTTTGCTGAGCCCACCGCAAAGAGTTGATGACATAGGAGGCAAACTTCACACTTCAATTAATATCAGGTGTGGGGGTGGGGAATGCATTATGATTATAAGTATGAGTCAAAAATAACTGTATTTTCAGATAACAAAAAGATTCAAATTGTGTAATTTTATTTAAGCATTCATCTGCCCCCTGCTTGTGTGTCTGTCCAAACATCTGAGGTTAAGAGGTGGCCTGCTAGCTACCCTTTAAGTCCTGCTTAATCAGCCATATTTGTGATCTTGTTACACTGCCTGCTACCACTGGCACAGGTATCAAGCTAATATAGACTACTACACTGGTGGCTTGTCGACATGGACTAACTGAATCAGGAAATAACGTGAAAGTTAGAAAAAAATGCTGCTAGTTACCAGGAGAAGAGGAGAACCAACGAGTTGTGGATTAAAGGAATGCAAAAATGACTTGCAGTGGTGCAAGCACAAGAGGATTACAGATATTTACACTCAGATTTGGGGCAGCTAATGAAGTGGCGTTTGTGTTTCTTTGCTTTGTGTGTGCAGTTTCAGGGTGGAGTTTGGTCTTTGAACATGCTGGTGTGTGATGCCCTGATGACCATGGATGTGATGCTGTGCACCGCATCCATATTCAACCTCTGTGCCATCAGTGTGGACAGGTATGTGGGTGTTTATCTGGTCCAGGTTTATAGGAAAACATCAATTATCCCTTACACATGGGGGGAATTGTCAGGCTTCTTTAGCTATAGAGGAAGGGAACAAGAACAATGCATCTGATACTCTGGTTAGCTGTTGTAATCTAAACTCACAGATTATGTGTTTGTTTCTTCAAAGGAACACTTTGGCAATAAACACACTAACACACACTTGTAAGCTTGACTTTAAATGAATTGTGATGATGCTCTGTGTCTGAAACACAGTGGTGGAGTGGTTAGTGCTGCCACCTTACAGCTAGAAGGTTTGAATCTGACCTTCTGTGTGGAATTTGCATGTTCTCCCCATTGTGTGAGTAGGTGTCCTCTAGGTCGTCTGGTTTCGTCCCCCAGTTCATAGACATGCATGTTAGGTTCATTGGTGACTCTAAATTACCCGTAGGTGTGAATCTGCATGTGAATGGTTGTCTGTCTGTGTGTGTCTTTCTGTGTTGACCTAAGATGAACTGTCTTGAGTGTACCCTGCCTGGAGATGGATAGATGTGTGAACCTTATAGTCCCATTTGAAATGTTTCAATGTTTAAAGTGGCCGAAAATTGTATTAATTTATATTTAAATGCCAAAACACAGATGATTGGATGGTGAAACATTCCTCAGTTGCTACAGTTTTAATATAACGTTAATCCAGAACAAAAATACAGTGTAAATACTTCAGCCAGCATCACACAGTATCTACAATGTTTACTCTTTGCGTTGCCCTGTGACGGCCATTGGTCACATTCCCCTGCCCTGCAGTATCACCTGAATAGACAGCCAAACTACATTTGGACCTGACACAGTTTGACCTGAACAAAATTTAAAGGAGTAACATTCAGGCTTTTTGTTTATTTTTGTCATGAAAAGTAAAACCTGGCAGTAAACCTATATTTCTGCAAGATGACTAGATTGTTAGATTGCACAAAACAAATAATTGTTTTATGTTAATGAAAAGTTCAAGTAAATCATCTCCACATCAGCTCCGATTTGATGCTGCAAGCACAATAAAATTCAGTGTTAAAGGCAGATGGGAAATATAAAATATCTCTCGAAACTAATTAATTATGGCTGGCATCGACTTTCTGACTGGAGTAGCAGGGTGACGCCCTGACTGTACAGAATGCATTTTATTGCCTTTTTCCAAAAATCATATCAGATTTCATCATAGAGATGAAAAATAATCTAACACGGTTAGATGGTATCTAGAAATGCAGTTACACGGTAACTGCATTTCTAGAAAGTGTGACAATGTGTAAAATGTAAATGAAAAAATATTGCAATGATTTTCAAATTATTTAAAACCTATTGTTAAATGATAAATAGTGCTAAATGATAAATAGTACAAAGAGAACATATAGAATGGTGAAACAGGAATACATTTTTTCTTATATCTGCTTATTTTGACTTTGAAGTCAGCAACACATCTAAAGGTTGGGACAGGGGCATGTTTACCACTGTGTTGCATTACCGCATCTTTTGACACTCTCTAATCATTTGAAAACTAAAGAGGTGAACTGTTTTAATTTTGAACATGGGAACACTTTTCCCATTCTTGCTTGATATAGGATTTCAGCTGTTCACAGCATCCTTTCTCATTTATCACTATGGTAAATTGGTAAATGGCCGCTCATATAGCGCCTCTATCCTCTAAATGTTTTCAGTAGGGGACAGCACCTGTCCTTTTTTACTATGGAGCCATGCTCTGTAATGAAGCTAAAACGTGGTTTCACATATACATGATTGTTTCTTTGCATGATAGAATTTTATCTCTCATTTGTGGATGAAGCAACGAACTGTTTTCACTGCCGATGGTTTTCAGAGGTTTTCCTGAGCCCATGCATAGATTATCACTACAGAATCAAGTCTGTTTTGAACGCAGTGCTGTTTGAAGATCAAAGCCATTCTGTATTGGTTTATAGCCTTGTCCGTGTATACAGTGCTGGCATTTTTCTTGATTTTAAATTATGTAAAAGCTTTTGAACAATTTACCCACACAGTCTTCTTATCATACCAAATTAAAATACTGCTGAGTCAAATCTCAGTTTCAACATTTGATATGTTGCCTTTTTACTGTTTAGAATCAAAATTAGGTTTCAAAGGATTTGTGAATCACTGCATTCTCTTTTTTTGCATTTTATAATGTCCAGACTTTTATGGACATGAGGTTTGTAGATTTAAAGAAGCTTATACGCTTGGAATAACTAATTACTTATTAATATCTGGCAAATGCAGAGATAACTGAAGCAAAAAATACAAGTAATTGTTATTAGATATTAAGTAGGAGATAACTTGGCTCTCTTAGACATGTTCTTTGAGGTGTTAGCTCTTAATTTTTTGCTTTGCAGGTTTATTGCAGTGTCCATACCCCTAAATTACAACCGCAGGCATGTCGACCATCGTCAGCTCATCCTGCTGTCAGCCACCTGGATGCTGGCCTTAGCCGTGGCCTCACCTGTCATCTTCGGCATCAACAATGTGCCTAACCGTGACCCCGGCGAATGCAAACTGGAGGACAACAACTACGTGGTTTACTCTTCTGTCTGCTCCTTTTTCATCCCCTGCCCCATCATGGTCCTGCTCTATTTTGGGGTTTTCCACAGGCTACGGCACTGGGAAGAGTCTCGTAAAGCTAAACTCCGCAGCAGCATCGAGGCCTGCAGGAAGCTGCAGCATGCAGCAGTGGCCACCGCCCTTCCCCCACTGACAGGCACCATCCCCGGGCCTCTGCCTATGCCTCTGCCCAGGATCATCGAGAGGGACTTGGCTCAGTCCCGACTCGATGACACAGATGACTACATGCAGCAGGAGATTCCTTATCCTCGGCAGTACAGAGAGAACTCTGTGCCCACACTGACGTTCAGCCAGCAGCAAAAGAGGAAGAAGACAGCAAAGATCAACAGCAGGGAGAGGAAAGCAATGAAGGTGCTACCTGTTGTAGTAGGTGAGTCATTTAATATGCTTCATTCCTGGTGCTGACAAAGTCACATTTACAACTACTTACAACTTGAACATCAATGGTTTGGAAAAATCTGAGCTGAGTAAGCCACCTGACGCTTGGTGACACAGGTTACCAAATTTAAAGCGACAAAAGATCTTTCATCTTATGCCTTAATCTCGTAGCTGATATCTCTAAAAACTGTTCACAGGTTTTAATTAAACAAAAGTTGAGCTTTGGGCAATACAATATAAATACAAGATGAATCACCTTAGTGACTTATTTTCTAGCCTTTCTTTTCCAAAGCAGGTGTTTAGACCTTAAACAACCCTTTAAAAATGCACAGTGTTGGTGGGGACATGCTGTAAAAAGTGCAAGTGAGACATGAAATAAAATCCAGGAAGTCCAGTTGGAGTGCCAAATCGAGATACCAAATATATTATGATACAGGATTTTACCACTCACAAAAGCTACTGATAAAAATGTTCCTTTTTTGTAATTAGAGGTTGGAGGATATAGTGCATGTGCTCAGACAGGCACTTAACACAAAGCGAAAGCTAGATAACAGATTTTTAATATGGTTGTTATATAAAATATATATATATATCTCTTCTTCTTTTCCTTTCGGCTGCTCCCTTTCAGGGGTCGCAACAGCGAATCATGTGCCTCCATCTAACTCTATCCTCTGCATCCTCTTCACTCACACCAACTAACTTCATGTCCTCCCTCACTACATCCATAAATCTCCTCTTTGGTCTTCCTCTAGACCTCCTGCCTGGCAGCTCCAACCTCAGCATCCTTCTACCAATATATTCACAGTTTCTCCTCTGAACATGTCCAAACCACCTCAATCTGGCCTCTCTGACTTTATCTCCAAAACATCTAACATGAGCTGTCCCTCTGATGTATTCATTCCTGATCCTGTCCATCCTCGTCACTCCCAAAGAGAACCTCAACATCTTAAGCTCTGCTACCTCCAGCTCTGCCTCCTGTCTTTTCTTCAGTGCCACTGTCTCTAAGCCGAACAACATTGCTGGTCTCACCACCATCTTGAACACCTTTCCTTTCATTCTCGCTGATACTCTTTTATCACACAACACACCTGACACTTTTCTCCACCCGTTCCAACCTGCCTGCACTCGCCTCTTCACCTCTTTTCCACACTCACCGTTGCTCTGAACCGTTGACCCTAAGTACTTAAAGTCCTGCACCTTCTTCACCTCTGCTCCCTGTAACCTCACCATTCCACCTGGGTCCCTCTCATTGACACACATGTATTCTGTCTTGCTGCGGCTAAGCTTCATTCCTCTGTTTTCCAGAGCAGACCTCCACCTCTCTAGATTTTCCTCCACCTGCTCCCTGCTCTCACTACAAATAACAATGTCATCTGCAAACATCATAGTCCAGGGAGATTCTTGTCTAACCTCATCTGTCAGTCTGTCCATCACCAGAGCAAACAAGAAGGGGCTCAAAGCCGATCCTTGATGCAGACCCACCTCCACCTTGAACTCCTCTGTCACACCTACAGCCCACCTCACCACTGTCTTACAGCTCTCATACATGTCCTGCACCACTCTAACATACTTCTCTGCCACTCCAGACGTCCTCATACAATACCACAGCTCCTCTCTCGGCACCCTGTCATACGCTTTTTCTAAATCTACGAAGACACAATGCAACTCCCTATGACCCTCTCTGTACTTCTCCATCAGCGTCCTCAAAGCAAATACTGCATCTGTTGTACTCTTTCTAGGCATGAAACCATATTGCTGCTCACAAATACTCACCTCTGCCCTTAGCCGAGCTTCCACTACTCTTTCCCACAACTTCATTGTGTGACTCATCAGCTTTATTCCTCTGTAGTTGCCACAGCTCTGCACATCTCCCTTGTTCTTAAAAATTGGTACCAGTACACTTTTCCTCCAGTCCTCTGGCATCCTCTCACTCTCCAAGATCTTGTTAAACAAACTAGTCAAAAACTCTACTGCCACCTCTCCTAGACACTTCCATACCTCCACAGGTATGTCATCAGGACCAACTGCCTTTCCGCTCTTCATCCTCTTCAATGTCCTCCTCACTTCACTCTTACTAATCTTTGCTACTTCCTGCTCCACACCAGTCACCTCTTCTACTCTTCGTTCCCTTTCATTTTCCTCGTTCATCAACTCTTCAAAGTACTCCTTCCATCTTCCCATCACACTCCTGGCACCTGTCAATACATTTCCATCCTTATCTTTAATCACCCTAACCTGCTGCACATCCTTTCCATCTCTATCTCTTTGTCTGGCCAACCTGTACAAATCCACCTCTCCCTCTTTAGTGTCCAACCTAGCATACAAGTCCTCATATGCTCTTTGTTTGGCCTTTGCCACCTCTATCTTCACCTTACGCTGTATCTCCCTGTACTCCTGTCTACTCTCTTCAGTCCTCTGTGTCCCACTTCTTCTTAGCTAACCTCTTTCTCTGTATACACTCCTGAACTTCCTCCTTCCACCACCAAGTCTCCTTGTCCGCTTTCCTCTTTCCAGATGACACACCGAGTACCCTCCTACCTGTCTCCCTGATCAAATTAGCTGTAGTAGTCCAGTCATCTGGAAGCACCTCCAAACCACCCAGAGTCTGTCTCAGCTCCTCCCTGAAAACTAAACGACATTCTTCCTTTTTCAACTTCCACCACTTCCTCCTCTGCTCTGCCTTAGTCCTCCTTATCTTCCTCACCACCAGCATCATTTTACACACCACCATCCTGTGTTGTCTGGCTACACTCTCCCCTACCAATGCTTTACAGTCACTGATCTCTTTCAGATTACAACGTCTACACAAGATGTAGTCTACCTGAGTGCTTCTCCCTCCGCTCTTGTACGTCACCCTATGTTCCTGCCTCTTCTGAAAGAAAGTGTTTACTACAGCCATTTCCATCCTCTTTGCAAAGTCAACCACCATCTGACCTTCTGCGTTCCTGTCCTGAACACCAAACCTGCCCATAACAGTCTCATCACCTCTGTTCCCTTCACCTACATGCCCATTGAAATCTGCACCAATGACAACTCTCTCACCTCTGGGGATGCTCTGCATCATTTCATCTAACTCACTCCAGAATTTCTCCTTCTCTTCTAACTCACATCCTACCTGTGGGGCATAACCACTCACAACATTGAACATCACCCCTTCAACTTCCAGCTTCAGACTCATCAACCTGTCTGATACTCTTTTCACCTCTAGAACATTCCTCACAAAATCCTCTTTCAATATAACTCCTACTCCATTTCTCTTCCTATCTGACCCATGGTAAAACAACTTGAACCCTGCTCCTAAGCTTCTAGCCTTGCTACCTTTCCACCTGGTCTCCTGGACATACAGTATGTCCACCTTCCTTCTCTGCATCATGTCGATCAACTCCCTAGCCTTCCCTGTCATAGTACCAACATTCAAAGTCCCTACTGTCAGTCCTACATTCTTAGCTTTCCTCTTCTCTCTCTGCCTACGAACACACAAGTACAGTTCCCATTCAGAAAGCAACAACCATCTTATTTAAACATTCATTGTTTGGTGTTCATTTACTTGTAGAGGAAGCTTTTGTGAAAATGTTTTCACTGCTATCAAAGTGCCAGAACAGTCTTTTAGGTGTAAGCACTTGTCATTACAGCCTCTTGAATTTGAGTTATTACTTCAGTATTGAAGTTGAAAATGTAAGTATAATTGCTCCTAACAACAAGCGAGGTGCATTAGTGTTGAACAGTTCAATACGATAATCACTGCCCTGTTAATAATTGGCAAAGTGGCAGTTAGTATAAGTAACAAAGTGCATCAAAGTTGAGTGCAGAGCCGATTATTCAAACAGGATTAGAGAATAAATTACAAGCAAACTTTCCTCACTTTACATTTTACCCAGCATCGTCTCTGTTCTGTGAATCAAACTTTTTGTTCTGAGTTTTCTTTTGCAAGTAACACATTTTGGAAAGTATTTACTTGTTGCACAGTTTGAGAAATAAAATGACAGCTTTCGCAGTTTGTGTTGACGGTTACTATTTGTGTTGTAGCAGTGAGACTGCTGACATGCGTGCAGGCTGCTCTGTGTGTCAGGATAAAATTGTCACTTCTGACTGGCCGTCTCTCCACAAGTAACGGCCATTATAGGGTAAAGCCTTCAATCCAATTACTATGCAGCACATGCTCTTACAGTCACACCAGCTCACCTGTACATAGACTGAAGAATGGACTGAGATCTGCTCTAAATTCATCGGGATATGTATAAAGTTTAGTGTCCAGCAGATGAGTCACATTGTCAGGCAGCAGCTATCTAACAATAGAAGATACTCTATTGCTTGTCACGCACTCATTTTAATGTCAGTAGTGAGTGGAGACATGTTGATCGTGAAGTCAAAGTACTAATCAGCAAACAGTAGAAAGCTGCATTTAACAGGTTGTCAGACACCTCAAACCAAAGTCACTTAAAGGTAAGGAACACACGCTAAGGGCAACTTAGAGTTCAGTATCTTGCCCTAGAATACAACATGTTATCCAAGCCAGGAATCAAAGCATCAGTCTTGCAGGTTTTGGACAGCCCAGCCTACAGTCTGAGCCACAGGTTGTTATGTGTATTTTGTATACGGATTCTGCAAATGAAATTTAACCTAAACCTAAATTCACAAATGTTTTGATAATCAATTACTGGAGGTGCACAGTAATGCAGTAGTCAGTGAAAAGACAGGACTTACTCATTGACACCTGAGCTGGGAAGAGTTTTTGTTCAGTCAGACTCATTCACCACAAGACAGAACTTTTATTTAATTATTTTGGTGCTTTCGGCTCATCCCGTAATTTCAG
Source organism: Channa argus (assembly GCF_033026475.1). NCBI lineage: Eukaryota > Metazoa > Chordata > Actinopteri > Anabantiformes > Channidae > Channa > Channa argus. The sequence goes on from NC_090198.1 coordinate 11,857,661, forward strand.
GGTCGCCACAGTGGATCATTGTCCGCATGTTGATTCGGCACAGTTTCTACGCCAGATGCAGGATGCCCTTCGCAACCCTCCCCAATTTCTACTGGGCTTGGACCGGCCCTGCAGATCTGGGGATGGGAATGGACTGTTAGGGGTTCAGTGTCTGGCCCAGGGACACTTTGACATATAGCCTGGACCGGGGATCGAACTACTGACCCTGTGGAAGAGTGCCTTACCAACTGAGCTATAGCCGCCACACCACAAGATTACATTTAATACATTTGTAGATCCTTGTATCCATGACAGTAGTCTCAGGGCTGGCCTGAATACATCATATGCATGGTGTCCTACTAACAGAAGAGCTTTGGCATATTATGCAAAGTCCTTCAATCTCCTGGAAAAAAAAGATATAAGCCCCATCCATCACCCACTCTACACAAAGCTATAAATCATTTAGATAGATTTCATCACAAACATGAGCTGTCATCAGAGAAAAATGGCATTGGTTTCAGTGAGGCAGCTTTTTTTAGAGTCCTTACTAACAAGGGAAGCTAAGTAAATTAAGTCGAGTTATCACTGGCAGTCAATAGTTCAAAAATTCACCTGTTTGTTCTTAAAGACGGAAGTCAAACGGGCAAGGATGTCTGGTCTGGAAGATTCATTTTAGGAACGACTTTAAATCAAGTTTTCTCATTGATCTCCAAATCAAAATGATCTTCCCATTTCTGTCCTTCTGTGGTCAGATTATATGTAGAAGTTTACATATGTATAAAACGTTTGTATTTTCCTGCCAACTCTGACACTAAAATTATTTTCCATGTGCGTAAGAACAAAATCAAGAAATCCAAAATTAACTGAACGTCACCAAGCAGTAATGTCTAGTTCTAAGTTCTGAAAAATCAGCAGGGTCGTACATTTCTGCTTTTTCTTTTATGAACTCTCAATTAAACTCAAACTGTCAAGGCACAATCACCAAGAGTAACGAAGAGAAATGAATGAAAGGGTGAATCTTTTAAACAAAAACACTATCTCTGGTTTGGTTATGGGTTTGCTTTGCCTCTAAAACATTAATTATGCAATTGTGAGTCTGGAAAGAAACACACTGGTCAGTGTCAGAGAGCTTTGTTTTAGTCACAGGTCACTGACAAGATAAAACGGAAGGAGAAGCAGCAGGAAAGAGCATTTATTGAAAGAGCTGAAACTCAGGAGACATCTCATTAAGAGCTACAAACAGAGCTAGATTGCAGTCTGTGCTAAAAGGGTGCGCTGAAAGATAACAATTCCCAATTACCAAAAACACAATATGACAAAAAACAGACAAAAAATGGCAAAACCTAGAAAGAAAATTACAAAAATCTGAAACAAAATGACTCAAATCAGAAATAAAATGAACTAAAACAGATATGATGGGTCAAAAAAGGGATGGAAGTGTCCAAAAAAGATAAGACAAGAAAAAGCAGATGCAAAATGAGAAAAGACCACAAACACACAAACCCCCCAGGGATCCATTTTTTTATAATCCATCGATGCTTTTAGTCACATCTGTGCCTGTAATATGTGATTGGTTTGTAATTGCCTTCTCATGTGGATTTCTTATTTGCTTTTTAATTTGTTACAAATCTTCCTCATTGAATCAGTCTTCTTTACATTCAATCCCAGTTTCAGATTTTGCTTTAAGTCTTGCATTCATCTTTATCTCATGTGTTCCTAGCTTTTTGTAAGATTTAAGCTTTTTTATGTCATGTTTGATGTTTATGCTTTAATAAATAATAATAATAATAATAATAATAATAATAATAATAATAATAATAATAATAATAATAATAATATAACATATATAATTAATAATATGCTTGTTTGTATATTTTGCCTCACAAGTGTGCATTTGCTGTTTTTGTGACATACAGCTATGGGACTAACTATGGGGTCACTACACTGTGAGAAGCACATGAAGCTCCAGGCAGTAGTCAATCAGTCATCTTTCTTAGAAAACAAGGTCTTGGACAGAAATGACTGAGTTATGATTTAAAGAGATGTACAGGTTTAACATGATGACCAAGTCTGACTTTTCTCTGCAGGTTGCTTTTTATTCTGCTGGACTCCGTTCTTCGTGGTCCACACGACACGTGCTCTGTGTTTGAACTGCGACATCCCTCCCAGTCTCATGAGCACTGTCACCTGGCTGGGCTATGTCAACAGCGCCCTCAACCCCATCATCTACACCATCTTCAACACTGAATTTAAGAAATTCTTCAAGAAATGGTTAAGCACCTGCTGCTGACACCAGACTTCCCTACACTCACCCAGTGAACAAAAGGGAAGAATGTGGAGACCGTGAAGTTCAGACCTGTATCTGTAAAAACCCTCTCACACTGGAATAAATTACGACATGTTGACATATGACTGGACTGGATATGTCAGGAAGTGACAGACTGGAAACAATGAGGCCTATACTTTACCAGTGTTTTTAAAAGCAGCTAATTATGTGGTAATTCTAAGTCAATTTTATCACTTGATGATGTGACAAAATTACGTTTTAGTAGAAAACTGCACAAAGCAGCAACAGACTGCGTGTTGACAGATGCCTACGTCTGCAAGTGACATTTGACTTTCTGCATTTCTGTACTGCACTTCCTTTTTGGGAGTATTCTGTACATGAGCCTTGGTTGGGGTTATGGTCTGCCAGTTCTACTAGAGGATGTCTGATTTGCACAAAGCACAAGAGGGAAGTTCGCCTGAAAGGATCAAGTGAGACATCCTCAAGGAGGCAGGCTGAATAATCTTTAACGGACTAAAATAATACTTCTCTCTTTTTATATAAGATTAAAGAATGTGTTTGACAATATGGGAAACATGCTTATTCACTCTCTTGCCAAAAAGTATATTAGAAAGTTAAATAATGCTCGTGAGTGTAGAGTAAATAGGAAACTACAGCCAGAAATTGATTGAGCTATCATAAGATAAAGACAGGAAATAGGGGGGGTTGTCCAAAACAGGGCTGTGGTCTAATTCAGTGTGCACGCAATCCAGCTGTGCTGCGTTGCTCAATCACAGCTGCCAGAGTGTCCATGTCTGGAGTGACTTACTCCAGACATTTTTTACATGCCAGGTTTATTTTTGTCAGAAAAGCTTGAGCCTTTGAAGCCTGAAACTCACCTGTAAATGCATATGAATGCCTGTAATTATTCTCAATACAAAGAAATATTCTTTTTAATAATATATTTCCTTTCATTCTGACAGTTTCTTTGCACAAACACAACAGGGCAGTGCACAATCTGCAGTCAGTTCTTCTTGGCTGTTGGTTTAAATCGTTTTGGTAAATAATCAACCTGCCAACAACAATTACGGGACAGTGGTGTCACCTTGCTTTTGACCAGGACAGACAACTGACAGGCTGATTGATGGTGGCTTCATACTAAAAGTCAGATTTAAGAGGGTGATCAATATTTGTCACCTACCAATTTAAAAGTAAAAGTATAAAAGTCAAGTTCCCTAAATTTCAGCTGTTCCTATAATGCAACGAGATGTTTCACATCAGTCCTCATGGTCGTGTTGAAAGTTATAAGAAATCACTAATTAATCAATAAAAAGAAGGTGACGATTTAATATTAAATCAGTCCATATTGTTAATAGTTTTTATAATACTTAAACAAGTCAGATCGTTCAACAGTTCTTTTTGTTTTTGTCGAGTGCAAAACTTTTCGCAGCATTCATTATTTATTTTATATATTTGAACCTCCTCTGCTACTCTGGAATGTTTGTCTTCTCACTGATTTTGTGGGATATTTCTGACCCAAGCAAAATAAACATTTGTTGGTTTTTAAGTTTAAAAAAATGGGGCTGGGGTTATAATCTATCCACACGTTTATGTCGCCAAGGAAGATTTATGCTTCCCTGAGAGAAAACTGGAAAGTATACAATTTATCTGAGATGAAGTTATAAGTAACTGCCATTGCTGCTTTAGAATAAAAGTGGGATTAAACTGAATCCGGGAAACTTCTTAAGACCAAGTGAGAAAAATTCCCTCTGAACATGCATCCAGCTGAGATGGGCAAATTGGATCTGCACAGGACTGCACAATGTCATTACTGCCTTCTTAGCATATGTCAATAATTTATTTCCATTGCTGTGCTGCAGTGAGTTAGAGTAAGCAGGAACAGGTTCCAAAAGCCTTAATTTCACAAATGACAATATAAATAGGTCCCTGTGCTAATGACAGAAATGACAGTTGTATTTATGAACTGAATCATATTTCTGGTGAAGGAGAATTATAACTATCATTGATTTTACTATTTTCTGGGTTTTTCCTACTGTAACTTGTCATAGCATTTTTTAACTCTATGAGGTAGTTTACTGTTTAACACAGGAGCAACAGAGAAATGCACCATTTAAAAAAAATAAAAAATACAGTTGCCAGCTGTTGCAAAAAAAAATGTATGTCTCCAGCTTGGGCTAAGTGCCACAGACCAGTAGAGAGGGGTCGTTGTAGCCCTGTTAGTAAAGCGGTCGTGCACAAACCACAGGTCAGTGGTTTGATTCTGGTCTCTCCTGGCCAAGTGTCCTTGGGCAAGACAACAAACCCCAAAGTTGCTGGTCAGGTGAGCACCTTGCATGGCAGCTACCACCATCGGTGTGTGAGTATGTAAATGAACTGGTGAATGAGAAGCAGCGTTGTAACTATATAAGTGGCCATTTAGTGAACTGAGGAAAAAAATGGCACATTACGATAAATAGTAACATCAGCTTGCTCACACAGTGCGTTAGTAGTAATGTTAATATTTACCATGTTTATCTTATTAATTAAGTGTATTTGCAACATTTGCTAAATATAGTGGAAAACACAGAGGATTAAATAGATTTGGACATAAACTAAAGGATTGGACAAAGTGAAGGTCAGCAGAATTCAGCAGACCACTTATGTTTCACTTTATCCTGAGGGGATCCTGAATACCTGTACCAAATTCCTTGGTATTCATGCACATTTGAGTTTGGACCAAAGGGATGCCTTAACAAACAGAGCAGCATCTTTTGAAAGCATTACAAGAACAGAGCACTGAGCTCGACATGCTAATGATTAGCTGTGGTAAACTTATGATGACCTTATGAAGATTATGCACAGATAGTAACATGGACAGAAAAACTATGTATTAATTATTTTTTCATTTCAGCAGGTGATATATATTCTATGTGATAAAATAGACCTTTTCTTGTTAGAGAGACATCAGCAGCACCTTATAAATACATTTAACCAGCACTCAGGGGGGAAAGAAGAAGTGAAAATTGGGGCCAAGTGTGAAAGCTGGGTCGAAAAAGCTGAAGCAGGTGCTGAATTTGATCAAACCTCTAATGATCATCAAAACTTAAAACCCCAACACAGATGCATGTTACAGTAAGCTCATGGTGAGAACTGACTCACTTTTTTCTCAACTATAAAAACTCACAAGTGACACTCACAGTCTTTCACGTGGTGTAAGTGAAGACAGACTGATGAAAGTGAGTGAACAAAACATATAATTGGAGGCACTGAATATGTTTTCATGCACCCTATCTACCAAATAACTTCTGATGTGGACGCACCTGCCACCACAGACTGATCAAAGACCTGAATGATTTCCCACCATTGAGTTGCAACATCTATTCATAAATCCATGACTATGTTTATATTGTTTGTAATGTGTACTTAAAATTGTATTTATGATGATGTGTGCTGCTGAACTCTTGGCCAGGTCGCCCTTGTAAATGGGATCTCGATCTCAATAGGTTTTATCTGGTTAAATTTTTTACAAAATTATGTAAAGTTCTTCCAGAATTATTCATATCTGTTTTTTTAACAATATATTACTCCACAGTATGTAAAACTTGCAAGCATTTCTAAATGCATTCATGTTTTAATGCAGTTTAAAAAGGGAAATATCCCATTATATTGACCTGACACTTTCCCAGGCTCGGGAAACTAGAATATGATGTACAAAACATAACATAAACACATTGTTTTCAAGCTTGCAGAGGACAGATGAGGACTGTCATCAAAATTTAAACCACAGTTACTGAATAAAAAAGCTTCATTCATGTTTGTAATCACACAAATATTTCTCTATTACTATTCTAATAAAGGATGTTGTCATACTGTATCTTGCCAATAATTTATGTATTTTTGAAAGGCCTGTGATCCTGGCGTCACATTTAATTTGCTACTCCTCAAACATTTAAAGAGAAAATGTGCTCTTTATTTTTTTTTTAAACAGAAGTAGAACAAAGATGTTCTACACTGTAAATGTGTACAGTAGTCACACAACATTTAGAAAAATTTTCACATTTAACTTTAGCTTCAAATTCAATGTCCTGAGCTCTAAGCAAAGACTTTACAAGGATTTCACTGCTTTGGCTTTTTTAATAATACAATGAAAAACTCATTGTAAACAAACTTCAATGTACACACATCCATTTGCGATCCGGCATTTTTTACAGCATCCTGATCTGTAAAACCAGCACCATTGTAGATCATCACTCAAAGCTGAATTAAATAAGAACAGATGATCTTGGTCTCCCTCTGCTGGTTTCCCACATTTTTTATGACTGTACCATTTCTGTACTTTCACATTTTATTACATACGTCTATGTCAGGAAACTGACATAGACGTCTATGTCAGGAAAAAGGAGGGATGACTTGTCATTAGTACCTTCCTCTAATATTACTGCATATTATACATAAATTCTAATATGTACATACATCCTTGTTTTAATAGAATTCGATGAGATAACTTAATTTCTAATGCATATTTTGACACATTTTCAGAAACTACTGGCTACTATATAAAATACTGTACATTTCCCTTATTAGCACAACAAAATAATTCAACTGCACACAAATTTGTATTGTACATAAAACTTAAATGAAAAACCATCCAACTATTTTCAAATTTTTCTATATATGCCGACAAAAAGCCAATTTCTTTTCCCACCACATCATTGTTATGCATTACTTCATTACATTATTTCACACGTACTTCATTGACAGTTTCTTATACGGCATTTCTGTTGCAGAAGTTTTTTAACAACATTTAATTGTTAATCATTATTTCTGTGATTTGCCAGTGACAGAGGGTGGAGGTGCAGTGAATGAAACCACGTCTTAGGCTTCACATAGTGAAATAGTGTCACTCCTCTGTCTTTATTTCAGCCTGCAGATAAAAGTAGATACAGTAATAGTGAATTCATCAGTGTGGTTCCTGCTTCTCTTTATGAACATAATGTTAAAAAACAAATAAATACATCACTGATAAATTCCTGCACCTGTCAATAACTTATGACAAAACTCATTAAGCTTAGTATGCTACATGCAGTTATAACATGCAGATATTTACAGGATGTGTATGAATGTGTGAGTTCTTAAACAAACAAAAAAAAACAACATATCTCACTTTCTTAGCAGAGGCTGCCATCAGAGCCTCCAGCTCCTGATTCCAGCCAAGGGCATCAACCAGAGCCTCCACGCCACTGACAACATCACCCAGCTGCACAACGTCCTTAGGCAGGCGTCTCCAGGCAAATGGCCCCACCAGGTCCCTGTTAATGAGGAGACGGGGAACTGAGTTGCGCACAGCTCCTGCCAGACTGGCGAAGGGCTCCACCTGCAGCGCAAAGAATGAAAAGAATATCCTTGTATCACCTCTCACCCGAACATATCCTCTCACTTGAACAGAAGTCAAATTGCACAGATGTGACGTAGTGTTATGCTGATGAAACTCACCTCCAGTGAAGTCCCCATAATGATCAGAAGGTCTGCCAGGGGGAAGTCTGTGACGTACTTGAGAAAGTGATGTGGAAGCTCCTCACCAAAAAACACAATATCAGGCTTTACCACACCCATACAGGAAGGACACTCAGGGACTTTACCACTCATCACAGCTGGCTGATGAGACATGAAAAGTGGATGTAAAATTACTGTCTACTGATTATTTTTGGGTGAACCTCTTAATTGTTTTCTTACTTATTCACAGATATGACCAACAGTAAAAAGTAAAATAAAATGACAGAAAAAACAGCGCTATAACTAACTATAGTATATGATTTACAGCATAAGGAGGTGTTTAAAACAATTTGGAAACCATATCTGACGTTGGACTAATAGAAGGAATGTCTGGTACAAAAATTGCAAAAAGAAAAAGACAAAGATTTTACGAAACAAAAATAAAAAAGCAATGGCTGGAATCATCTATTAAAAGAACAGGGGCAGATGGGTGGCCTGGGGTGCCACCCCCTGCCAGAGTGACAAGGTGGTAGGTATCTGCTGTAACAAAAGTGTATGTCTCTCAGTGTTGGCCCTGAGGTTGACTGGCAACCTGTCCAGGGTGTACCCTCACCTCTCACCCAATGACAGCTGGGATAGGCTTCAGCCCCTGCAACCCTGAACAGGATAAGTGGTTACAGATAATGGATGGATAGCTGGACATGTAAAATAGTTTCATACATTTTGTCACAATAGAATTTGGTGGCAGTTGCAACCAGGCAGATTATCCCTGGAAAGGAACGCCATTTACTTCTCCCCCACTGTTTCTTATTATTTGTTTATAACTATTTGGAGTGAAAATGGTAGATGGTACCATTGGTACTTTTTTGACATTGAAAAATGTATAAGCACACTACTCACCTATAAATATACAGTTTATTATTTTAAAAGACTTTTTCAATTTTAATTTTAAAACTTTTCAAAAGTTTTCCAAATGTGCCACCCTGTATTAAGCATGTGTCCTAGTTTGGCCACTCCGATCAAACATTTCTACATTTACTGCTGAAGTCTTGGGCTTGATCAAACATGTACAGTTAGTGTTTATGTAATCACTTACTCGTAGCTCTTCGCCCTCATATTTTCTCAGGCATACAGTGCAGGTGGCGGTGGCAAATGTACCGTGGGCTTCCACCAGCATCTCAGGAGGAATTCCAGCCACTTGATAAAGACATACAAAAGAACATAACTATGACTGCGTGAATATTCTCAGTGTGTAGCGATTTGTGAGAGATACTTACATCTTTCCAGTCCATCAATGTTCTGCGTGTACATCCTGAGAAGCTGACCCTTTTTGTGAAGCAGACATACAAAATAGTGTGTCAAATTAGGCTGGTAGTTTCCTGGATATAGCTCTTTGGCCAGAGCAAAGAAGGGATTGGGGTTTTGGTGGAAAAAGTTGATGTCGAATATAGCTTCGGCGTAGGGCAGGTCATACTGCTGCAGGTTGTCATAGAGGCCGCTGCCTGGGGACCTGTGAGGGAATAAACACTGATCTGATGAGAGATGAAAGATATTGCCACTTAAATCACTTCTAAGATAAACGATAGATACCACTAGAATTTTGATATGTACATGTTGCAAAATTCCTGTAAATTGAGTATTGTTGCTGATAGTTTCACAATTATGACATTTATAGGCTTAATAAATCATTGATATGATGAATGAAGAATAACTGGAAAAAGGGAACTTTTGAAACTGATATAACAGAATCCTCTGGAATGCAGAAGTATGACTCTGCTAGATTTGTGGAACTAAAGAAACACTCACTCTGCTTGTGGTTGTACATCATTGTTATAGAGTAGAGAACTAAAGACATGACAAGTAGATATTTTTCTTCAGATTTGTAGAAATACTACAATATTAGGGAAGTTTTTGTCCTTTCGGTTTATCCTGTGAGTTCAGGGTTGCCACAGCGGATCATTTGTCAGCATTACGGCAGTAAACCACATAAAATCTCTTTACCTGAAATCTGGTATACCACTAGGTGTGCTGATCCCAGCCCCAGCCATCACCAACACCCTTTTAAACTGCCGCTCTCTGATGTTCTTCGCAATGTCCTCCAGGGTGTGCTGCTTGGCAGCTGCACCACCACCACGGGAGAAAAGTGCTCGAATCCCATCACACCAGGGATGATGTGTTTGTCTATGAAGACGCAAGACAGGGATGAAGGGACTCAAAAACCTCCCACTAACCACCTGACAAAAGTAAAAACCCCAAAGGATTAGGTGACTAATAAAATACACCGGCATATACAGCTCTAGGCATTTATATGCAAAATTTCAACGGACAAAAATGGGCAATTAATCTTTACTCACTGTAAACTCCCACAATTCGGTTCAACCTGCTAGTAAATACATACATCCTTGCTTTTTCCCAGCTGTAGCAATAGAAGTTTAACTTTAGGCTATAACTGAACCTGAGTGCACGCGATATCTGATGTGATTCATATTTCAAGACAGATCTACCTGGATACCGCTGCTGCACCTGCACCAAGACACACCCTGCGTTGACCGAAAACTGCATTAAAAACAGAAATTGAACAACCACAAATAGCCCACGTTACTGGTTCTGCTGCATTATATGAGCTGTAAACATGAATGTTACTCACCGTCTGCAGAGAGCACCCTGCTTGTTGTTGAACACAAGCTGCGACACAAACCACAAAGTCTGACATTTGACGTTAAGAATGCGCTCACTAAAGAAGCCATAACACAAATGTATTGTGGCAATAGAACAATAACAAAAAGTCTACTGCATAAAAGAAACGATTTTCACTAGAAACACTTCTTTATCGAATATTGTTGGCTAACCTTTGAAACACTTCCTACATTTCCCATAACGCTCATCAGAGTATTACGTCTTCTGCTGCATTCAGGACGTATTGTTAAACTACGACCCAAATGCATCCCAGTGCACATAATAAACAAACAACAAAAATTAGGCTAAGTCAGTCTATCACCATCATTTTATAAAAATATGCACCGTTTTGTCTGAACACACCTGGGAACAAAGTGCTGTTAATGCACCATCTAAGTACGTAATTTCGGAATGTATCTGGTGTGACTCTACGGAAATCTCACTGATGTGAACACAACAGCGCCCCTTGGATTTCCCATGATTCTTTGCTCCTTACGGTTGGCCAGATCAGCGCCTGTCCTCAACACGGCAAGCTACTTGACATTACCTGAAACTCAACATCACTTATCTGCCTGAATAAAATTTACCTTCAGTTTGTCGCTATCATGAAAGATGTTACCGGGTACCTTAAACAGCAGCAAAGCAACAGCCCCACGCCAGAAACGGCGGCAGAGTGGCACGGTTTGGAGGATTTGTACAACAAAAGGTAAAAAGGCAGATAGCCTTGTTCAACTGTTATGCTAACGTTATGCTAGCTAACGTTAGCCAGCTCATTCATTGAAAGTGTACGCTGAGTCATGCACAAAGCTAACGCTAGATGCTGCAGCTAACAGCTAGCTAACGGTAGACGCAAAATCTTAACTAAAATTTGGCCACTACAGTTACTTTTAGAGTAGGGGTTTGGTAAATATAATCTTAGTAGAAGACGTAGATTATCATTGCTATGTAACAAGTTTTGCTAGCACTTCTTTAACTAACTAGTTAACTAGTTAACTATTAAGCATAATGTGAATTGTGCTTGTAAGAGTACATTACATTAAATACCTGGAAAAAAATATAACTGTCATGCAGGGTCATAGGCTTATGTAACAGTTTTTCCACTAGTATTAAGAACAAAAAATACCTGGCCTTTGTGAACGTGTGTTTTTATTGGCAGGTTGTGGCATCAGTTGACTCTGAAGCTGACAGACTTTGTCAAAGAGCCCTGCTTTAAAACAGGAGATGGCCTCATACAGGTAACCACTCTGCCGACACGTTATTCTGTACTTGTCACTCCCACCATGAACTCATTGAAATCGCAACATTTAATTCAACCTCATCAAGTATTTTCAGCTAGACTGACATTAAATGTGATGTTATCTCTAATCTGATTTTTGTTTTGTTTGTTTTCCTTATAGCTCTATGAAAATTTTCTCAGTGACTTTGAACACAGGTCAGCAAATTGGCTCAAGCATTTACTCTAGTGTATGCATGTGATAGCAGTTATTGTAATATCAGTCCAGTGTCTACAGTTCACTTACCTATTTTGATAGTGATCTATTATTTTCATTACCCATAACAGAATCAATCCTCTGTCCCTTGTGGAGATTATACTGTATGTCGCCAGACAGATGTCAGGTATGAACAACAGAATATATCTATGCAGAATATAGTTTTATTTTGTTTGTTGTTTTTTGAGAGAGTTTGTCCTAAGCAAAAGTTTTTTGCTTTTAGATCCTAAGGATGCCATCACTTTTCTTGAGAAGACCAAGGAAAAAGTAAGCTGTCAGATATCAACATTATTATCAATGTTTAAAAAAAAAAAATCTAATGTGAAACAGTTATGATTATACTTTAAAATGCTCCATCTAGGTGAAAAGTAACGATGAAGCCGTCATACTCTGCAAGACCTCTATTGGAAGCCTTAAACTAGAGATCAATGATCTTACTGCCACAAAGGTAAATGCTCCCTCTGAAACAAACTCAAAGACACAGTTATGTGTGAAATAAGCCTGGAAAGGAAAAAGTCACATTTGGGCATGTATAATAAATTTTCCTTGAGCGTATATATTACTACTAAGTAGGTATTTCTAATTAGTAACCTGCCTAATTTAGGGTTTGAAGGTTCAAAAACTGCAACTGAAAAGAGCAATATGAGCGATAATTCTGTACAAAATGTTGTAGATCAGTGCTTATTTTGCTTTTTCTTTCAGAAAATCATTGAAGAGGTTGAGGAAATGTTAAATAATTTGCCTGGGGTGACGTCGGTTCACGGCAGGTTTTATGATCTCTCTAGCAAATATTATCGCATCATTGGCAACCATGCCTCCTACTACAAGGATGCTCTGCGCTACCTTGGATGTGTGGACATCAAAGACCTTCCAGGTGAGCAAAGGCATGAAGGAAAACTAGATTTGATTTCTTGATGAAACACAATGCATCAGTAGCTGAATGATGTAGTGATGACTCTGCAGAAACAGAGAAGCAGGAGCGGGCGTTCACACTTGGACTGGCTGGACTCTTGGGCGAAGGAGTTTACAACTTTGGAGAGCTGGTGGGATGTTTACTAAGTTCCTCTGAAAATGGTCGTCATAATTGCTGAACAGCCCTTCAACTAAACCAATGTCTGCTGTATGTCTTTGCAGCTGATGCATCCAGTGCTGGAATCTCTGAGGAACACAGACAAACAGTGGCTCATTGATACATTATATGCCTTCAATGCAGGCAATGTTGAGAAATTCCAGGGCTTCAAGACTGCCTGGGGCCAACAGGTGATTTATATTCATACAACTGTCCATCCAGCATATTGAAAGACAGAAATTAAAACTTAAACTGATATGGGAGTCACTACTGATCAGAGTTGCTATCCAGAGCGGTCAAGTTATACCAGGTATATGCTGGAAAACATGAGTATTAAATATACACATTTTTAAAGAATTAGGATATTTAAATTTAAAATAAAAAGGGACTGCAATTATTTCTAAATTATTTAGAACTTATCTATATAAAGTAGTGTAGATACAACATATCAAATGTTGACTTTTCAACTTGATGCAAGCAACCCAATCAAGAATTTTCAGTGGCCACCTAATTTGGAAAGAGAGAAGGCTGATCGATTTAATTTTGAATGCAATTTTCTAAATATTTGCTTGTTTGGTGTTGTAATATGTGCATAATGTGGTTTGGCAATGTGTTGCTGAAATTAGCAAGATCCAAGTGTTACCTAAATGTTGTCTCAATGGAAGAGTGTGTTGCTTCAAAGCTTGCATTTATCACTAATTATTGGTGCCTTCATAAATGACACGTTCATGGTTTTCAAAAAGAATTTCAAATGACTCCTCAAACCACAGAAGAGTTTACCACTTTGCCTCAGTCCATGTTAAAGGAACTCGGTGTCAAAGAAGGCGGCAGTATTCCTGGATCTTGTCAATGTCTTTTTTTGCATGGTAGAGTTTTAACTTTGGGGGTAAAAGAGAATTACATTTTAAACAGGATCCAAACTTTTGGAAACAGGGTTGTAATAAAAAGAAACACACAAAGACACTTTAGCATAGTCCAGTTGTCCACTAAATGATCAGTCTGATATTAAGTCATCTGCATATATGACACCAGCCTTAAATCTGCATATAGTTGGGTTAGCTAGTCTCAGCTAGTAATCCCAAGTCTTGACAGTCCTATTATCTGTTCATGGTGAACATTGTTAATATTCAATTATTTTTAATTTTGTGGTTCCAGCCTGATCTTGCAGCACATGAAGTGAAACTAATGCAGAAGATCCAGCTGCTCTGTGTGATGGAGGTAACACCCTGCCACCCAACAATCATGTAGTAACTGGTCTGTAATTTCATCCAACTGTATTCTCTGAAAATGACAGCCCAATCACAACACTGTTGAAACTGGCAAAACTTCAATGTGATATAATTTGTTGCAGTCGGTAAACTCGCTTTGTTGAAGTAAATCTATACAGTTTCTATGTGGTATATGTCTGTGCTGAATACCCACATTCAAATTTGTGCCTGAGCACAACGTGGAGCAGCATACCATACTAACTACACAGATTGTCATTTGCTTCACCGTGGAGATAAAGTACAGACTGCAGTCATCTATAAATAAACAGCTGGTACAGATGTTTCTTGAATGAACTGCTGGTTTATCATTACTGTTAGCTAGTGCTAGCAAGATGTGGAATGAATCTGACCGGGCCCAACTTCTTTCTTAAATGTATTCAGAATAACAGACAATTAGTACCTAGAAGCCAAATCTGTTGTTTCTGCAAGATCATTGGCACTGTAAAGGCATAAAAACAAAAATGCTAAATCATTTCAAATGTCTCCTTTCCCTTCTAGATGACTTTCACTCGTCCTGCAAACCACAGACAGTTGACCTTCGGTGAGATTGCTCAGAGCGCCAAAATCCCTGTTAATGAGGTCAGTTGGATGACAAGTGCTTCCAGTCACCCCATCAATCAATGTTAATTCAGTGAAATACTCAGTTTCCCTTGTTGTTTTATGCCAGATGCAGAGCAGATCCTCAGCATGTGTATATATTATTAGGGAAAATGGTCTGTGATACTAGGTGTCTCCTGCAGGTGGAGCTACTGGTGATGAAGGCTCTGTCTGTGGGCCTGATCAAAGGGAACATTGATGAAGTGGACCAGAAGGTGCAGATGACCTGGGTGCAACCCAGAGTGCTCGACCTACAGCAGGTTAGTTCTCCTATTGTTTTTAAATTAAAACAGAGAAATTCCAGTGGCTACAGTTGTGTTTTTACTAAGGTCCAGCAGTCATGTTGGAAGAAATCCACAAGCCAATTTCTATCTGCTGGTCTAAAGGCAGAATTACACTTCTGCTTCCTGAACGTACACATGCATACATAGGTTACATTTGGATAATTTTGCACGTGTTTCTTTTGTACTTGCACAATAGACATGTCCACAAGGGGCAGTATCATGTTTAACAAACCTTAGTGTTCTTTGTGTAAGCAATTTACAACACTGTGTATGTAAAAAGGTAAAAGTGGATTTCAATGATAAATTGGATGGCAAGATGCTTTGCTTGGGTTTGGGCTGCTGAGCTGGATTTTACAGCAGTAGAGAGCATAAAATTACAATTACAATGAAAGTGAAGCCTCTGGAGATTTTTTTTTTCTGCAGTCATTCCTCAGATGAGTATATGATGTATTTGATAGACATAGAGAACTACAAGTCCTGTTCTTTATTATTAAAGAAACCTATAAATATTTGAGAGATTTTTAAACACCTGATGGTTAATTGTGAATCTATATTCAATATCCTAAGAACTTTATTGATCCCATAAGGAAATTGAAACCAGATAGGCAAATAAATACAAACTACTGAAATATGGCTTAAAACAAGGTAAGAGAGATGCTTTAAAAATAAGAAAGTAAATAATAGTTTGTCCATTTAGACTTTATAGTCCCCCTCCTTTTTACAGATGGGGGATGAGTCGAACAGTTTATTGGCCACTGGGGAAATGCAGAGGGGTCCAGCTCCTCCCCTAGAGGTTTTCATTACCAGTGTGTGTGTCCCATGTGAAATATTAGTGTACTATCAAACCCAGTCTTTACTTATTTTACTTTTTTCCTCTCTTTTTTAAATGTTGAAAACAAAACAAAAAATCATAAGTTGAAATAGACATCTCAAAAAACTCTAGTGAGACCCTATTGCATTAATATAATAAGTAACTAATACTAAGCTAATAAGTGCATGGCCTCTTAGTGTTGACATTTTATTTGAATGGCAACTCAAAACGCAGTGAAAACAAAATGAATCCAAAAAAACAGCATTGAATAAAGCAGCAGTATATATTACACATTTCATCAGTGTTATATAAAATGAGTGTGAACATCTGGACAGGTATGAACTGTTAGGAATCTTCTTCTTCTTTTTCGTTGTTCTTCTTTCTGGTTCCTTTTCCATTTCAATCCAGACTTCCGACATTATTCAGTGAGCTTGTTCGACACGCATCTCCACACAACATGCTGTTGAGATTTGGGAGGCTTGCGTGTCAGGGTTTCTGCAAGCCTATGGATACCCATAATTCCTTTTTCCGCGTTAACATTAATGTGTAACAATGGAGAAGTATAAATCAAATGTTAACTCTTACTTGTTGCTTGCTGTTTCAGATCAAAGGTATGAAGGAGCAGCTGGACTTATGGTGTGGTGACGTTAAGAATATGGCAGTTCTGGTGGAGCAGCAGGCACATGATATCCTCACTTAAAACATTTTTTCCCTTCAGTACCACAGAGGGAAAGCTCACTTCTTACAAGAGATTTCTGTTTTGTATTGTTTTTCTTTCCATTGGATGTTCTTTCTGCTGTTACTGTCACTGTTTAATACCCACCTGTAAATTACACTGTGGTCTTTTACAAATAAAGAATGGCATATAACATCTTACCATATGGACTGAAAATATTATCTGAAACAATAATTAAAATTTCTACAAACCTCATAGTTATCAATACCAATTATTTTTATACACCTTTTTCATATGTGTTTCCAACTGACAATTTATAGGTATAAATGGTCAAGTGATACAATGCCTTTAATGTCTAATGTTTTAGGCTGTGTTTAGACTTTTCTACCTGTAGTGGTCTTGCAGATAGTTCTAGTCACAGCTGCCACATTCAAGTTTTGTCTATACAATGTCATGGTAAAATGTGAAAATGTTAACATGTTAAAACTGTGGTAAATACAGAGCCAAGCTGTACGTGATAATGCACAGCAGTGGTCTAAGATATGTAAACGAGATGATGTTCACTGTACATTAGCACTAAAGACAGCACAGTCAGAGCTGACCATAGTGTCAGTTTCACAGGTATTAAATGGTCAGGAAAGTTTGGAACAAATTAAATTTGGACCAGAGTTACTACAGTTCATCCAGAGGAATGTATCATTTCACAGTGATACATCCAATAGTAAAATCCAATAATAAGAGGAAAATTAACTAATCAAAAATATAAACTACAAGAATTTCATATAGATGCACCCCATCATTCATCTAAATCATCAGTCACACAATTAGATAATTAGTGTTTTTGACAAACATTTAAAGTGACCATGATTCGATGTTGCGGAAGATAAAAGGTTAAAACTTCCAAAAATTCTATTTCCACTGTATATGGGGAGAGGGAAAACTATTAAACTGCAATTATATTAAAGTGCAAAAACAATATGGTCACTTTCATGTTCACAACTTTTGACAGTACCTTGAAAACATAAAAATTATTTTCTAAATAATTTTATTTATATATATATATATATATATATTATTTAAAAAACGTTTAACACTTACAAGGGGGTGATTCTTTTCTATAACCACTTCACTGTTACATACAGCAGCCTACCAACAGTTTTATCAGTATATATGTAATGTAAACAGATGTTTCTTGCAATTACACCCATTAGTTTATACTTGGATCTTGATATTTTTTATACATGATATATTGTGAATTCCCATCCCGAGCAGGTACTCTGCATAATAAGATTTTACAAGTAAAACATCACATTAAGCCTATAAAATATAATATGTGAAAACTACAAGATGATTCTTACTATAATCAACTTACAGGGTAGAGCAAAGTAGATGGAAAATAATGAGGGGGCCAAACCATAATAACCATGTCTTAAAATAATGCACTTCCATCCGATTCCACCACACACTATGTAATAAACACATTGTAGAATTATCAATTTTCTGACAGTTTAAACTTAAAAACCGAGCAACTATAACCTTGCAAAAGGAGAATTTATGGCAGAGCTGCAGTATTGGATTAAAATAGATTTTACAGGTGGACCTAACAAGGTGGCTGATCAGTGCACATCGAGTGCATCTGTGTGATGTGTACATTCATGCTTGCCTGCATATTGGGTGTAAGTTCTTTAAGTTAAAGGTTTCATTCAATTACAAGGGAAAGCTAGTGAGCAGTATCAAAGATCACGATGACTGTGGTGCAGTCAGTAGCTTATTAACCTTTTTCACAGTTTTCCCTGTTGTCACTGTTACATCCCATTCTGATTCATTTTGAGGTGTAAGTGATAACGTGCCACCTCGCATGACTGTAATAATATCTTGACATGTATTCTGACATTTAATGATTGTAAAGGTTAAAAACACTGTCTGAGGGATCACTGCACATTTTGAAGAATGTGTCATCTCGACAGAGATGAAGGTGTCAGAGGTGTTAATACACTTCTGCTTTGTGTTATTTTCAACCACGCAAAGTGTTTTGGCAGTGACTTTATGACATCACAGCTTCTATATTTCTTTCTCAATGATACCTCCAAGTGTCTTTTTCTCAATTAAAATCTAAAATAATCTTCGAGATGCTCATTACTATACGGTTTTAATTGTTCATATTTATTATAACAGTGCATATTGTATATTGTAGGCATGTACAAAACAGTAGCAGCCTCCACAGCTTCAAAGAGACAGTGATCTCTTTGTTTCTCTGTGGGATCATTATTTTTATGGAATTAATGTTTGCATTTGTTTTTTGTTTTTAATAGTAAACTTTACTTGGTTGAACACGTTTTTTAAAGAAAAACTGAATATTAAAAACACAATCACCAAACTGAAACCATTTTATTATTGTGAACAGCAGTCAGGTAAGTAAGCCATTCCTAATTATTTAAAGAGTATTTTATCTCAAATGCAATTATTTAACCCACAATATGCAAAACATATGCAGAAAGTGGATGTGCAGCATCACCAAGAAAAACACATTCAGTATGAGAAATTGAATTGTCTGGCATGTTAGCATTTTGTTTTCACAGCAAAAAAGGACACTTTTTCTCCTCCATTTTAGTCACTTGGATACTAGTGTTTAGATTACTTGTGTGTTCTCAATGGTGCTATATGAAAGCTTGGGTATTTTGTGCATTTCCTCATGCTTTAGTGAACACTTGGGTCATATTCATATGTGTTCTTTTGATTCACCTGAGTTACAAAAGAATAGAGAAACAGCAGAGATGAAGTTCAGATTGTCAACCACTTCACCTACACCACCTACCTCGAATATGTCATTTCAGTTCAGTTCACACACCAAACAGTATAAATTTATCTTCTCAGGTCACTTTTACTCGTTCTTTGACATCATTGACTAGTCACCATATGATCCAACAGACTGTGTGTTCAATGACCAAAAGATTTCCAATACCATCAAGCTCCAATCATCGATTAGAAATATATTAACAATGTGACTGCTCTAAAACCAAAGGAACCAGTTTTGTCCTCACGCTGTGATGAAGCTCTCATATTCTTTGCGCAGGGGCCAGAAATGCCCATGCTTAAAAAGGTCAGTGTGTATGTCTGTGGTCTTCACTAGAGATCAGTAGAGTGACAGCTCCAGTCCATTGGTTTGCCTTTGAGACAAAAATGAAAAAGACTAACAACAATTAGCCAAAGAGAGAGTGGCACAGGATCGATGAGCTCACAAACCTTCAGTTATCAGGGAAACAGATTGCTGACTGACCAGATTTCAGTCTGGGAGGAGGAGTGTGAGAGAGTGAAATGAGGCTGGATAATTAGGAAAAGCAGGGTGTATCCCCAAAGGGAAGAAGCAGTAAGCCCTGTACATGCAGCTATTCGCACCATCCCTCTATCCCTATCTCTTTAAGAGCCTGGAGAAGGAGTGTGTGTTCAGTGTGTGCATGCGTCTGTGGGGGAGGGGTATTGGCTGGGGTGGAACAGTCCTGTAATGAGCAGATTTTAGAGAGCGAGAGAGGGAGAGAGAGAGAGAGCCCGAAAAACAAGAGAGGACAGATGACTTGGTGGAATTGGGATACAACAACAATACACATTTAGGCGAGTGCTGAAATGGAGAGGACAAAGGGAAAAAGAAAGGAATAATTTTTACCTGCTTCTATTTTTTTCCTCTTCACATCCTCATCTTCAGAGGAGAATCTCATTTCTCAATCAGAATAGAGCAGAGAAGAGAAAGAGAGAAGAAATAAGAGGAGCAGGGACAGATATTCACACTCGGATATGTCTACCCAGGTGTGTGTACAAGGCTGAGGCTGTGTGTGTGTGTTAATGGTTATGGATATATGAGTGTTAGCCAGGATTGCTTGTTGCCAGGCCATGCTATAGAGAAATTTCTTCAACTTCTCTGCTCCTCTGATTTTTTGAATGGCGTATGAGTGCAGCAGTAGCATCCCTGGTCTGCCTTGCTCTCTGTGTGCCGGTGTGGCAGGGATGAGAGGATGCTGTAATGTCTGACTGAGCTGAGCATCGGTCGCTGCTGCTGCTGCCACCGCCGCCGCTCTGTGGGCCTCTGGGACTGCTGGAAAAGCCTAGGCCTCGCTTGTGTGGAGCGCCCCGCTGCACGCCTGGGCTGATGGGCCAGTGAGCTCCCTGGCTGCGAGGCTGCGTGGAGCCAGAAGGTGGAGGAGGAAGTGGAGGCGGAGGAGGATGAGAAGCACTCTGAGCCTGCATGCCCATGGGAAGCAGCATGCACGGTTGCTGCATTCGTCACTCCAGACCCATCGCTAGGGCTTAGATTGCTTCTCCATCGTAAGAATATGCTCTTTCAGCCATATTCGGCTGTTTTTTAAGTGACAAGCTAGTGTTTTACTTCCTAAACTATAAGGAGAGGGTGAATCAAGGCCCTGCGGCCCCATGCTACCTGGTTCAAACAAGGCCTTCTCCCTCCTTGCTCCTTCTGACTGAACCAGGCCCTTGTTTTTTCTTTTTCTGACGTTCTAAGGATTTGCCTAAACCTGTTTCATGCATGTCCACTGGAGGCAGGTTTGACTTTGATGATGGGGGGTCGTACTGCGGGGGGTGGGAGCAGGGTAAGGCCCACGGCCGAGGAGTCTGCACAGGGCCACAGGGTCAAGGCGAGTACGCGGGTGCCTGGAGCCACGGGTTTGAGGTCCTTGGCGTGTACACGTGGCCCAGTGGGAACAGCTACAAGGGCACCTGGGCACAGGGCAAGCGGCATGGTATCGGAGTGGAAAGCAAGGGCCGCTGGGAATACAGAGGGGAGTGGACGCAGGGGTTCAAAGGTCGCTACGGGCAGCTGGAGAGCACGGCAAGTGGGGCCAGGTACGAGGGAACATGGAGCAACGGTCTGCAGGATGGATATGGCACTGAAACCTACTCTGATGGAGGTAAGACCGCAAAAACTGATTTTCTGTAACACACAAAAGGAAATTTCTCCTGTCATGGATAAACACAATGATAAAAAGTGTCCAAAAAGAGCGCCTTTCAGTCTGTGTGTTTGGGTCTCAGGTAAGAAGAAGTGGCGGTGGTGGTGGGGGGGTCACTTTTCTGTGCCCAGGGATCAGTTGTCTGAACATCCATCCATGTCCAGATAAAGTCATTAGAAGGACTGTGACAGTCACAGGGATGGCTTTCACAGTGGCCCACTGACCAGACTTTATAATTAGATTATTAGACAACAACCAACAGGCAGAGGATGGCAGAAAGAGGACATGTGGATCTAATATTAGACATTATTCCACGTTGAACTCTCATTGCTCCTGTTTATAAACACACCTTCACCCCTCCCCTCTCAGTGCTGGGAGGTCTCCACGGTAACTGGAGACAGCAGGTCAGCGTGTCACCAGGGACCAGGTCTCAGTTCTTCTGCTCTCTGAATGGCTCTCTGCTTCTGTCAGTCTCGTTTTTCTATGACTTCGGGGGTTTGTAATCTAGGCCGTTTGATAACCAACGCCCGTCCTCGAGCACCGCGCGTGACCCGGATGATGGAAAGCCGGGTCAATACGTCATGCAGGTGGAAGGAAAACACAGTGAGTTATGGCGCTGCAATAAAGGTGGAGGCTGTTTACCGAAAGACAGTTTTTAGACCACCCCTCATAACTCCACCTCTTCAGACCTGCTGCTTTAACACCTAAATTGAAAGAAGGACGTTAAGGAGAAAAAGACTGCGTCACGAGACAGTTCTGCTTTTCTCTTCCGCTCACGTGGAAGACCGCCGACAGATGAATTTAGCACGCACGAGCTGACACATTTTCCACAACCTAATAAATGTGCAGGACGATGCTTTTCTCAACACACACGAGACCTGCCTGTCAACAGAGCAAGAGCCTATTAAAAGTGGTAATAACCCAATACTAAAACCAAACTATGGGCCATATTAAAACTAGTGAACCCGGAGACAGGCCGGCCGAGGGCGAGACAGTCCGGTTTCAGCACCACAGACAGCTCCTGATCCAAAAACCGTCAATAGTGGTGGAGGAAGTTCTCAGAAGTACTAATGACATGATGGAATACTGTAAGTGTCAGTCAGTAAAGTAAGGCTAATTTTCAACATATATTAAAAGTAAGTAAAAGTATAAAACTGTAACTGGAAAATACTATTTTAAAGGAGTGCTCAAATTTATAATTAGGTACAGTACTTGAGTTTGGTAAACACTTTCCACTATGGTAATTCTTCATTTAAAAAATTCTGGATATTTAAAAAGCCAGGGGAAAATATTTGACAATAGCCTAAAACACACAGAAATCAGAAGGGTTATTCACAAAAACAAAATTACAAGGACTACTCTGAGGAAAAAAAAAAAATAGAGTGGAGTTCGGTTGGCCAGTAGTGCCAGACGGTTTGATTTAAGCACAGGTGGAGAGCTGCATTTATGCAAGTTGCTGTGCCAATCCAGACTTCATATTAACTGTAGTATACAGTGGTGCTTTATGGTCTTAATGTTGGCAACCTATCCTGGTCCAGTGGCCCAAATCTTTCCACCACCATGTTTCACAGTTAAGTTTCTTTTGCTGAAGTGTATGGTGGTCACCGAACATAGTATTTCTGATTCAAGTTAGAAAGTTCCACTTTTATCTCACCTATCTACAGCACATTCTTCCAACAGTCTTATTCAGAAAACTTGAGCAAACTGTAGAGAGTCAGCAATCAGGGGCTCATGAACACTGATATCAGCAACTGCAGAAGACACCATCATTTTCCTATACCACCTGCTACCTGTAGCAAAGCTTAGCAAATCAATGCATGAGAAGAAACCACAGAATTAACAATGCCAATACAATTTGTTACTTCTTATAAAACATATACTTTATTAGAAGTAGCTAACCACTACGGTTGAGGGAGATGGGTGTAAAAATGTTAATCAAATGCTGCTTTGTTTTTTTTACGGTTTGTATATGATCAGTGCTAGGATTTTCTACTCGGTGGCAAATAGACTTGCTTGAAATTCTTGAAGACATTTTACCTAAAACATTAGAAATACTAAAAGTTTTTATTCCATATGCAAGTACTACATGCGTAACATCTGCTTAGATTCAGTCCAGCTAATGTCTGTGACCTAGTTTCTTGGTGCCGACTAATTATGTGCAGTATTGTATGTATGTATGTATGCATGTGTGTTCACACTTAACATGGCTGAATTATCCCACTGGGGGGGGACTCATAATATAAACTAGAATAAAGACTGAGACCAGATTGCATAATAATGCAGGTCTCACCCATAGGGAATAGTTTTAGATTTTTCAAGCTGGTCCTAATACAAACCTTAGCTATATTTATTTACATGGCAACAAGCCTTGCTCGCTAAAAGTCTTCCTGCTTTACACAGTGTCTGACAAGGTTTTTACTTATGTGAGTAGTACCCCTATATGTAGTCACTATGTAACTTTGCTGTAAGAAATCCTTGCACACTTACTGCACTTCCATAGTTTAATAGTATTTCTCTGTTAGCATTTATGAAGCTGAGACATAAGAAGTGATTTCTGGATTAAGCATCTGGAGCCCAGAACTTTTAGGAAAGGAGGAAAACAAATACTATAAATACATACTGAGGCAGATTCTAACTAAGATGATACAAAGAGGCCAACAAACAGGTGAAAACGTACAGTATATTTAGAAAATACAGCTTACAACCTTGAAACTCTTTAATGGTCAAACTGAGTCTTAGCACCATGGGCAGCTCCAGTAATGAGCAACAAACAGTAGCTGCAGTACTTATAATAGCTACAAAAACTCTATTAAGTACAATGTTTGGGTAATTTTTGTGCATTTTCATTTAATGCAACTTTATACAATAGTCCACTTCTTTTCTACATAATAAATACTTTAAATACTTTGGGAGGTGGTGCAGTGGTTAGTGCTGTTACATTACAGAAGGTTGCAATTTGGGTGCCTGTCGGACCCTGAACTCCACGTTCTGTGTGGAGTTTGCCTGCTCTCCCCGTGGTTGCATAGGTTTTCTTTGGGTATGCTGGTTTCATCCTGCAGTCCAAAGACATGCATGTTGGGTTAATTGGTGACTATAAATTGCTAGTAAATGTGAATGTAAGTGTGAATGGTTGTCTGGTCCCCTAAACAGGATAAGCAGTTACAGATATTGTGTGGAAGGAAATACTTTGGGGCGTTAAGTATATTTTGATGCTAAAATGTTTGGACTTTTCCTTTTAGATGCAGGACTTTTACCTAGTGATGTGCTTCTGTACTGTCGTATTGCTACTTTGATCTTACTTACTTTTTCGCCATTGGTTCTCCCAGTCAAATAAGAGCCTACCATCAGAAAGATTAAAAAAACACAGAGAAAACATTGAAAATATACTTACCAAAATGTAAACTCCAAAGTAAATGTCACCTGGATGCTGCAGCAAATAAGTACTGTAAGTAATTCCAATGGCCGAGTGTTGACAGGCATGATTTAAGTCTCCCCGTCACTACAACCGCTTCACTCCATGAGAAAATCTATGTCTTATTCTTAAAGTGATTCATGCTGTTCTATATAACTGAAAGTCATCAGACTCTAAAATAAACAATCCACTCAACACTACAAAGCCAGAGACCATAGGGACAACACCCAATACCATGTCATTTCCCAGAAGGTAATCACCACATTAATTATTCTATTGCATCAATTATGTGTTTCCTATTCTCCAATAGAGCAGAGCTACTGTTTAATCACATATAAATCATAAATACAAACCATCAGGAAATGAATGTTGCAGTGACCTCTGGGTGAAGCAACATCAAATATCTGTGACTGATTAATAAATGTGCAACAGTAGTCATGCTTTTTAGAAACCAATCATCTTGCCTGAATTTAATTTGCAGAGAGCCACTGAAAAGTGTGCGTCCTTTGTAACATTAGAAAACCATTTTCAAAACCAGCAGTAATCATTGTCAGGCCTAGTTAATGGATGGTTGGATGCTTGAATTAAACAAAATTTCAAGATATTATTTTGTGATCTAAAAAATCAGTCTTTGTGCACACTGATGACTGAGTCAGTTGTATTGGGATATACTGAGGCTAAGCCCAGACTGCATTAAGGAAGTGTAGACAGATATTAAAATGCCTTTCATGCCTAGAACCTCCCAAGCTTTGTCAGCAGGAACGTCTGCTCCTGAGCTCTCCTGTAAATGAAACTGACAAGTCGAACAGGAGGCTGTCGAGTTTCCTGTCCATATAAATATGAAATGCTGGTTCTGCCTCACCTTTTGTTCTGACCACCTCAGAGATTTAAGGGAAGAATGTTGACCTTTCCATACAGCAGACCTGCTTTGTTTTAAAGTTTCTCTAGGGAATACTCCCCCTTCATGGAGTATCAATTGCAGTTGATATATTTCCTTGGTGTATAGAGAGAAGGATGAGAAGAAGATATGATATATGGGAACTGCAGCTAACACCAGTTTGATGGTTTGAACCCTTTATTTCTAAGAAAGACTTATAATAAGAGAATTTATGGCATAACAAACCTTTTAAAGACCTTTACAAATGTTAAAGTTCAAGTGGTTAGCTTACACAGTACTTTTTCCTGTACTGTAGTAGTATGTTGTTTCGCACACTCCCTTTGTCTGTGCATATAATGTGTAAAACTACACCCACAATGTGTAAATATCTGTTAGTTGTAACAAAATTTTTAACATTTTTAGACAATTTGCAGCACTGTATTATATTAAATATTAAACAATGATACACATTTTGCGCCTAGAAGGAACTTCAGCTAAATGTTATGGAAATTGAGACTGAAACTTGTAGATTTACTGCAGTTTTATACAAGACATGTAATATTTGACTGTATTAACAAATATGCATATATTTAGTAATAACACTGCCACTTTTAGAATTACTAAGGTCATGGCCATGGAAAACCTTCCTGCTGTGCAACTACATGACATGAAATTCTAGGGACAAAAGAGTGATGTATGTGCTGCTGGTTGCTTCTACATGAGTTTTTCTAAGGTAAAGCCTAAAGTGTAAATTTCATTGGAATTCTGTGTAAATAATGTTACTGAAACAAGACAATCATCTAGTCATGTTAGCATCTTAACATTCTCACAATGAGAACATAACAGTACAGTTGGGTCTGATGGAGATGTTATTAGTTTCGAAGGAATTTGGTCATAAACTAAACTGTTCCAAAAGAAATTTAAAAATGTAATTAATTTAACTTGATGGTGATACTAGAAGAAAAGTCAGAGTCTCTCCAAAGTCATTAGGATTCATTCTCTGGGAACAATGAATGTTCGTACCAAATTTTAAGCCAGTTTTTCCAATTATTATTCAGCTAACTCAGTCTTGACCAAACTAACAGATTCTTAGAGCCCACTGAATGACTATGAGCAATGCAAATCAGTCAGATTTCTTTCACATCGCTATTTTGTCTCTGTCCTTGTTTCAGGAACCTACCAAGGCCAGTGGCTGGCGGGGATGCGTCATGGCTATGGCGTACGACAAAGTGTTCCATACGGCATGGCGGCCATCATCCTTTTCCCTCTGCGAACATCCATAAATTCCCTCCGCTCTGAGCACAGCCACGGCCCTCCGGCTGTCCTGGAGGATGGCACCGCTACTACACCCACAGATGGAGTGGTGGCTGGTTTGGCTGGAAGCCCTGTGGGCCGCGGTGGGTTTGCTCTCACAGCTCCAAGTGAAGCTGAGCGTCAGAGGAAGAGGAAGGGTCGCTTCCGTCAGTCCATCCTGAGCGGACTGAAGCTTCGACGTTCTGAGTCAAAAAGTTCTCTGGCAAGTCAGCTTAGCAAGCAGAGCTCCTTCTGCAGTGAGGCTGGCATGAGCACTGTGAGTTCTGCTGCATCTGACATCCACTCTAACGCCAGTGAAAGTGAACAGGGTGCCCCCGTGGATGCCACTGTCACTGAAATGTATGCAGGTGAGTGGCGGACTGACCAGAGGGCTGGCTGGGGTGTGAGTCGGCGCTCAGACGGTCTGCATTATGCAGGTGAATGGGCAGGGAACAAGAGGCATGGATATGGATGCACCACCTTCCCTGATGGAACCAAGGAGGAGGGAAAGTACAAGCAGAATGTCCTGGTGAGTGGAAAACGTAAGAACCTGATTCCACTGAGGGCCAGCAAAATCAGAGAGAAGGTGGACCGAGCAGTGGAGGCTGCTGAGAAGGCCGCAGACATTGCCAAGCAGAAAGCAGAAATAGCCATGTCAAGGTAGGACATAATTTCAAAGGTTCATAAACAATATTTTAGCTTTTCAACCTGTTGAACAGTACAATGGTGAATTAATCCTTCCTACAATGTCTCTGCTTGTGATTTTCTCTGATGTGTGATTTTAAAGTAGGGCACAATTTAGGATAAAACGGTGCCAAAAGCAATAAAAAAAAATAAATATATATATATATATAAAGCCTATTAAATATCGGTGTTTCTATCTGACCTGTTCAGGATGAGCCATGCTCGTGGGAAGGCGGAAGCAGCTGAAGGAGTGGCACAGAAGGCCATGGAGGAGTGTCGACTGGCCCGCATAGCTGCCAAAGAGCTCTCTCCTTCTTTTCACATCTATGGGAATGGTGAGAGGACAATAGATGCTGTGTAACAAATTTTAATTCCAGTAAACTTGTGTAAACAGAGCCTCATACCCAGATTGATTCATTGGCAATAGGTGTCAACTATATTCCAGTGACTTGTGTGATATTAATATTATTCTGTGATCTGCAAGGCCATGACTGATGATATTCCTTCTGGGAAAATTTCTACGACTACAAAGAAATAAAAAATTAGTAAAACACCTACAGACACAATACAGTAACATACTTTACTCTGGATACTTTTATTTGACCTGGAGTTTGAACTGATTGTCTGTGATTTGCAGACAAAACAAAAGTAATCTGAATAAATACTTGTGTGTTTGGGGCATTTTTCATATTTGTAACAATCAAAACAATCCATGGATTAATTGTGCAAATATAAATAATTACATTTACCTGCCGCTTTTTATAGTTAATTTTTTGGCACATCTATGGATAAATCCATATCTGTGTTGTGTATGTGGATTTACAGTGTATGATTGAAGTGTTTTAAACACCAACTGGCTTTTGGGAATTTAAATCAAAACAAGTATACTTTTTAAACAACAGTGATTGCCTGCACAAAATTCTTCCTGTATGGAGTTTTTCACTCCTTGTGCTACTCTGCATGCTAATAACAGTGACACACTGAAAGTCTGATGGACTTGCTGTGGTTCAGTGCCAAATCACTTCATTGGTGTTATACACCAACTGTTTTGTAGGGCTCGAATGTCAGAGGCCCAAGCACCAAGATGCCAAGGACAAAGACCATGAGGTCATCTCCACAGAAACAGACAGTCCGGAGCTGTGCACTCCGGACACCACGCCGCCTGTAATAACACCTGATCTCAGTCCTGTGCTGAGTGTACCCGCCTCACCCCCCCACACCCCACCCAAGCACGGTCATCGTCCACGAAATGCTTGCTTCATGCGCCAGAGTGCCGTGGATGATCAGGGTGGGGCTGAGATCCAGGTGCTGGTGGAGGGGCGTGGGGTGGATCTGCCGAGGGGAGGGGCTAATAAATGGACTGATGACATGTACCCAGATCGAGGAGGCAGCAGCCGCTCTACCACGCCTTCCCTGCTGGAGGAGCAGGAGGGCCAAATCAATGGCCACGAGCAAGCCCCTTTGTCCAACCACCAACTAGGGGAGAAATCCTTGTCCAATCACAAGTCCCGGGAGTATGCTTCCTCCTACAGAACCTGGGAGCACTCCTTGTCCAACCAAAAGCCCTCCAAGCATGCCTCTTCCAATCACAAGTCAAGGGAGTACTCGTCCTCCAATCACAAAACATGGGATCATTCCTCCACCAATCACAAGGCCTGCGAGCATGCCTCTTCCAACTACAAGCCGCAGGTGCACATTTTATCCAATCACAAGGCCTTGGAACATAACATGTCCAATCATAAGACTGAGCATGCTTCTTCCAACCACAAGTCCCAAGATTATATCTCTTCTAATCACAATGCAAAGGACCACGTATCTTCTAGTTACAACTCTCGAGAGCATGTGTACTCCAACCATCATCCAAAGCAGCACAACCCCTCCAACCACAAGATTAACGAGCATGGTGTAATTGACCAAAGGCTAGATGGCTTCACTGGCGGCTGGACTGCTGAAAGCACCCTTAGGTGGAGCCCTGCCCACTCTCGCCTGACAGAGCAGGATGAGGAGAGGATGAATGACTATACAGTTGACATGGGGCTTCAGTGTCCCGACTCACAGACGTCTCGGGGGCTGGGCCAAGAGTCTCCGGCCCCCAAAAACAACAGGCTGCGATCTCGAGGCCTTCGACCAGTCAGAGAGGGGTCCATGGACTCCGTACAGATGCTGGACAACCTGAATGTGGCGACAGAGCTGGAGGAATGGCCACTGCACAGGGACCTCACTCTCTCCCCCCCCTTAAAGTCTCAGCCCATCACTCTGGAGCAGGAAGGAGAGCATCTCACCCTCAAATCAAACTCAGTGAGTCCTAAATTTATGTTTAAGTCTATCTGCATCTTTGTTTATAGTAGTACACATTGATACAGTAGTACTCAGTTGATACATCAATAATTATTTTAAGGAAAGGTTTGACAGTTTTGGAAGTATGCTTACATCAGTCTTCAGAGTCATCTAACTCAAAGTAAGTAAGTGCACAATTTTTTACCCCATACAGTAGAACTATTCTTTTAAGATATTGATTAAAACATGGGTAATGCAAAAGGCCGTATTATTTCTTTACTTCACACAAAGCAAGCTTTTTCATTTAATCCTGCTGCAGGAGGTGTCTTCACATCTTCACAAGCAGGTCTGGACAAAGTCTGCATAGCAGCGTGTTTCCATAATATTGAGTTCTTTTGGTCTTTAGGTTGCTCGAATTACAGAAATGATCAAATGAGCTACAACCTATAACAGACGTTTCCTCTATGGTGTGATCAGCTGTCAATGTGGAGCCTATACTCTTATTTCCATTTTCCATATTTCAGTTGAGTCCAACTGTATGAATTGTCACTGTTTGCAACAACCTGACTAACTGCTTTTTTCTCCTCTCTTGTCTCCTAGGGCTCCAGCTCTATTCTGGTGGTTATGGTCATTTTACTCAATATTGGAGTAGCCATTCTTTTCATTCACTTCTTTATTTAAGCATATACAGGTATGATCTTCTAAGACTTATTAACTATGGTATATTATTACTTACTGAGATGGACATTCTGCCTATTCGACTGGAACCCGCTGCCCGAGTGATGGACACAGCTGAGCCTTCCTGTTGATGCTACTGGTCTTGTAAACTTTGTTAAAGCCCATTTCAGTTTCGCTGAGAGCACCATTCCTTTTGAAATGCTTATTTTAAGCTTGCAACCATAGGAAAATGTTGATTGGAAGTCAGTCACAGGAAAGCCAAAAGTGCAGCTTTAAACAAGTGTGATATATTGGGACACACATGCATGGGTGTCCATAACCTACTGCTAAATGGACAGAAGATGACACAGGCAATTTTGCCCATTTTACCATCACTCTAGACAAGAATATAGACCTTTGTTTCCTGGTTATCATGAGAAAGATGCTAACTAAGAGCATGACACAAACCGCCCACACCCTTCCAGACAATAACCCCCCATTGCCTTTAAACCCTTTCCCTCTCAGTCCAATCCCCCAGACTTTAATCTCTATTCGCACTATGCGCTATATACAGAACTATGCTGCAAGAGTAGATCCATTTTAAAGGGCTCTGTCATTATTCTTTTCTTTTTTCCACTTCGAACTACACAGACACACGCAACCATTGCATGAGGGTGTGTGGGTTATAAAAGTGCATTTTCTATCCCTTTAACATCACTGTTCAGTCTTCATTTGTATGCACTCCATCCCAATTATCACCTCTTGTCACTGCACCTGTCAGCAAATATTTGGAAATCACCTTTCATCTAACTAAATCACAGAATCTGACTGAACCAGATTCAGGTTTGATTCCCGGATCAAATGTCAACGACCAAGAACATGCCAAGTCCCATTGAGTCTAATCCTCCCGGAACTTTCTGAATTTATTGTAAGTGAAGTGTAATTTTATGTCAAACCATAGAAACATTTGCACGCTAAAACAAAACAAAAACATAAAATGCATTTAACTGCTGACATACTGAGGCGGATTCAGCCTTGCCCCTTTGTACAGCCTTGAGACTGTTATGTTATAACCACTAATTCTACTATATATGTGTATGTGTCATTATTATCCAAGTTTGTTACTTTTTGCAGTTTGCAAGACAGAGAGAATGCTGAGTGCCTCGTATTTATTCATTTTCCGTCTTGAATTTATTTAACACCGACCCTAGATAAAACACACCACGTGGGCAGGCTAAGAGGAGGTGGATAACCTTTGACATTAAGAAAGGTGACCCTCCACTCCCCACACACAAACCTCCCTCACCACCCTAAAATGGCATGCGCTGTTTTGTCTCTCTTTCCCAGTCCCCCTTTTGGACCAGTCAAAAAGGGAAAATTGGGGTTTCTATGGTGTCATTTCAAGACACTTTTGGGCCAGACGAGATTTCTTTCAGCATGTTTGTTAAGCCTGCTCAATCTGGTGTCAGTTTGTGAGTTTCTCCCTCTCGTCTCTTTTATCCAGCAACACAAGGTAATGTGAGACATGGAGAGCAGTGTAAAATAAACGCTAGCTTTTAACTCTCAGTGGATACTGAAATGTCCTGAGTGTATGAATGATATAAAAAGAAACTCTCTGCTACTGTATGTTTTATACTTCGCACCCAGTGGCATCATCATGTTGTGACATCATTGCATGCCCGAGCATGCTCTTTCTTACTCTTTGGTTTATGAGGTTGTTTTGAAGTTAATGTGGAGAAAATAATGAAATGTTTGAAATGATTGGCTTTGGTGTCATTATTACTTCTGTTCTAAAATATTCTACCTAAGTGAAAGTAGCAATTTGCACAAGTATTCTGTTATATTTATTTGATAACTGCAAACTCAGATTACATTACATTGCATCTTGTTTGTAACAGATGAAGAGGACATTCTATAAGTGAGCTTTTGTGGTGCTGGAGTATGGATTTTGTTGCCTTTGGACAGAGCTACAGCTCTTATCCTGTTAACAGTCTTAAGCTAACCAGCTGCAAGTTAACTCACAAATGTGATTTACCAAAATGTTACCAAACTATTTTTAATTGTTCAAGGACGTTCTAAGACAGCCTATCCAACTTACTGAATAATGCAATAAATTCATTCTGGTTATTCATATACAAACCAACAGCCCACATTTCCAATATATATATTATGGATTAACTTTATGTACAATATCAATATGCAGTATAGTACACACTCTACTTCTAAAATAAAATTACATGAACTAAAAAGGATTTTATCCATTTTGCTTGGTAGTCATCTAACTACATTTTCGAAAGCTATTCCACTTAAACAAGACTGGAGAAAGCAAAAGAGTCTCAGTACTGAGTCTGATAATACGTTTTTATGGCTATATTTGCATCTCTCTCATTAGCTATTCTGCATTCAGGATTATAGTTTAATTTCAATAATATGCAAACAGTGGGTAAGTATATAATTTACAAAGCACCTGGGAACTTACTTTTTGGAAGTACAGCACAGCCTATAAATATATTCAGTGCTTAATAGATCCTAATGGTTATCCATTTGACCTATGGTTGAGGTGGTTTTAGTTCTTTGTAGATATAGTATCATGCACTGTAAAAATATGTCATAATTGAGTAAAGCACTATGCGAAGGAGACAGTGTTTCTAAGATGATATTGTGTGATCTGGTCATCTCAACATCTCTCAAGAAGATTGGCTCCTATATTCTGTATTCAAATTAAATCAGAACATGTGACAAGGTAAGTACAATGGGACATAGCATTTTTGTGAAACTATTTGCATTTGCTCTTTAAAAGTCAGCCTAACTTCCCTACACTTTCTTTTTTAATTTACTTTATAGTATAATATTCACTGACAATTAGTCCACATTAGTTCTTGTTAAACTACTTAGGGGGTCTGGTGGCTTAGTGGTAGAGCATTCGGTTGGGATGCAGAAGGCCATGGTCCAATAATAAACTGGGAGGGTTGCGCCAGGAAAGGCATCCAGCGTAAAAACACACAAAACACATTCTGCTATGGCGACAGCAATCCATTGATCTTTAGTTTTTGTTAAATTACTTACTCTTGTAAGCAGAAAAGCAGATATTTTGAGTATATACAGTATTTCTCTGTGACTCTCAATTTAACTGAGATGAAACAATTTCTTTAATGATATTGTTCTTGTTGTATAAAAAAGATTAGAAAAATTCTGCTGCTTAAGTGTAACATTCAACATCGTTAAAAAATTCCAATTGTTTAATTTTACAGTACAATACATACACTACAATATGGCCTAAATATCTCTCTTTCAGTCCCAGGCGTCCCACCAGACTTCTGAACCTGACTGCAGGTAATTTTTCTCATGTTGCACAAGTGAGCTCCAACAGTACAGTTGTTTAGATCACAGTTGGTTCCAGTTTATACCAAAATTGTTAAATGTTTTTTTAATTTTATTTTTATTTTTTTACTTTATTTTTTTTTAATTCCTCCTTTTGCCCAATGACAGCTGAGGTAGTCTCCACCCCCCTGTGACCCTGAATAGGCTAAGTGGTTATAGATAAGAGATGAATGAATGATCAAAGTTTTGTTTATGTTGTTACTTCATCTGCATGAGTCTATTCATAATAAAAGGATACTCCAAAACAAAACAGGAGAATACTAAATGCCCTGGCCAGTTCCTGATATTGTTTGTAGTACTATGAAGAGACAGTTTTATGTGATAGAAGTAAAACTGTAAGAACTACTGGCCTCTCTACTAATTACTAATATAATACAAAACTAATGTTTGAATGTATTTTTAAAGTAGATTTCCAAACTTTAATGAGCACAAAGACCCTATTAGTCAAAAAGCTGCAATAATCTTTTTGGGAGTTTTTCTTTAAATTTGAAGATATGTATTTTAATTTTATTATTTTTTCATTTATTTCTGAATTTTATTGTCCTGCACCTCTCGCCAAGCTTTTCTTTACCTCATCACCATCCCTCTATAGGCATTTCTTTAAGAGGCCTCTACTTCCATCAACCTTGGGATAGGTGAAGAATTTACTGGTCAGACTGATTTGTTTTCTGTTGTCATGTTTTTATGGTTTTATGCAGACACACATTGCTTTTATTCATTTACTAATATCCTCATTCCTGTGTTTTTTTATTATTCAACTGTAAACACCGTTCAAAAAATCTAATTTCTTCTTTTGAGCACTTTGGTAAACGTATGTTGTTTCCTCTCTCTCTCTCTCTCTCTCTCTCTCTCTCTCTCTCTCTCTCTCTCTCTCTCTCTCTCTCTCTATATATATATATATATATATATACATAGAAAAAAAATTTACTAATCCTAAGACTTCTGGTGGAAGCCAGGGCCTGGATGCAGCTCAATGTTTTTACTGACAGATTGAGAGAAACACTCCCCCTGCTGTTCTAATGAGGAAACATATTTTCTATTAATCCTAACAAGCTCGTATTCGCCATTGTGTAAAAATATTATTTAAGGGAACTCTAGGAGCACTTTATCTCCACCTGGTATTATTTCAGGCTCTCCATTGAACCTCCAGCATGGATCGTGTGTAGCGGGAGCAGCACGGCGGCGGCGGCAGCTCGCTGCGTGGCGGTTTCCGGTGTCCGTCCGTCTGCAGGAGGATGGCGTCCGGCTTCAACCGCATCCCCTCTACCGCCGGTCCTCCGAGTCCTAAATATAACGTTAGCTAAAGTTGTCGACCCCTGGCTATAGACGGGAGTGAAAACCGTCGATAAGAAGCCCAAGTAAGTTATCGGGAATTGTTTTTGTTTTTTGTAAATGGTGTTATTTGCAGATGTGTGAGTCTCGGCTGCAGGAGGCGGGTTTTCCCCTGCAGCTTCGGGGAGGCCTAGTTTGATTTGGGGTCCGTTTGGAAGGAAGGCTCGTATCAAACGCTAAACCTGTTATTGTGGCCTTTCATTAAGCGGCATTTCGACCGAAGCGACGATAGCTTACTGAGTGTGCTGCCTTATTCGCGTTATGCCGTGTTATAGTTATGTGCAAAATATTACAGGGAAAGATGGGCAATACGTATTTGTGCATAAGAGATTTTAAATGGTGATCATTTTAAAGGAAGTCCAGTTGTTTAGTAGCGTTAGTTAGCAGCAGCGGTTAGCCGTTAGCCAATGTTACGCTGCCGCAGCTGACAAGCTAACATTTCCCAGCCAGCTACATAAGCATATTTCTTATAACACTTTTGGGTAAATCATAAGTTGTTTCCAGCAAAATGAGCGGAATAGAGCAAACTGTATATCGGAAGAAAATGTGCATCATGTATGTTTTAAATACACGATTAGCTGGGGAATTGAACCATTTTGTGTCCGAGTAGCGCTTCAGGAAATAGACCGAGCCCCGTTCTTCTTTTTAAATGTTCGTTTTTGGGAGTTTTTCCCTTTGGGAAAAGTGTGTAGGTAACATCTCACCATGTTATCTGTCTCACAGACAACGGTCTTCACCGTGTACGTTTATATTTGTTTCCTAAAGAAACAATGAACAAGCTTTAGGCCTTGCAAATAGGCGGTTTGTTTCTGTTAGGACTGCAGCTAACGTTAGCATTATTTTTTTCTTCTTCTTCTTAATATTATTATTGAATAATCTGCCTGTAGTTTTCACGATTAATCGGTTAATCAATGGGTTAATAAAACTTAAGGAGATGGTGATAGACGCCCATCACAACATCATGGTGTTCCAGTTGACGTCCTCAACAGTTCTAGTCTGTCCCACCGGTCAGGGCTGCAACTAATATTCACTTACTTTAATTTTCTCAGTTATTCATTATTGTAGTCTATGGAAGAACGAAGAAGTTCCCCAACACCTTAGCTGAACCACGGGTAAAATTATAAAATGTCTATGAATTGTCAAACTAACTGTCCAAATGAAAATGATGTAAAACAACAAAAAGCAATGATACCTCTCATTACAGAAACTTTCATATTTCTTAAATAATTGTGTTTGATAAATGACTAGAACTATCCATTAGTTAACGAACTAGTTGCAGATTATATTTGAGTGGGCTAATAGACTGACTGTTTCAGCTAATGTTTTGCATTCTTGAAACATTTTTTCATTAAGCAATGAATAACGTATAAAAACATTAAATAGTTATCTGTCAACTGATTAGATAGACATACTCATTCTTTAACTGGATACTACATATAGTGAAATAACGTTACTTTTCTGATTTATGTAAGCAGTAAATATAAATCTTGCAAATTTGTGTTTCTGTCCTGAACATGGATATTTATAATGGCCGATGTTGGAAACTATGGTAACTCCCCATCCTTGTGCTCTCATATTATATATTTTGCAATTTCTGTAACATTTAAAAATTGTTTGGTTTTTTTTCTTTTTTTTTTTCACTTTAGGTTTTGCCACCTATCTCAGAGGACGTGCATAAAGACACAAATCACTCGGCTGCTCTCAGTGTATTGATTAGCATTTCTCAAACTACAACCACCTTCTCGGTTTGGTGCTGGGAAAAAAACCTTTTACTGAGCACTGAATCCCTGTATGCGAATTGGAAGGATGACAGAGGCGTGGCAGCAGCAACATGCAGTGGCTCCACCCTCTGTTGTGCACACGCTCCCACAGGGAGCGGACAACACTCTGGGATGCACTGTGTACGGAGTCGTCCTGCAGCCAGATGCCTCCATGCAGCAGCCCCAGCATGGCCAGCAGCACTCTGTCCAAGCCCAGCAACCCTCCTTACAAGTAGGAGGTGAGAGAGGGCACAAGTGTGGAGCCTGTGGCCATGACATATCTCACCTGGCCAACCCTCATGAGCACCAGTGCATGGTGAGCCAAGACCGATCCTTTCAGTGCACGCAGTGTATGAAGATCTTCAGCCAGGCCACAGACCTGCTTGAGCATCAGTGTGTGCAGGTGGAGCAGAAGCCTTTTGTGTGTGGCGTGTGTAAGATGGGTTTTTCACTGCTCACTTCCTTGGCTCAGCATCACAACTCTCACGGCAATGGAAACAACCCGATGAAGTGCTCCATTTGTGAGAAAACCTACCGGCCAGGTTCTGGAAACGCCACCCCAACTTCGTCAGCTGCCAACCCCCAGCAGCCCTCCACTGGTGAGCCATCCAGTGGTGGTGCAGCAATCAGTGCCTCGTCTCCTTCTGCGTTTGAGGCCTCTGCACCAGATAGGCCATATAAGTGCTCAGTGTGCCATAAGTCTTTTCGACATTTGTCAGAGCTTACCCGCCACGAGCGAGTACACACTGGTGAAAAGCCATACAAATGTGACACATGTGATAAAAGCTTCAGCCAGTCTTCACATCTGGCACACCACCAGCGTACACACAGCTCTGAGCGGCCATATAAATGTGCTGTATGTGAGAAGAGTTTTAAGCACCGCTCTCACCTTGTGCGGCACATGTACGCTCATTCGGGCGAGCACCTGTTCAAGTGCAATTTGTGTGAGATGCACTTTAAGGAGTCGTCTGAACTCCTGCACCATCAATGCCAGCCAGAAGGGGAAAGGCCATTCCGCTGCGGTTCATGTGGGAAGAGCTTCAAGCGCCCATCTGACTTGAGGCAGCATGAACGCACACACTCGGAGGAGAGACCTTTCCAGTGTGAGGAGTGCCAGATGAGCTTCAAGCAGCAATATGCTCTTGTGCGCCACCGTCGTACTCACAAAAATCCAGCTGATCGCCCTTTTAAGTGTAACCTCTGTGATAAGGGGTTCCTTCAGCCATCCCACCTGCTTTACCACCAGCAGGTTCATGGAATGGAAAGTCTGTTTAAATGTGCATCCTGTCAGAAGTCTTTCAGCCAATCAGGAGAACTCTTGAGGCACAAATGTGGGGGTGAAGTAGAGAAACCCTACAAATGCGACGTGTGTGGTAAGGGTTACAAAAAGAATTCCACGCTGCAACGCCACCAGAACTCTCACTGCACAGAGAAGCCCTTGAAATGCTCTCTGTGTGACAAGCGCTTTGTGTCATCGTCGGAGTTTGTTCAGCACCGCTGTGACCCGACCCGAGAGAAGCCGCTAAAATGTCCTGACTGTGAAAAGCGCTTCAGGTATTCATCTGAGTTGCAGCGCCATCGCCGAGTTCATACTGGGGAAAAGCCTTTCAAGTGTGCCAGTTGTGACAAGAGCTTCAAGCAACGTGAGCACTTGGCCAAGCACCAGAGTGTGCACTCACGGGAGACACAGTTTAAGTGTGTGTGGTGTGGAGAGCGTTTTGTTGACCTCACAGCTCTACAGGAGCACACTGTCCAGCACACGGCTGAGGGTGAGAGTTTCCCTGAAGCTCCCTGCATCCCATGAACAGCTGTACATTGGTCTCGGGCTGCAAATATGACACTTGCCCTCAAAGCAATGTGTGCCAGCATCTGCTTTCCCATTCGTAGTTTATAACTTGCACCTACTAATTATGTTTAATGGTTTTTAGTATTAATAAGACTTAATTCATTCTCATCCTTCGTTGAGTAAAAGGCAAAACACCCTAAAACAACCAAGGGGATTAGGATCCCTCCTATTGTTTTGGAACACATGGAAAAGGAGAATGAAGAAGTCTTGGGAAGATCTTGATTTTGTGTCTACTGAGAGTGGGACCCTATTCTGTGCATGTGATCGTCTGTTTTGTAACTGTAGTCTGTTGTTGAGAAAGATGACAAGAACTTCCAGACAGTCGTCAGATACGTGTGTGCTCATGTTAAGCTCCTCTGCAATCCATGTGCCTTTTTTACCGATCACTCATTTTGTGATTTTTGTTCATTTCATGTCCAGTATAGCCAAAACCCACCCATATTCAGCGGCTGGCTTGTGCAGCAGTATCTTTTCACATACTAGATCTTAGGTAGAATCATCTGTTTGTGCATGAATATTTATCACACTTTAATATCACTGTTGTATTATAGCTTTGGTTTATTTAGGAAAACATTATAAGAAGAAGGAAAAAACAAGTAAATTTGTGAAAATGTATAGCCTGTGTCCTACAAAATCTGTGTTGTTGCATCTTTGTATTAAAACAAATGACATCTAGGTAACTAACCAATACCTACCTTGTCATACAAACACTTGACATGTGCAATAGAACATGCACAATGTAATATTTATGACTACTGATTCATGGCATAGTCTACTCTGTTATATTATAGATTGTGTGTATACGCTTATGTAAACATTGAAAACTGTATAGTGCTTATGTTACCTGCTTTTGTATTCACTATGAATGAGCTTGCAGTATTTTGCAGGCACCTTAGTTTCAGTTCGTGATGGATTGTCACAAGATTTAACCAGATGAGACTTCCAGACAGTATAGTAGTCACTTGCCACAAACTAGCTGCATTAGTTACTGTGTGAGATTAGATCTAACAAACTAATGTGTGGGGTTTTTTTTCCTCTTCCTAAAATTGGCCTTGTAATATCCTCACATGAATCTAGCCTCTTCCTTGTGCAGGCCAGACATTACGAAGATAATTCAGAGTAGCCTCAAAGTTGCAACTTATGTGTGGTTCATGATGGGGATAAAGTTAAAAAGTGTGTATTTTAGTTAACTGTGGATTTCTATATTCTGTACAATCTTTGCAGTATATTTAAAAGAAGGTTTTAGGGGTTTATAAATCATGGACAAAGTGAGTAATGGGCAACTGATGGGATGGATGGGGACTGTGGTATGGTTTAAGTCCTGGTAAGTCTGCTTCAAAACCTCATCAAGGAGCATGAACGAGTGTCATGAAGCGTTTGATTTACACATGTATATCAAATATAGACTCCTGTTCATATTGTATACAGACAATTACAATAAACCACCCTTATAAAAACAAGTATGTATCTTCATTTATTTATTGCATTGCATTTAATTCTACTACAGGCAATGTGTCCTTGGGTCAAAAATGGTAAAAACAACAAACCTAGAAAACATTGTCCAAGGTGCACTATCTGGTGAATTCCTCATACTTAAGTCTTAAAAACGGCCCAAAATCCAAAGAGAGTCAGTTAACAATGTTTTTAAAAGTCTATTTTTATGTATAAAAAGAAGTATTAAAACATCTTAGGAAGCAGAAAAAGATAAAACAGGCCCTTCGTCATTCTTCAAGAATATAAAAAATAACTATCGCATGTTACCATACTGTGTCAGTACTTAGGAATGTATTCCCCTTTACAGTATTTGCATATGTCACAATTATACATTTAAAAAAACAAGTGTGTTAACATTAAAATGTGCTATTTGTATA
Source organism: Channa argus (assembly GCF_033026475.1). Classification (NCBI taxonomy): domain Eukaryota; kingdom Metazoa; phylum Chordata; class Actinopteri; order Anabantiformes; family Channidae; genus Channa; species Channa argus. Next base: position 11,898,615 of record NC_090198.1, read on the forward strand.
CAGAGAGATGGCTGTTGATTTTGCTTTACATCAATTAATCCGATCAGCCAGAACTTCTACTGAATATTGACATAAATAACATTGATTATTTAGTTACAATAGCAACTGGAAGCAAGAGGAATACACACTGACCAGGAATAATATTATGAGCATCTGAAATAACGACAGTTTTAACCTAAAAACTGAAATATTATAAACTTGTAAAAGTAGAATTCATAGCAGAGCCACTGTATTGGATTGCATTAAGTTGCACAGGTAGTTATAATGTTATGCCTAATCGGTGTATAAAGCAGCGTTACCACTTTGTCCTTAAACTTGATATGTTGGAAGAAGAAAATAGGCTTTGACTTTGACAAGGGCCAAATTGCGATGACTAGTTCACTGTGCCAAGGCTATTATTGCTGATCTGCAGTGGTCAGGGCCTACCACCAATTACCAAGGCTCACTGATGTACATGGGGAATAAAGGGTGGTATCCCCATCAGCAATGCCCTGCAGGCAGGGCTATCACTGTGAACAATCAAACCCCTGAAGATAATCCAAAATTCAGTAGCATATCTTATTTTTGATCAGCTAAACAGGACACGTCACACCACTCTATGGATTTCAGCACAGGCTTACAGTAGCTGCCTGCATCAGTTTCAAAGCTCTGACTCTCACCAACAGAGTGGTCAAATACATGTCCACCTGAACTCCCTTATCCAGGTCCACAATCCCTCCCGCCCACTGCTCTCTGCCAACGAACAGCATCTAGTGGTTCCAACAAAGCTCTTCAGCTCAGTGGTCCTGTAATGGTGGAATGAGCTACCAAACTCTGCATGCTCAGCAGCCTCACTACCAATAAATAAACACAACTCTTGCATAGCTTCCTATCCACTGAAAGGTAAAAACAGAAAAAAAAACTATTCCTACATGTCCTATATTGCATTTGCATCTTATGAAACAGAATCATTTCTTTGCTTTAAAGAAATGATTTGGTTTTTTGACCTTCACTTGTAAGTTACTTTGGATAAACGTGTCTGGCAAATGACCAAATGTAAATGTATCTTTTGCTAGTGTAAGAGGTCTGGTATTTTTTAATTGTGCCTCACCCGGCTGATGTACAGTAGCTTAGGTAGTTTATAGTATTTTTTTCTGTTCACATGAACTTGTTTTACACTTATATTCTCTAAAGTAAAAGCAATAAAAATGTTTCTTCATATGTATCCAGTAATTTTGTAAGATTTTAAAGTTTCAAACTGGCTGTGCAGTTCTGCTGGCAAATAAACATACATATGACCTTACACCAACACATTTGACAGATGAGGTGGAGCTTTGTGTAATGGGTTCTATTTTCTCCACACTTTCCTTTTTGGAGCAAGATTAGAACTGTGTTAAAAAAGCTATTAAACAACTCAAATTAAAGTTTAGACTTGGCAATTTAATGTTGTAGCTTATCCATTATTTTATATTTAACTTGATGAAACATAGACTATTAAGAAGAAAATAGAAGTGTAACTGTCCAAAAACTTACTTATAAAGTTAATTTTATCCATTCAAAATCCATCATTTTTGGTAACATTTAATATGTCACAGTAAGCATCAATTTAGTTATAAAATGTCGATGTGCCGGGCTTTTATTGTGCTGCATTTATCGAAGATCTACTGTTAACCTACTTAAACGGAAATGGTTTGCAATTCAATATAATAGTAATAGAATTTACCGTTTATTGTTAATACGTCTGACTGACCCAGTCTTACCCCTGACAGCTGTTCAGTGAGGGAGAAAAAAAGCTGTTCAGTGATGGATTTTCAGGTCACTGAGTCTCATGGTTTACTTCCGGGGGATGTTTACCGCAAAGCTCATCCTGCTTCTGCTAACGAACCTACACCACCCATCTGACAACATTATTAAATTCCTCATCCTGCTGATGTTACACACACCATCGGTATCTTCAGATTTGGAGGATCCTCGTCGCTGTACAGACAGAAACGTCCTGCCGGTGCTAACGAGCTACCGTTCATGTCGGCCGGACTTCCTTTGAGCTCGGATATTTCTACGACGAGGTTAGCCTGCTAACATTAGCCCCATTATTGATTTCATATTTTACTAATGTCGCCAACGATTGCCTGGTGTCCATAAATCTGTCGATTACGTAACAATGTGAATATTAAGATGTATGTGCGTTCATCTTGAGGGATTCTAGGTTTAGAATGTATGGTTTATCATTTGCTAAGCAACGTTTAGCTTGGTCAGCGTAACTAGCAGTTAGCTTACCGTTAGCTAGTTAGCGTTAGATGAAATGACCGTAAATAATTCTGACCTGTTTCCCAGATTGGTTTAAATGCTAAAATGGTGTTATATTAACGAGCGAACTTATTGTATTCTAGATTTAGAGAAATTATCAATAACAGGTATTCGTGGTGGTGGTGAAAAGGCCCCGTAGATTCCGTGTCGTGACGGTCTCCACACACTTTTTGGGTTTTTTTGGGGGAAACTGGTTATGACGAGAAAACAAGCAGTAGCGTTTACACCTGTCACTTCTGCTGTTTGTGATGTCTGCCAGGGTATATTCGTGTTTTTGTGTTAATGTAGTTAAGGCTTGATCAGTTCAAATGTACTTTATTTAAGACGGCTCAGGTCTAATGTGATGTGGATGAAGAAAATGCAATAAGTTGACTTTTTTCTGCTTTCTCCGAAGGATTGGGGTGTAAGTTGTAAAAGAGGACGATGGTATATTAGTCATCAGAGGCAGGTAAACTGGTTCTCATGTGGATACATTTCCCACAATACTGGCTCATATCTTACAAACTGGCTGTTATTTCTGACAAGGGATTTGGGGCAAAGTGTAAAGTATCTGTATTTATCTAATTTAGAGCTCACAAGTCTTTTTAACTTTGATTGGTGTAAGGTGGCCAGCTAGATCAAAAAAACTGAAATCTCTGTTTTGCCTGTTTTCTCCAGTATAATGAGCGACATGTATTGTCCATGTTTTGTGTTTTCACAACGTAAACGGGCTAAAGGTTTCACAAACTGGAAGGATTTTTTTTCTTAGGAAAATATGTTGTGATTGTTTTTTTTTTTTTAGACTTAAGGTTTATGTTATATTAGTTTAAAAAGTGATTTTATGTTTTTATCTTCAAATGTAATAGATGAACTAGTCAGAAGCCAGTCATAAAATAAGTGTTTCCTTAAATTTTCCTTTTTAGTATGATGAGGAGGTATAAGTTTTAATTAATATTATTAGGTGTAATATTATTTATTCTGTCATAATTTGAACTTGACAAATGCACTGCAGAACATTATACTATTTCAAATATTAAAAATAAGAATATATAATAAACTAAAATCTAATTTCTGACCTCAGAACCTTTTAGATTGTTTAGGACAACACTTAATTTGTTGGTCAAATCTTAACTTTTGGCAGTATATGATATGATATGATAAAGTATATGATTGGCAGTATATGATTAAAAAAAATTGTCTTATTAGCTGTCTTTGTGGGAACATGCTTGGCAATGCACGCTAGTCTGGTTATTGTCGGACTTTAAATAGCCAAAATATCTCCATGCTACCGAATTGCTTAGAGCCTATTTCAACAATAAGCTTGTCTTTTGAGCTAGGATACGTTCTGTTCTGTTGGCATTTTCTATTTTAACTCACTCCCACTCTTGACGTGCTGGTGATCACGGTTGCATGAGCCCAAAGATTAGCACTCGTGTCGATGCTTGCTGTTACCCTAAACTCTCAACAGATTCCAGCCACATGATTGGTTTGGTGCAGCACCTTTTCCCTTATTATTGGCTGTTTTGTATTGTCTGTCAAAACCTGATGTAAATAAGTTGTATTGAAGCTCTATTGACCATGTCTTTAATTTCTATCGAGTAAAAGTTTTTGTGCGGTAATTATTGTCGTCTTATCGCCCAGCCCTTCTTTGAAGCCAAGTTTAGTCTCAGTTTGATTTCACCCTTGATTTTATTCTCTCCTCTGCTTCAGTCTGTTTTTTCTTCTCCCCGGTCTTCCTGCAGCTGGCGACTCTTCATCCCATTCTGCCTAATATTCTGCTCAGAGGCTTCCCACACTCTGTCCTCATTGCTCTGTCATTCTGCACAACAGCAGCATCAGACTCATTTCATCAAAAGGCACAAGCAGCCAGAGCCAATGGTAAACACAGCACAGGGATCCACATAGAGCCACATATTCTGGAGAGTCAGTGTGTTTCCTTCCAGTATCAAGCCAACAAATATTGTGCGAGAGGTGAAAGTCCTCAACACGGGGCCCCAAAGCTAGCAATGCCCGGATCCACACCGGCTACCAGCAAGGCTCGGGTTTACACCGATGTCAACACACAGAAGAACAGAGAGTACTGGGACTATGATGCACATGTGCCAAACTGGAGGTACAATTCAATTGTTATATTGTTAATCTGTTATATATTGTATTATATGCATTATCATATTTGCTAAGTTTTCAAAAGTTTTAATTAACAAAGCTTCTCCTTCTAAATAGTAATATAATCCTAATGTTACATAGCATGCAATACTGCAGGCCTGCCAACATAGATATTAAAATTAAATATACGGTTATATGTAAGTATTTTTAAAATAAAAGTGTTAAATTATTTTTAACACTTTTAATTTATACAATGTTGGAATCTTGCTCCTCTTGGATATTTTAGGGTTTTTTCTAAGAATACACAACTTGTAATTTAGTGTGTAGCACTTTTCCTTAAAGGCACTATTATATATTTGATGATCCCAAAATAGTGAGTCAGTTTGGTTGTTTGCATAAAATCCTTTGCAAATTGAAACTTTGTTCTGGAATTAAAGAATGGTTGGGGGGTTTTACCTCATGAATAACTTAAATGAGTAACCTCTTCTCAAAATTAACTGCTTAATTATTATACCACTTAAGCACTTATTAATTGCCTAATGAGTCATTTTGTTGTTTTGCATGTGTTTTGTTCAGAGAGCTTATTTCCTTTTATTCCTGCTTAATTTTTCCATCATTTTCTTCAGCAATCAGGACAACTATCAGTTGGTGCGTAAATTGGGTAGAGGGAAGTACAGTGAAGTGTTTGAGGCCATAAATGTGACCAACAATGAGAAAGTGGTGGTGAAAATCCTTAAGGTGAGCCCTTGTTTACTATTGAGTTTTTATTCTCTGTATGAGCATTTGTTGTTTTAGTTTTTTTCCCCACATTTGATAGAAATCTATTCTCAGAACCTACCCCCTCTTTTTACTTTGTTTGTTAATTTCTGCCTGAAAATAATCAAACATCATATGAGTATATAAACTCAATTTTTAAAAAGCCATTTTGCACCTACTATTGAACAGATGCTATTTATTGTGCCCACTGATATCAAGGGACTTTGCTGATAGGCTTAATCGTGTGAGACAATAACAGCAGGTGAGCAGGAAAAAGCTTTTCATATTCTTAAGGAGGGAGAAAATGCATTGTGGTAAAATACGGAAAGTAGAATATGCTCATTAAATATAGCTCTGTTATTTAAATAAATACCAGAATAGACACAAATGTTCCTACATGTCTGAACTTACTAAACAATGTCTGAAATTCTACTTCAAATGTCAGCGACATCTGGTGGCCACTTATGGCTAATACAGTACTGTCTAGACGCAGGGGTGCCAACACTTTTTTGTCTTTTGAGCTACTTATAAAATGACCAAGTCAAAATGATCTACCTACTAGCAAAATACAAAACCTATATTTATTTATTAATATATTGTGAATTCTTTATGTGCATAATATATGTTGGTGTAGCATAACTACATTAATCCATATTTCACAATACAACTCTGTACATTTTTTGTCATTACCGTACTCTGATGACTTGCACTGAATAGAATCAGCCAGGGATGCATATTCCGGAGGTTATCTCGCTAGCTTGCTAGAGGTTTGCAGCACTTGGCGACTTTGTATGCATGCGCATGAACGGTGACCCATGTGTCAGAAAAAGTCAGATGTCAGACTGGCTGCCTTGTACGTCAATCAAGTGACAAATTTCATAGTGAGGACGGATGATGGGCTGACGTCTACTTTCTTAATTCCATGCGATCTACCCACTCTACCTTTGCGATTGATGGGTAGATTGCGATTGACGTGTAGAGCAGTAGATCTCTAAGCTGTTTCTCTAGGACCCCTTTTTTAACCCTGAAGTACCCACTGCTGATTACCTGAATCAGGTGTTTTCATCAATCAGAAGGCTAAAAAAAAAATTCACTTTGTCTTCCCCACTCCACCCTGATCTCAGATGGTATCCTCCACCTTGGGGAAAAATGCTAGAAATAGTTGGACAACAGGCAGAGTAGGGTCCTTGACTACCAGGATTGAGAGACACTGGTCTATAGTGATGAACTCATTTCACACACAAAAAAAGTGAGTTTGTTAAATTTGTGTTGCAGAGGTGCAAAACTGAAGTTTTATATTTTTGCACTTTCTTGGTAATATTTTCTTGGTAATAGCAGGGTCTCTATTAAGAAAATGGTTGGGAACGAAATCCTCTTGTCTTAAATCAGCAGTGTAAAGAACCCTGCCTTTTATTCCTGCAGGCATGAAAATTAATCTAACTTTGTTCCACTTCCAGTTAATTAAACTGGGTTTGTGAAACATTTGGTCCTCTTTCACTAGTTTTAACTAGGTTTTAGTTTTAACTTGGACTGTAGACTTCCATATGCATATTTAATTTTTAAAGGAGCTGTCAGGTAATGTGAGCAAAAGGATTAAAGGATTTTTTTTTTTGAATAAAAATGTATTGAATTGCAATCTCTGCTGTCCTAAAAAGATCTTTAAAAACTTAATTTGGTAAGTGCTGCAAAGTCCTGGTGTGTTTTTGAATATCTCCACGTAAGTCTTGAATAAATGTATTTGTTTTTCTGTTATTTTGAAGCACTTGTTTTGATCCACAGCCCGTGAAGAAGAAGAAGATTAAACGGGAAATCAAAATTCTTGAAAATCTGCGTGGGGGAACCAACATCATTCGCTTGGTTGACACAGTCAAAGATCCTGTGGTGAGTTAGAAATCTGCAGTCCCTTTGCTGCATGTTAGTATGTCAGCAGTGATAATCCAATCATGCTTTTAAGTGTGCGTGTGTGTGCGTATATGTGTGTGCGTATATGTTTGTGTGCGTATATGTTTGTGTGTGTATATGTTTGTGTGTGTGTCCGCGTATATGTTTGTGTGTGTGTCCATGCAGTGATAATGATCTCCACCTACCTGCTGTTCTCCTCAGTTAAGCCTTGTGTTGTCCTCTCTTTGCAGTCCAGAACACCAGCGCTTGTCTTTGAGTGCATCAATAACACAGATTTTAAGGTACTTGAGTTTGGCCAACATTATACACGTACTAGCAGCAGTTACCATCCATGCAAAGCCATTGTTATCCATTATTAATAACATGCATAACCCTTCAGTTATGTTATACATGTGTAGAGAGGGATTGAACTGTTAATATCACGTAACTAATACTTTTATACATAAACCTGTTTCCATCTCTCCACCAGGAGCTTTACCAGAAGCTGACGGACTATGATATACGTTACTACATGTACGAGCTGCTTAAGGTAAAAAAAAACATCTAGTTTACACTAAACCTATTCTTGTGTCCAGACTTTATTTCTGTGAAGTAGGTTGCTACCATGACTAAAGGGATGTGGCTATTACATGAATAATTATACAGTTGCGTGGTTTGAATGGTTATTTTCTTTAAATGAAAAGAAACAAAGTGTAATCAAATGACAAATCCAAGAAAATATACAAGAAACAGAAGATTTAATTAAACCAACTTTGTTGGTTATCAGAAAATTAACAACAATTCAGATAATACAATAATCTTTTAAGCCAAATCAGTCTGTTCCTGGCTTCTCAAATATGAGAGTTTGTTACTTTTCTTGTTATCTTCATTAACCAGCTAATTGTTTAATATCCATTATCCAGCATGTTCTTAAATATGATTTTGCGTTTACTGTTGCATATGGTACAAGGAAAACAAAATCACATTTGTGAAGCTGGAATCAGTAAATATGTGCCATATGTGCTTGAAAAAAGATTAGTCAATTCTCATGACAGTCCTAATTTTTATTTTGTTAACTTAGCAATAAATGTATTAATTGCTATGCCTCTGATTGTTGGACAAAACTGGGGACTTGAAGAAGTCTCCTTGACCTTGATTAAAGTCTAATGTATATTTTTCTATTTTTTTCTTCTGACCAAAATCTAGTTTTTCATATGTAAACAATTTAATTCAACCCAAAAATAACTAAACTAAATGGAGGTATAAAATACATAGTTTTGATGATCTTATCACAAAATTCTTTTAATCAAGAAAATTACAAAATAAATAGTTAAAGTAATTTATGCAGAACAGATGATGGTTATTAAAAGTGCTGAATATGCCTGACTTTTCTTTAAGGCTCTGGACTACTGTCACAGCATGGGTATCATGCACAGGGATGTGAAACCCCACAACGTGATGATCGACCACCAGCTGAGAAAGGTTCTGCTCACATTTGTATTTTGATAATTTTTTTTTTTCCTTTAAATGTCAAGTCTTTCTTTCAGCATCTGAAATCAGGTGCCCAACAAGGGCCCAATAAAAAGTAAAATAGATGAAGGTTTGTGTCATCCATCACAAAAGTCTGTGGCCTTGTGAAGGAATGACATATGTATGTCTTAGTTATCTTGTGTTTAAATCCTGATCCATTATCAGACAAGGTTTAATATAATACTATGTGCCAGACGAGCACAGTCCACCTACAGTAGCCATTCCTCTCTGCTCCCGATGATTGCTTTTTTGAATAGACAGATATGAGATACTATCAGGGTGCTTATCCAACTTGGCAAGAAAACAACAAAGCTTATTTCCATAAATGTTAAACATTTATGGAAATAAGAAAGAAAATATGGCCTGATATGATATGGCCTATAAATAAGATCAGTATTTTTCACGATACACAATATATCTCCATTATTTTAAAAATCTTCGGTAAAGCATTTTGAAAAATTCTCAATTTACACCTTTAATGCAGTCACACCAGTATGCAGATTTTTATGGTCCCACTGTCTTATGTTTGCAATAAAACAATCTTAGTAATATTTATTAGTGGTTTGCTAAATTCAGTTTACCAAAAGTTTATTAAAAACAGTAAATTATCAGCTCTTCTATTCTTATTTAGTCAGATGTTGATTTGTATTTTATAGGTTTGTATTGTAGCATACTACTACTTGCATTTATTTATTTTAAATTGACTCAATCAAAAACAGCACTGTTAAAACCTGCTTCTCTACCAACATGCAGAGACCAAACACACCGACAACTTGCTTTGTCTGTCCTGTCAGTAATGTAATCACAGATTAAATTTACAGACAGGTGAGCTGAGCTGCTGTTTGACATTTTGAGCAGCAAATAAGTAGTCTACTGTCTACAGAGAAATAGTGCTCTAATTGATTGATTTGCAGCTGCCATTGTTGCCTCTGATAGATAAAACAAAAAAATGCATGGCCAAATATACTTGGGCGGGAATAAATATCATTGGGCAGGCTGCCCAAGTATATTGTATGTGTAGGAAATTTGGAACTGTAGCCTGGTGCTTGGCTGATCACATCTGAAACTTGACAGTTGAGTCTAAAATATTACTACTGCAAATGGCTCTTTAATGGCATAAAGAAAATAATTTACCCCAGTTATTAGATTATAGTTGTTCAAAAATATAGATGTTTTTCTAGTATTTCAAGTGCAGGCTAAAAGCAGTAATCTGTAATATGGAGAGAAGTTTTGTGCTGGCAGCCTAAAATATTAAGTCACAGTTTTTCCTCAATGTTTGCGTGATAGTAGTTTCCTACATCCTACAGAGAACAAGCTGAGAAATATCAAATTGTTATTATTAATATTATTATTATTATTATTATTATTATTATTATTATTATTATTATTACATTACTTATTGTAAATAAAATGCATGGTCAGTTCAGTGACTTAACTGTCAGTAACACAATTAGAAATATACTACAATCATATGGCTAATAATAAAGATCACTTTTATATAAATTGTGTGATGAAATAAGTAAAAGCAGTTTAAAACTCAGAATCGCTTTTAAGTGAAGTATGCGTCTTTAATCTAGTACACTGTCACTGCAGCTTAATTTTAAATAAAATTTTGAACAAAGGGAAGACAAAGTAACTGTACAACTAAAAGTGTCAATTGTGTTGCATATCCTCTTATCAGAAAATGCAAAGCAGATGAATGTAGGTTTTCTTTTTTGTGTCACAGCTGCGACTCATAGATTGGGGTTTGGCAGAATTTTACCATCCTGCTCAGGAATACAATGTGAGGGTGGCCTCTCGCTATTTCAAAGGCCCCGAGCTGCTAGTGGACTATCAGGTACAAGCTGTTCTTCACTCTGCTTTAGAATTCTTTAAAAAAGACACTTCTCTGATGGTTTGTTATAATGAATCAAGAATTTGCTGTTTGTGTTTGATATTTGTTTCATCCAGATGTATGACTATAGTTTGGACATGTGGAGTCTGGGCTGCATGTTGGCCAGCATGATCTTTCTGAAGGAGCCATTTTTTCATGGCCAAGACAACTATGATCAGGTAATAGTTGTGAAAACATATCTTCCTCAAAAATGGTGATGCAATTTTAAGCTTAGGGCCATTGGCAAAAATTATATACTCTGCATAATGTTTACATAATGTTTGCTGTATGTAGGTAACATATTTAATGTATGTTGTTTTTCAGCTGGTCCGCATTGCTAAGGTTCTTGGCACAGATGAGCTCTTTGGCTACCTGCACAAATATCACATAGAACTGGACACTCGCTTCAAAGACCTGCTGGGACAGTGGGTATCAGCAAAAGAATAATGGATTTTTAAAACCAATCCTTTTATAAACTGGAACTGACATTTATTCAGAACAGCCAAAAATAGAACATGCTGCCTTTGCTGACGATTTGTATGCAACTTGCCTGGTTGTCATCATAAATGTCAAGCAGTGCTGTTACCTTGTGTATTAAATAAGAATGGGGTGTCATATTCAGTCATATATTAATTTTGGTGATATATTTCCAGACAAACACGGAAACGCTGGGAGCAGTTCATCCAGTCAGAGAACCAGCATCTGGTGAGTCCGGAAGCTCTGGACCTTCTGGACAAGCTGCTGCGCTACGACCATCAGCAGAGGTTGACGGCCGCCGAGGCCATGCAGCACCCATACTTCTGTAAGTACCATGCTATCGTGGCTCAGTTGTTTTCTGTGCACAGGACAAAGTACTTTTTTGTGAGCAAGTGATAAATCAAAGTTTTTGTGACTTATTATATCTCTTTTTTTCTTCCTAATTAAAAACATGAAACATTTATGTTAATTTAATTTGAAATGTATTAAAAAGGCTTTAATTTATTTAATTGTATACAGCTGTGACACTTGCACTTGCCAATTATTTTAGGCTCTGAGACAAGTAGACTTAAATGTTAAATGTTAATGGATTCTCAGGTGAGGAATCTCCTTTGTTTTACCAACAAAATCTGACCTGTAAAAATGTTACATGATCAGATTTTTTAAACAGTAAATTACTAAACAGATACTAAAATTGTTTTTATCCAATTTTGTGCCTGTTATTTTTTTCTTTCTTAAATGAACATGCAAAAAAAGTCGGTTCATTAACGGTCCGGTTACATCACCTAAGGTGTATTTGTTTCTGTCTGTTTTTCTTGTTGCCTCATTCTGTATTTATGCAGATAAAATGACAGTGTCTTGTTTCTCAGATCCTGTGTTGAAGGAACAGGCAAATGCCAATTCAGATGGCACAAAGGCAATAAGCAGCTCCAATGCAACATGATACCCAGACAGCAGGTACCTGACACACAGCATCCACTCTTTATTTTATTTTTTTTATTTACAGTACTGTGCAAACATTTAGGCATTCAAAGCCAGCTGCATAAAGCCAGCTGCATGAATCCAGTATTTTTTATTTGTCAATGACCACCTGCAATGTGCAGTAAGGAGTTCCTGAGCCAAACCAAATAAGCTTGCTGTGAAAACCCTTTTGCCTTTAAAACAGCACCTTCTCTGAGGTTTACAAGCAGTTTTCAGCTTGGCAGGTCAGTTTTTCTAACCTTGTTGGCCATCGTCGATCAGGGATCTGTTACGGCCGAGCTAGCTGTTGCAGGACTATTTGTTTTTCTTCTTGTCACTAAAGATAATTTATTAGCCTTTTTACAGTATGCCTGGACCAATTTTCATCGTTTATAGCAATTAAAGGTAATTGAGATGTGATGCCATTAATTCACATGGCAACCAGGTGCCATAGTGTGAATCCAGAAATGAAAAGATGTTTGCAACTCTGGTTGACTAATGGAAGCATCCTACTAAGTTAATATTTGTGGTCTTAAGCCTATCCACATGATGGGGATCTGTACCAATCTAATTGTTATTTAAAGGATTGGTATCAGTCACTGGTATCAACATGCGGAGAATGAGCCGGTGTGGCGAACATGAACTCGCAGGATAAGTAAAAAGTACAAAAAAAAAAAAAAAAAAAAAAAAAAAAGATAAATTTAATGGCAATATTTATATTTTATTAATATTTTGTCTGTATTGCACAGCCCTACAATTTAAGTGTCTAAACTTCTAATATTTGTATATACAAGCTCTTGAAAAATAAGTTGAAATAAGTTATAGAGATTCCTAAACATTTGCTGCAGGCGGATAAGTATCTGTTTGGACTCTTTTGACAGATATCAAACCTTAATCAGGACATCCCTAATTATTTATTACTGTACCCAGCATTATGAATCATTATAAATACCAGTTGGAATTTTTTTATCCTCTGTCCATTCAGGAAGAATCTTTGTTACCTCAACTTGTGACCTTTTCGTGGCAGAAGCCTCTGCCTCCACATCAACAGCCATACTGGAGCAAGATGTCAATTTTGCAGCAAACACAAACGTGCACAGATATTAACATCTCCAAACAAAACCCGGGGAATCTGCGCTGCTTGGCCCGTGTCACAACTAAATCAGATCTGAAATCAGATCTGAGCCCCCTCTTCTCCCCTCTCCCTCCCAACATCACCCTCAATGTGTTTTTAAAATGAGCAAACTGATTGTTGTTGGATCAATATCAAGCCAGTGTTGTTGCTGTAAAGACAGTTGTCTTTGCAACACTGTGGTCACCTGAGTTTCAGTTCCAGGTTTTAGCACTGAGTGGCATGGAGGCTCTTTTCTGTTACGGATAGAACAAAAACTATATTGAAAGAGAATAAACCATTTTTATTTAAAGCATTAAAGTGTGTTGGATTTTATTGTTTCAGAAGTGATAAGAGAAAAAGCTTTACCTTTTCTGTTAATAAATGGCAATGCAGACCTATAATTCAGATGGTTGAAAGAGATGACTACTCCCCCCACAGACTGACTGTTTAATTTTGTGTCTATTTGGGCCTGTTTTGCATATGTATTTGGTTGTTTTATGTTCCCTTGTAGTCAGTTTTCATCTTCTCTGTGAAGTCATTTTAGTCTCTTCATAAAGAAGCTCTTGTCCAAAGAGGCTCTTGGCATTTTCCAGGGCAGCAGTGCTTGTTTTAATGGATCATCAACAAACCAGTCAGTATGTATGTGTATGTTTTTAATAAATAAACTGGAAATTCAAGGTGTTTCCAGAACATAAAACACTTGTGCAACATTCGTGCATTACAAATAGGTGCATTCATTTAGGCAAATTTGGGCCAAGGTTACCAAATGGCTAAAACTGTATACAGCAGTAAATTTCAATTATACATTAACCTTTTAAAATGCAAGTATTTAAAAAGCATCATTTAAGTAGTGTTTACATTTTGGTTGTGTTTTCTTATACTGTTTCAAGTTTAAAAAGTTGGACAACTGAACCAGCTGTTACGATTTGAGCCCATATCAAACAAAGTATGTTTTTCTTTTTTTAGTCTCTCCGTGCTAATTTTCCTCAGACTGTTTGACCCAAAATGAATGCTCTGATTGACATCTTAAGATTTACCTGTCAAACACACAAAAAGCAGCCTAAACACACATGACTAGCTACAGCAGATGAGCTCCACACCCATCGAAGGCACGCCCATAACACCCTATCTTCCTCCTGCCAATTCTTATGTTTGGATGTAGAACTACAATGGTTGGCTAATTTTGGCTGCTTCAAAAAGGCCCAGTGTATTAAATGCCTCTTTTATATGCCACTGAAAGATGTTAATGAAACTGTTTGGAAATTTTATGTGCTTTTTTGCTGAGAGTTCAATGAGAAGGGAAGCTCCACCAGCCTGTTAGACTGGAGAGAAGGAATGGCTCTGTCTACAATGTAAAAAAGTTTACATTTTGTTTTGGAATGCATATTTTCTATTTTGCATTCCAAAAACTCAAGCGTAAGCTCTATAGTTGTGAATCAGCAGTTCGCTAAGCGAAGATTACCATTCATGCTAAGCACTTACAGTTCAGTGATGACTAAGATTCATTGTCCAAATTCTCAATGCTTAACAGTGTATCACTAATTTCAGACCAAGGTAAAGAAAAGCAGACAACTGTCACTGACAAACTATGAGGTGTAGTTATCTAGCGAAGCTAATAGTGGTTCCATAAATTGGGTTACAATTTTAAATATTTAATAGATTCTTTATACAGTATAATGTTAACAGTGGAAGGGCATCCAGCGTAAAAAACTGTGACAAGTCAACATGCGGACAAATGATCCGCTGTGGCGACCCTGAACTCACGGGATAAGCCGAAAGGACAAAACAAACAAAAAATACAGTATAATGTTACCGTAGAGAGCTGAAATCAAAACATACTATGTAGTTTCTATGTCCCTAGTTTCTGTAGCTATTTTGCATTCAGTATTTCTTTCATCATCCCTAAAACTCAACAAGCTAGTTTGTAATATCCTATCTCTAATCTCTAAAAACATTTACATAGTTCAAACCTGTCTGTCTTGTAATTACAAACGTGTCTGAACTAAACATGGGCCTCGACTGACTCGTGTTCACCTCCTCTGGCTTTTGGAAATTGGTGTATGCTAGAAGACCCTGAAAAATATTCATAGTGAACAAACATATTTTTCTCCAAATAAAAAATGTCACATTGTAAACTACTGAGAAAGGCTGTTTTGCAAAGCTGGATTTGTAGTTATTACCAAAGTCAGTGACATTTCAGCTCACTATTGCTTCAACATCAGAAATCTTAACATCTTAAATAACAGGACTCCTAAGATACTTGTTTTTAAGCTATGATTAGACCGCTGATTCTTAGGGTAGAGGTTTAGAAATCAATTTTCATTTTCACATTTCGGACAGAGCCAGACTCTTTCCCCTCTCACTAGTCTTCAAGCTACATATTAAACATACAGATGTGATGGTGGAATCAGTCTTTTTCATCTCACTACCTGTAAGAAAGCAAATGCTAAATTAATTTTCCAAATTGCCAAACTGTTCCTCTAACCCTGCTGGCGCAGAGGGGGTAGCTCAGGGGCAGGTCACATCACAGTAGCATATTGATATTCAAAGATCACCAAGGACAAAGTTAAGACATAAACAACACAGCTCATCTTCTTAATAACACTGATATTTTAAAACTTTCCTGGGGAGTATTTAATGCTTGAGTGAGTCCACTGGCACTTGATATTTTAAAGAATCATGGCCTCAGCTACCACTTTCCCAGGGTTTGGAAATGAAGTGTCCCTGGTGATCTTTATAAAATGCAAAAGATGTAAGGCAAAACACTGTTTTCTAAGAAAAGAATGCATAAAGCTAATACCAGAAACATTCAGCCTGTTTTCTCAAAAGTTAAAAAAGCAAAAAACATACATAATTGCATAAATAAAGCATGTGATAATGAATCTGTAAACGACACGTCAGCAGTGTCCTGTACAGGTGCTGGCTGCAGTGACTATGTATGATTCTACATATATAATGTTGGTTACAAAGTTGCAATACTGAGGTAATTTCATATTGGGAGTAAAAGTTGAGGGGAGGGAGCACTTTAAGCGTGAACTGTGAAAAAGCCACAGAGACATGCATCGGAGAAAAGTGAAAATGTAGATAGAGGTGTTAGTGTTTCCATCCCTTTTGTTTGTATCATTCAAGTTTTATAAAAAAAAAAAAATTGCTCAAATAAAGCATTGGTTATACTGGATACTTTAAATAATATTCAGGGCACCATATGATACGCTCATTGTACCAGCATCCTGCAGTTCTTCTTGGCTTCAGGTGATGCAGGGACGGTCAGGGAAGCAGGTGTTGCAGCGTTGAATCGTCCAGCTCGTTGACGGCAACGATGTGGTCCAGATGTTGCAGGTACCGCTCCTGATCTCGCATGAAGTGTGGAATTCTTGTTCTGGAGAGCACTGCAAGAGGACACAGCTTTTCCACATCTTCGAAAGACACCTATACGGGGAAAAGGCTCTTCAGTGTATGAAATGTGGAAAACACCTGTACTCACAAACAAGGTGAGGTGCACAATAGAGGGCTTTTGCTTGTAATGGAGTATATGGAGTAAAACATTTATACATAGTCCCATCTCTGCTTACCTTAGCAGTGTTAATACTGACCAGTATGCTCCTTTTATCAAATGATCAGAAACCTCCTCCCTCCAATACCCTTGTGATTTTGGATTAAATCATTTTAAGGAGATTGTAGGTTTGTAATTTTCCAAACGTGATGGTCTCATATTAAAACCCAATTCTTACACTGAGTGGTCAAAGAGTAGTCAACTGTGTGGAGCTGAAAAACATCCGACATTTAAAATGTACTTCTCAGCTGTTTGTTTTCATCTGTCGCTTTGCATGAGAACAGTCACAAGAAAGTAACTTGGAAAAGTCTTAAATTAATGATCCCTGTAAATATTAGCTTTGTTGATCTTAGCGCTGAGAACCTACCTTCCTAATTCAACTCCCAACATTGAGACAAAATCCACACGTTTGTTTAAGCATTTCACAACTGTTCTTCACAACTCAGTTTAGTCTGCAAAAATGGCCAACACAAAATGCTCTACTACTCTACTACATTTTGGCATCCAAACCTCATATACCAAAATATATAAAAAGTATATGTTGTCACAACATTTACTGTTCACTGAATTTTACTAATTGTTGTATTTTAAAATAAAATAGTTCTGCCAGACAGTGCCGCCTTTCCTCAAGACTACAACAGCAAGAAAAATAAAAACAAATGTTAGAGAGATTAGTACTTGACTTGTAAATATTTATTTACTAAAAACATGTTATTTTTGTTAAATTCATGAAGTCTAGAGTCTCCATTAGGGGTGGAAACGCTACTTGTACTTATAGGTGGGCAGCATGGAGGTAAAGTGGTTAGTGCTGCCGCCAGCACAGGCTGTGGGTTTGTACTCCCGGCCAACTGTGGCCTGTGTGGAGTTTGCGTGTTTTTCCCATTCTTGTGTGGGATTCCTCCAGGTGCTCTGGTTTATTTCCATGGTCCAAACACATGCATATTAGGTTAATAAGTAACTGTAACTCAGGAGCCTTTCTGTATAACATATTTTACCAGCAATTTGATAACTTTTGTGTTTTAATAAACCATGTGTGTTGATCTATTTATTTAGTTTACTTTCTTTATGATTGTGACTTTATTTATGTGCACATGGAAAGTACCTGCTTTTGTTCCCATGTAAACACACAGTGGAGTTTGCACTGATAAGAAATGCTGTTATTTGGAGGTTATGACCCTAACCTTGCCTAAAGACGTCAACATCTTGAAGTCAATGGTCCTTCGATGCCGAAGAATCCGGAGAATCCCGTCTAGATAAACCTGATCTTTACTGAAGCAACCTGGAACAGAAGCACCACAAAAGGAACATAAATATACAATTTGTTTGTTTTCCTGTAAAACGAATGTTCCGCTGTTTAACCCGTTGTGTTATAAGATTTCAAATGTGTCATTTACACTGAGGAGGAGGAGGAGTAGATTGTTTCCCCTAGCTTTTATAGTTTGTTTGATTTACAAATGTTACTTTAAAAAGCTGTTCTTATCAGGATGGCAGATGAGAGGAGCTCATATAAAAGCTGTAAATCCTCAAGGCCGCTTTGAATTATTACCGTGGGCTCATAATTAAACATTCAGTTTAAAAAGGTCAAAAAATGTTTAATCAATAACTTTATTCACTGTCAATATTCTAAAATATTTCAGTAAAAGATATTATTTAAATATACAAATATAAGGTTTATTTTCTTTCTGTCTCACTTAAAATTTAAGGTGATTTGTTAAAAACACACCAAAACATCATTGATCTCCTTCAGGACAGTCACACTTTTTTTTTTTTTTTTGTCCTTTCAGCTTATCCCATGAGTTCAGGGTCTCCACAGTGTATCATTGTCCACATGTTGATTTGGCACACCGGATTCCCTTCCTGACAAAACCCTCCCCAATTTCTACCGGGCTTGGACCAGCACGGCACAGCTGGGGAGGGGAATGGGCTGTTAGGGGTTCAGTGTCTTGCCCAGAGACACTTTGACATATGGCCGGGGATCAAATCACTGACCCTGTGGTCCGTGGACAACTGCCTTACCAACTGAGCTACAGCTCAGAAAATCCTGCACTTCATCACTGCTACAAGCGAATTATGATAATGGCACAGCTTTTTACAAATTTCTAATTTGTAGTTCACCGTTTTTTTTGTAGAGGTGGAAAACAACTCCTGTAAAAACCACTGCAAATCTGTACCTCTAAAAAGTTAATAATGTTCTGTTTATGACGACATCTGAAATGTGTAAAATATAAATTGAATGCCACTGAGTTGATTAAATCTTGTATTGTACTGGACTAAATAATGTTTAATACATTTAAATTTTTTTATCAGAACATTAGAAACACATCTGAACATAGTGTGTTTAGTTCAAGTGCAGTTCAAGATCTTCAGAAACTCTGACCTTAACATCAAAGCCCGTATTGGCTGTGAAAAAGATGTTTAGATTATTATCCATTAACAAATACCATCAGGAAGGCTTCTGATCTGGGTAAATTCATTCTGCAGCACAACAGCTGCAGTGGCATGTGGGAGTCGGCTTGGGATTATGAATACACTGAGAAAGACTAGACCCCATCAAGTGTCCCAAGGAGAACACAAAAATTACTATTTTGGGTTACTATTTTTCTCACCACAGTTTCTATGAGGTTACCAGATTAATAACAACTATACATGGGACTATTGTTGAAACTTTCCTCGCTTTACTTTTAGTAAAACATCTGCATAATTCTTTATCCAATGGAACACTTGTGTGACAGTGTCATCAAAATGTGAAGTCATAAAAGTAGAATGGTTGTATTAGATTACATTAAGCAGACATCACACACCAAATGCCCGTGTCTGTGTGTGTGTGTGTGTGTGTGTGTGTGTGTGTGTGTGTGTGTGTGTGTGTGTGTGTGTGTGTGTGTTTTAACCGGGTTGTGAGGTGTCAGTCTGTCCCCTCTTGGCTCTCAGACAGTATTCCCAGCGGACATCTGGGTCCTGGACGAAGCGTGCAATATGACTAAAGAGCTGGCTAAAGCTCATGCTCATGGCATGGTAAACCGTGTAGTACAGCAGAGCTGCACGCCACAAGTAGGGCTGTTTCCGTAACAACACGCTATGCAGGCTGGCTAGGCCCTCCTCTGTGGGATTTGCAGGTTTCAGGCTGAACTTCTTCCTGCCCTCTGTAGTGGCCCATGGTTGCAGGCTGTTGTTTACCCCCCGCAAATAATGTGTGCCTGAGGAGAAGAGAAACGTGACTCCGTTGGTCAAAGAGGCTACGCATTTTTACAAGCAAACCTGCACAAGGGTAAATCCACCTTTAACACATTTTAACACCTTTGTGAAAATCCCTTGAATTTGAAAACTGATTGCTGCCATTTCATTATTAGTTTCGACTTTGGGACAGTAAGCAGACTTGTCCCAAAACAACTGAGAGGACTTAAGGGCGAAGCAGACCTGATCGTAAACCACTGCTTTAAAAGGCCAGGCTAAACATGTGGGTGTTAAATCTACATTTAAAAACATCAACAATTTGTGTTGTTCAGAGATTCACAGGCAGACAGTTCCAATGGCCCGGAGCATAAACACTAAAAGCTGCCTCACCAAATGTTTTTGTCCTGCATTTTGAAACAATTAAAAGACTCGTGTCAGAGGATCTAAGGGCAGGGACTGGATCATACGGTGCATGCAGAAAGTATTCACAGCATTTTCCACTTTCTGTTATGTTTTAGCCTTATTCCAAAATGGATTCAATTCAATATTTTCCTCAAAATTCTACAAACAATACCCCATAATGACAACGTGAAAGACGTTTGTTTGAGATCTTTGCAAATTCCTTAAAAAAATAAAATAAAAATCACATGTACAGTGTACAGTATTCACTGCCTTTGCTTTATTCTTTGTTGAAGCATCTTTAGCTCCACTTACAGCCTCAAGTCTCTAAGTATAATGGTACCAGCTTGACTCCTATTTTTGGGCAGTTTCTCCCATTCTTCTTTTCAGTAGCTCTCAAGCTCCATCAGGTTGGATGGGGAGTGTCGGTACACAGCTATTTTCAGATCTCTCCAGAGATGTTCAATTGGGTTCAAGTCTGAACAAAGATTGCAGCAAAGATTTCCAACAAACATTTTCACATTCTCATGACGTGATTGTTTCTATAATTTTGATGAAAATAAATTTGATCCATTTTAGTATAAGGATGTAACATAACAAGGATGTAACATAACAAAATATTGAAAAAGTTAAATGTGTGAATACTTTCTGGATGCACTGTACACTAGAAGCTTGTCAGACAAGTAGGCTGGTGCAAGACAAAAACGGTAATCAAGCATGGTCAAAATAAATGTTATTTTTTTAGCCCTGCTGAGACATATAGTGGGGCATTCAATGCTTGACATATTCTTAAGGTGATAGGCTGACTGTTTTACCGTAATAATGTGTATGTTATAATTTAGATCTGATTCCATGGCTACAACAAGTATATCTGGCAAGGCTTATTACTTGTAACCATGCAACTAAACTACCTTAAATCAACACATGCTAATATCCTTATACTAAGTCAATATGTTTGATGTCTTTGTATTTATTACGTTATTTTATTGTTTCCTATAATTCGCAAAGTAGCTGCTGTCCTGTACGATTCAAACCAGTTCAGCACTGTGCCCGTCCATTGTTTCCTGATTATGGCTGGAGCAAGACAAACAAGGGGGTGTCACTTTCAGTTATTCTAATATACAAGTCTACAACCTGTCTAGTGACTTGGGGAAGCACAAGTATATTGCTATGAGCTAAATGCAAATGTCCGCATGCTGACAGTGACAAAATTGACATGTTGAGGTTTAGCTGGTATAATATTTATACTATTTACCAACTTAGACTGTTAGCATACTATTATGTGTTATTTGGAGCCTTAATCAACAGAACGTACAGTTAAACTAACCTGACAGTGCCACTGGATGAAATCAAAGAGCACCACAATTCTTTCTTTCACAATTCTGAAAACAACAGTTGTCTAGACATTTCAGTAAAACCACAAATTCCTGAAGTTTCTCATTCACACAGGTTAGGCAAAAAGACTTCTTAAGGATCTTGAAAACATTTGGACCCTCATCCAAAAAGCAGTGCAACTAATAGGTGGGGAGTTAGAGGCATTTGGCTACCGTGGAGCTGTTACCACAATCATGACAGTTCTGACATTGCTTTTCAGCCAATACTTGACTCATGTTACCCAAAAAGCAATATCAGACCTCAAAAACCATTGACATGTTAACAACTCCTCAGATGTTAAATGTTAAAAGTTCCCAAAAGTCCCAAAAACTGTTTTCAATAAGCCAGATGGAGCATTTATTCATACCATGGTAGTCATTTGTAAAGATGACAGTAGAAGAAGTTCAAAATTCCATTAGGGTACCAAAGCCCGTTTTTTCTAATGTTACCACCTTTATGATTCATCAGTTACTTCATCGTCATCTCCAAATAGAATCTATTTCCTGTCTTTTTCTTGCTGTGACTCAACTGTTTGAAGAGTTCTCTGGCTGTGTGTGATAGTTAATGTAGACTGGTGACCTGTCCATGGTGTATCCTTCCAATTGGCCGGTGACAGCTGGGACAAGATAAGCAGTTTAGGTAGTTGATAGATGGATAGTTGTGAATCAGCTCCCCTGAACCGAAACACTACACTACTGTAATCACATTAAGACACAGGAATAACTGAAGAATAACTTTTCATAGTTTTACTGGTGGATAATATTAAAACATTCACATCCTAGTTGTAATTTTGGAGGTGATGTTAACATTTGTAAAAGGATCATTATAGTGCAGCTGAAAAGGTTCTACAAATTTGAATTTGATTTTAAGGAAACAAGGTAAGCAAACTTTAAATGCAGTTTGCTTACCTTGTATTTACAGGATTAAACATAAGTTATTATGTTAAAATGTAGTACATGTTAAAAATACTAGGTTTGCAATTACTATTAACATTAACTAACTGAACATTAATTACCATTTGATCTATAAAATATCAAAAATTGTACAAGTTCCCTATTTAATTTCCCACAGCCCATGGTGAAAACTTTTGAATAGTTTGTTTTTATCTAACCAACAAAAAACAAAACAATTAAAATCAATCAACAGTTGCTGATTAATTTCCAGGTGATTAACCAATCAAATGTAGCTCCAGATTCAGCAACGATTGAGATCTGATATAAAGCAACTGAATGTTTGCGAGTACTGTCATGGTAGGAAAAACTGTTGCTTCATATAATAGATTTCACCTGAAACACCTTGTAATACTGTATTATCTTCTAATCTTTGTCTTATTCCAGTGTGAGAATTGAACTGCAGCGCACCTATCTCATGTCTCAGCATCCCCTCCAGCCAGTGCTGTCGAGCTCCCGACAGGTTGATGGTCAGAGTCGGACGACAGCTCTCAACCACCATAACCGCCTGAGACAGAAGCTCATCAGACAGACGCACCACAACCTGGAATCATTTAAACACAGCGACATCATTAATAGTAACATTTGTTTCATTATTTGTAATGTTTTTGCTGGATGTTTAGCAAAGGCCCTCTTTGAACCTGAATATATTTGTAATATATACATTCATATTATATATTAATAAGGGAAATAATTACATTTACAGCCCTTTAATTAATACATTATTTTTATAGATGAATTTCTATTCCACGGTGAAGAGAATCATCTCCATTAATTCATTATTGATAATTATTAGAGTAGCTGATGAAAAGGTAAAAATGTATAAAACGTGTAAAGTTAGATCACATTTCCTTGTCACAAGACAAGGAAATTGTTTCATGAATTACTAACCTTCACAGCTAGGCTTTGAAGATGAGACAGTGCTGCACTCTGCTGCACGAGAGTTTATGGATGTGAAAAATAGTAATCAAATTAAGTAGCTGTTTTAAAGTAACATTACATTAGGTAGACACAGCAGTTATTTCAGTGTGTCTGATGCATATTTATTCAAAAGGTAAATATAAGGGTTGGATCACATAAGGCTGCACTGTAAATGTTTGGGGCAAATGGTTTCTGATCTTGCCTAATGCTTTGGTAGTTGCTGCTGCATGTTGCTCATTGCACTCACCTCTCCCACACAGCCTTCTTTCTGCAGATATTTGCGTACAGCAGCCCAGACCTGACTTTTAGGGAGGATGACGCCACCTGTAACCTCCTCAAAGTTCTCATAGCATCCAAACTTCCTCAGAACACACTCCATGATTCCAATGGCCTGCAGAAAGACAGAACAATCATCACTATGTAAACTCAAAGTTTGATTCGTAGATTCTTAATCTGATCCTGACTTACCTGTTCGAGGAAGAGGCCTGAGCCCTCTCTGTACTTATCCAGTACACTCCTTGGCTCAGGCTGCATGTACTCAAACTGAGGCTCGTATTTGTAGTCAGACTGGAAGAAAGCCTGCTTCTCTTGTTCCAAGTTAAGAGGTCTGAGGGAGACAAGCAAACAAGGCCGGGATGATGTAGGCAGTGTAGTTCCCCCCACCCCTTTAGCTATGTGTGGCAAGGAGGTGGCAGGTCGCATTTGGCCCTTGCTGGCCCGTAGCCCAAGGGAGTAGTTGACCGAGCAGGTGCTTTCACTGCGGCGCATCCAGCCACCTGCTCCTAGACTGGGGCTGGTCAAGCTGCGAGCTGGGGGCGAGGGAGCAGCCGAACCACTGCGCCAAGGAGGCTGCACAATCCGTTTGTCCATCATTGGCTCCTGAGTCCCTCGCAGACGCTGTGGTGTTATCTCCAGGCTGAGGGGGCGACGGAGCAGTGGTCTTGGCATGGCCCCACCTTTAAATGATGATGACCTCCTTTCTACCTGGCAGCTTTTTGTCTGGGCTTGTAGCCCATTGTGGGACACCTTCTCTTTCTTAACAACACTGCTTCTCTTGGGTGGCTGTCCAGTTATCACAGCAGAGCTGTAGTTGGTTTTGGGGGGATCTGTTCGGACATCTGGTTCCAACAGATCCCTGCTGCACCCAATGCTTGCACCCTCAACCTGATCCATGAAGACTTCTCCTGAGTCTAACACCATCACCACGGCCACTACACCTTAGGCTCCACTTCACTCCGGCCACAACTCTGCTGACAGAACAAACAGATTTACTGTATGTATAGTGTTTATTGATGTTGCTGCTGTGCATGAAAGAAGAAAACGTATGTTGTTGTTCTCTGCTGCTGATGTAATCAGATCAAGGCGGAATTCCCGACCAGGCAAAGCAGGATCCCGAAAGCCCATAGTTGTAGCCCCTATCATTAAGTTTTGTGTATGAGCCAATCAAGGGTTTCCTCAGTTTTTGTTTTTTGTTTCATGTAGTATGTATTGTGTATTGGGAACTGTACTGTATTGTGTGTTGTGTTATGCTTATGTGTACTGACGATGTCATTAGTGACACCATGTATCTTTGATAGTTGCCTTTGTAGTTTACCTTTTAATTTTAATTTCCAGTGGTCAAGGGAACAATGCTTAGCAACAGGTTTGTTACAAGACATGCAGTTCAGCTCAGCTACTGCAGGGTGCTGACGTCACACGGTAGCTGGAGCAGAGGAACTGACTAGAAGAAAGATGTGGACCGCAACAAGGTAGAAGAAAAAGACTCTGTGCCAAATCGGCATGCGGACAATGATCCACTGTGGCGACCCTGAACTCACAGGATAAGCCAAAAGGACATTAAAAAAAAACAACGTGTGGACTGCGCGCAACAAGGTAGAAGAAAAAAGGTTCAGTGTGTAGTTGTGGAGGCAAGCTACACACTGAACCTTTGTTTTAATATTATTTTATAATAGTAATATTATTATATATTACAATATTATAATATTAATATTATTATTAAAAATAATTATTATTATTATCTTCTTCATTACTTTAACAGTACTATACATTGTCTGTCACCATACAAATTTTAAGGCATCTGCACCTGCAAATTAATATCTGATCCAGCTGTGCTGTCATCAGTAACTGACTTCTATTTTATCCAATGGCTCTTTTATTTTTACAGTGTCCAGTTATTAACAAAGCTTAGTGAATTCAATTTATTGCAAAATGTCTAAAGAATAAATTAAAAACAAATAACATTTCCATAATCTTAATTACAAGTTGAAGATTATCTTCCATAAATACTTATGAATATTCATCAATCATTGTATAATGGAAGTTATTAGGAGCCCAACTACCATTTTGTGCCCTGGGTCACCCTGGGCGATTAATCCAGCCTTGGATTAGAGTTGTAAATCCGAATGGGAGCCCGTCAGAGACTGGTTAGTAGCGTCAGTCTGCGTTAATGATACGAGACAATAGTGCAGCTGAAGTGTCTACTGTCCGAACAAAGCTTCCATCCAAAGCGCCTTCCATGAAACTAACATTTAACTACATAAAATGAAAAAACTACCAGCAGATTTTGGGTTCAACTGTGCAGAGAGATGACTGTAGTAATTCATTCTGAAGACAAACTAATCAGTTCACTCATCGTTTCCTATGAGGAGCCCTTTAACTCCCCAAACCAAAAACTACTCAAACAAACACTAACCTAGCAGCGAGTCCCGGGACTTCTGCTGAGGATCTCGAGGTTTCAGCCTCTTCCTTCACTCATGTCGACAGCAGCTCCACAGACCGAGGGGCTGTGTCTTTACCGGGAAATGATTATAATATCTGTATAGCGGATCACAGAGTAGCGGGGCCTGAGGCAGCTGCCTGGGCCGGCCAGGAAGCGGCGGTTGAGTTGGAAGATATGACGCGAGAAGTACGCCGTACGTACAACAATACGTAGGCCGTGACTGACGCTCTATGTACGTACGACCGGAAGGGAGTGGAGTTGAGAAGGTCTTTCCCCAAGCCACCTCTCCTCGTTTCACAGTATATAGAGGAGTCAAACAAGCATGCAACATTTCGCCATTTCTGTTTATTTTGGCACCAGAAATGATGTCCATCCTTATTAAAAACTCCAATTTTGACAAACTGAATGTTTTTGATGAGCAAATTATCTCCAGCCAGCTGGCTGATGACACCACAATCTTCCTAAAACATCTAGATCAAATTCCCCAAATCCTGGAACTAATTAGCATATTTTCAAAAGCATCTGCTTTAACATTGAATCTCAATAAATGTGAGTTAATGCCCATACATGAAAGTAGCCTTACAGAAGCTTATAACATTCCAATCAAAACAGCAGTTGAATATCTAGGTATCATATCACTTTTTAAAATTTTTTATTTTTAGTCCTTTTTGGCTTATCCCGTGAGTTCAGGGTCGCCACTGCGGATCATTGTCCACATGTCGATTTGGCACAGTTTTTAGAGTCTTTTTCTTCTACCTTGTTGCGGTCCACACCTTTCTTCTAGTCAGTTCCTCTGCTCCAGCTATCGTGTCACGTCAGCACCCTGCAGTAGCTGAGCTGAACTGCATCTCTCTTTAACAAAACCTTAGCATGCATTGTTTCCATGACCCTGGTCAACAAACTTAAAAGGTAAACTACAAAGGCAAACTATCAATGATCATCAGTACAAAGACACATCACAAACACACATTACATAAAACTGTGGACCCTTAAAGGATGAGTATGTGGCTCATACAGCTGGTATTGAGTATATTCTTAAATGTGATTTCCTTGTTGAAAAACTGCCTGTCAACCTGTCCTCTTTCCACAAACAAGTGTGGTTATGCTGGAAACTCAAGTACACACATAACTTTACACCACATCAAACACCTCTCTGGAGCAACAGATGTGTCTTACGTAATGGTAAGTCTCTGTACCTACAAAAGTGGATGGATAAAAATGTCTGATCAATATGCCACTTGCCATATGATCAGGGATATTGGTTAACCTATGAAAACTTCTGCTCTAAATATGACTTAGCTTGCACACGTAGTGAATTTGCTGGGGTAATTAATTTCATGAGCTGACCCTCAAACTCACATCCTGACTTTTATTTTGTACCTCATTTTCTCCACTTCCTGTTCCCAGTTAATTTCTACAGCTTCACCACTCATCAACAGTCACAACTGTTTTCACCTGTCCCCTTTTAAAAGACTCTCCCTTTAGTTCCCCCCGTCGGATCATTATCTTTGTTATTCCCTTTGTTTCTATGCAACAGGCGGTCTTCTAGTTCCCCTTACTCGTGGTTTTGATTTGGGTTTTCACTCTGTGTCAGTCTTTCCCTCTTTGTGGGTTTTGTCGGGTGAGGGTATAAATTGTTTCTTAGTGTACTTTGGTTTAGTTGATGGTTACGTGTATGTCTAGTTTTCGGGTGTTCTGTTATTTTCTAGGTCATTGATTTAGTTTTTGTTTAGATCATTCTTGGTATCCACTCCTCTGGTTAATGTTTTTGTTTAAAGGTTTGATTGATAGTGTCATTGTCTCTAGTTTTTAGTTACCACCTATTTCTTCCATGTTCATCTCCCATTCCGCCCTCGTTTAATTCCTAGTGCCTCGTTCCGAGTTAATTCCTAGTTTTGTAGTTTTCCCTCCGAGTTTGTGCCCGTTTGTCCTCCTTTTTATAGGAGCGAGTTTTTTGTTGTTTTTCCCTGTCTTGTTGATAATCTTAAATAAAGCTTATCTATCTAAATGTATACTTACCGAACCTGTCTCGCCTTGTTGCTCTTGTGGCCACCTTAAAAACTAACCCTGACAATCAAAGCTATTGATTCAGTTAAAACAAACAATCTTGACCTTTAAAAATCTCATAACTTGATTAATTGACTAAATTTATTATCAGAAGGAACCCTTAAATAAATGGATGCACAATAATCTGAACAATGAACTATTCCCCAATCACAACAAATAGAAACTCCATAATCCAAATATTTTCAGATTTAATTGTCAAAAAAACTAAACTTTTTTATTTATTTATTTTACTGCATGTACTCTGAAGACTTCCAAAACCAGATCTCTGGCAAAATTGAACTTCTCTTAAATGGGAAAATGTTATTTTGGTATTAATCTAAAGGATAAGAAAAGTCATATGGTACTTAACAATCTGATGTTGATGGCGAAGTTTTTCATACATTGTAAGATTCCAACACACACGGGGATTCAAGTGCAAGAGCCAACATGAGACATGGAAGTGCAAAAAGGATTTAACAAAAGAATATAAATTGAATTTACAGCAGGCAGGCAAAGGAAATAAAACAAACTGAAAATGCTCACTGAAAGTAGGAGGAATAATAAACTATTTAGAAACAAAACTAACCAAACTTACTCAAATGACTAATTAACAAAACAGAACCTCAAGACTAACTAAGGCACTAGGACGATACTAAAACTGATGGGAAAATGAATAAGAATAGGGATAACAGTTATGTAATAAAAAATTTTGGGAGAGACACTAGCAGCAAACAATGGGAATAAAAGTCTTTACAAAACAAGAATACATGGATGATGAGATTCAGGTGTGTTGAAAGGTGGCAGCTGAGCAACGGAAAGCTGTAGTAGATTGCATTAGATTGTACCCTGTGTGTGTGTGTGTGTGTGTGTGTGTGTGTGTGTGTGTGTGTGTGTGTGTGTGTGTGTATATATATATATATATATGCCTGGGTTAATAATAACCCCCACCAGTGCTGTTGATCTACATGGTGCTGGTGGACATTGGGCTACTGTTAGTGGAGAGGAGGAGAGAGACGGAAGGAGTAAGTAAAAGTAAACTGTAACTACCAGGGCAAAAGAACAGACTTGCCATTTCATCAAAATTAATGTACATAGTGAGGTTATTGGTCAGATATGTAACTATTAAGATACTGGATTATGGGATTAGATGCATTAGGATCTGCTAGGCTTAATGACTTGTGCTAAACTATGGTAAAAATGTTAGCTGGGATCAGAAACTGGTCTAGTCTAAGATGATGATATCATAAAGACTTCTCTCTTGCTCTACTTTACCAACTAAAACACCACCTAATACTGCCAGACATGCACACGTAGATTATTTTTTTACCTTTGCTTTCATATTCCTCTGTGCTAAAAACACAGAGACAATTCCAAATGCTTTACACAAGTAAAGAAAGCAAACACTGAAAACAATAGCAATAGTTGAGATCAAGAAGGAATACAACAGAATAAAAAAGCAATTAGGAAATGAATTGAGATAAAAAATAAAATAAAAAGACAAATTAAAAATTACACTATTGACCTCTGGTTACAATCATTTCTAACTCATCTGGTTTTATTCTTGTATCTGAACACAAGGTCGCCTTGGCTACATGCAAAACATTTACCTTTTAAACAAAATACATGTGTAGTGTTTTTTTTCCATTGGGGCGACGTGTAGGAGATAGAGTGGTTGTCCATTATTCCTACAGTTGTTTGTACGATCCCTGGCTCCTCTGGTCACATGTCAAAGTGTCCTTGAGCAAGAAACTGAACCCCAGCTAAGTTGCTCCTGGTGAGTGTTGGTCAGCTGCATAGCAGCTCCCCCATTGTTGTGTGTGATTGTGAGTATGAATGGGTGAATTCTGCACTGTGTAAAGCACTTTGAGTACCAATAGGTAGAAAAGTGCTATATATGTGCAGATCATTTAACTGAGTGGGAACTTTTGAGTTCAGTTGAAGGTGACTCAGCTTCTAATCTTCAACTTGTAAGGTTAGCCAATCATCTCAGACCAAGCAGCAAGAACCCTTCGTGTCTCCTGGTTTAAATATTTGAGAGTGTGCACCTGTGGATGTGTGTTACCCAAACCTAATGATCTCAGATGTCACACATTTTTTCACAAGAAATTGTGCACTTTGTAGCTTAGTGGTTACTTTGTTCCTCAAATCCCACTGGTGTAGGAGTTGGTGGCTGGCTTTCAGTATAGTTAATATTTCACCTTTGCACAGCTGATTAATGGTCCAGTGTGTTTGGCAGATTAAGGTGGAGGCTCTCAGATGTTTCTTCATGCTAATTTAAGAGAGGTTTTTAGTTGGTTGCCCAAAGGATTAAATCTAGAGCATTTACCTATAGACAGCGTTATTTATCTAAATATTTTAGAACACAATTTAGAGAAAATTTGAAGCCTACATATAGACTGGCATTAGCTTCAGAAATGTAGCCCTGTCAATATTTTAAGGCCACTCTTGACACCTGGAAAGCTATGAGATGCTTGGCTTAGCAGTATAAAAAACCTGACTTTTTAAAAAGACTTCTTAAGACCTTTTTAATTGATAAACCAAGGAATTAAACACAATACCTTTTAAGCATGTACGTTTTATAAGCAGCAGAGAGTGATTTGTGGACTTTTTACGTTTTACTTGAATTTTTCCTCTCAGTCACACATTCACTTACAGCTTCATCTATTCTCTTTGCTGTGCCAATTTTGTCTAATGACTTTTACTTCTTGGGTTGTTTAAATGATCTCAGTTTAGTTCTTTTTAATGTATTTAATTTATGGGTCCAGAACTTTGTTTTGTATATTTTGTCAATTGTTAATCTCCTAATTTGGGATACATCGGAAATCTACTTATTCTTACCCGACAGCTTGGCTCCATATACAGTAATTCCTAGGCATATAACCTATTAGTTAAGGTGATCTCTTTATTTATTAAACAGGCCTACAGGGAACAGGCCTATAGAGTTTCAGTTGTTTATCATATGATCACTGTAACAACAAAATACTCCTAAAGCTGTAAAATAAATGTTATAGTACAAGAAAATCAAGACAAACCTGAAGTGTCCTGACCTGTCCAAAACTTTCAAACTAGAAAACCGGATTGTAAACCTCAATTGACCAGTAATGTCTCCCCCCATCATTCCAGTTATATGCAGCGCTATTTGGAGTATTGTCCACATAGAAGCTGCTTAGGTGTTGTGGCCATGTAAATTAGAGAGATCAATTTGACTATGCTTAAAGGTTATCAGACATGTTTGTCTTCTTCACTCGTGGCAAACATTTTGCTTCCCCGCCACAGTAATATTATTGAGTAATCTAAGGAGCTTGAAACAGCGAGTTCAAGCAGATTTGCAGATATAGCTAGTGACCATCTGTCATTGGCTATTCTATTTTCAAAAACCATGTTTCATTGAAAATGCTTCAAAGATGTGATATTTAGTTTTTGCCAGAGTGTAGATTTCCCTAATTTCCAAAAAGATGACAATATTATGATAAACCAGTCTGCCCTGCTACCATTTGCAGCTTACAGTTGAGCCAACACACACATAGTGTTAACTGTTCATAGCACTTTTTGCTATTGTGTTTTTTGGATAAGAAGCATTCAACATGCTTGTGGTGTGGAGCAGGGATTTAGCAAACCAGTGGTTGGGAGGAGCAGAGCTGCTTTTACAATTTCACACTTTCATGCCATTAAAATTGATCTTTCCAATTAAGAGTGAGACGGTCTGAATACAGCTTTAAGCTTTGTCTGCAGAGAGTGTAGAGTTTCAATGTCAAGCATTGCTTTTCACCTTTCAGCACCAACTTGGGCAATAAATACCCCACAATACACTAATCTCAGTTAGTGGCATTAGTTGCTTTTGTGTATAGAAACACCTTTGAGAATCTCATATCACATATAACACCTTTCATTGTATGTTGAATTTTGATACTCACACTTTTCTATAATGCTGTGGGAGAGATCACTGAGATGTCAAGGACATTAAAAAAGAAAATTCTCTTAGCAAACTACTTCCATTTAGTTTATAGTTCACTAAGAGAAAACATTGTTGTTTCATTTACTGTATACTGTTATATTTCTGTGCCTATGCTCTTTGTTTACAGAAACTCAGACAAGTCAGTCCAGAACAACCAGTACCAGCTGTTTAATATAGTATAAAGGTGTGTGTCTCTGTCATTCTGCACATTCTACAGATACAGTCTTTTGTATTCTGCTTTCCACACTTTATTTCCTTTTTCCTTCTTTATCTGTTCTGTTGGTTGTGTAAGCCTGTTTGTCATGTTTCTGTTCAGAGGTAAAAACTGGTAAACCAGACACATGGTGAAGCTGTGTAATTTCCCACTGTTCAGTCTGCTCACTACCTTTGGATGATGTTCATGGTTGAAGACACTAGTGTGTTGGGCTTGGGTTGTATAATGCTCTTGGCCGAGGTTGGCTGAGCTGTTGTCTCAAGCCTGCACAAAAGACAGGTAGTGAGGGACTGGAGTTTGCTATTAATAAATAATAAGCAGTGTTTATTTTAATTGTAACTGTGGTTTGTGCGGGTTTTCAGGCAAGACAATAACTTATAATTACAAAGACAATAATTCTGTCTTTATATGAGCTGAGCAGGTGACACAATCACCTTTTGTCAAAGCTGTTTGCTTGTATTCAGAGACTTATTTGAGCAGAACTTTAGCACCTATGCTCAAAAAAGATCCTGTGACTATGTTTTTTTTTTAGTAGCCAGGTAAAGTTGGTAATGCAGCCAACTTTCACTTGATTGTTAGTATGTATTGCTTGCAGTTTTAATAAGGTTTGAATATATACGGTTTTGGTAAGAGTAAACATACTCCAAAAAAAGGAAAAAGGCATTGTGGCAGCTTTAAGTTTTCATCTTTACATCAGGTTGATGCGTAGGTGACAAGGTTACCAAATACAGAGTGTGCAGATTGGTCAGATAGCTATATTAGGCTGATTATGTCACAGGTTTTCAAAGTAAAGGGAGTTGGAGCCTATCTCAGCTGTCACAGGGCAAGAGGCAGGGTAGACCCTGCACAAGTCGTTAGTCTATCTCAGGGCCAACACAAAGAGATAGACACATGGTGCTGTGAATGGAGTCACCAATCATGCATGTCCAAAGTACCCGGTGCTCTGCTTAATAACGAATTTAAATAAACTAAGCACACCGTTTATTATATTTTCTTACCCAGAAGACTAGGCAGAAGACTAATTTCAAACCACTGATTAGGAGGATTATTTTTACAATTGCCCACAATTACCACAAAAAATACACGTGAAGCATAACAATAGCCAATGGTTTGGTAACAAGTCCTGAATCTTTGTAGAGAGCACAGCTGTAACTTGTAAGAATAAATCCATATGATTTATAGGCCATTTTTAAAATTTTCTTTCACACACATGCTTCTGATTCAACCAACACGTGTCATTTATATGATAAAGGAGCAACCACTCACCTAAGAAAAGCTGTTTCTAAAGCCTCTGGGGATTTTCACCTTTTCATTTGCTGTGGAAAAAAAAATCCTTGCAAACCAGGGGGGAGGAGCAAACACAGGTGTGGCTTTAGTTCAGGTAAGAAGGGCATAGTGCTAGTCAGTTAGAGTAGCTTCTATCACAACATGTTACAGAGAGACATGATCCAGGAAAAATTCGGAATAATTTCTCTGTGCTTCTCCAGTCTGAGACAGACAGGAAAGCATTCCCTTAACTGCAACTGACTCTCAGGTCCTGTTATTAAGTTTTCAGTGGAATAACATGGTGTAGGTTTTTTTCTGCTGCATATGGAAAAAGACAGACACCTATATCTATAGGCAGAGGAACATCATCATGGTAGAAAGTGGCTTTGTCAAGAAACGACAAAGGTATGTACGCTTTTAACGCTTTTATTTTCTGGATTCATACAACATTACTGTTTAATGAGGAAACAGAATAGGGAAGAAAGGCACTGCTCAATGTAATCAAAACCTTATAGTTAGAATTTCATTTATTTTAAAAAGATAAGAAGCTAAAGCACCATTTTATGTGGTACCTGTGAAATAATCCTTAAGTATTATAATCCTTGAGAACCTGTGCTTCAGTTAATATCCTATGCTAGCCAGTAACATTTTGTAGTTTTTATTATATAGTATTTTTTTTTTAAATAAACACCTATGGTAATTTAAAATAATACATGTTGATAATCGATTTAACTCTCCGTTCTGACCTGTCACACGGTCTTATCTCTTCTCAGTCAGGAAATGAAGGATGGTGTCAAACTGGCAAAAAGTATGAGTTGGTGTAGATTCTTACGGCGTCTCTGCGTTTTCTTCGTTCTGCTGTCAACAGTAGTTTTGTTATTTTTCAACATAAACTTGGAGGAAATGACACCGGTATGGAACCCTAAATGGTGGATTCGATTCCCAAATGATGCTTCTGCCAATACGAAAAACGGCAGCAGCAGCAATGCTGGAGTGAAAACGGATGTTCCAAATTCCAATAAAGCGAACCTTTCTATGTTTCATCAGACGAATTTCACATCCCAAGAGGAGACAAACATGAATAAAACTACCCGGACTGGAAATGGTTTAGTTATTATGGTGACTCAGCAGACAACACAAAGCAAAATGATGCCACCAACACCGGCCCCTTATGTATCTCCAGGACCATATTTAGTGGAATACCCCTATGAGTATCACTTTAGTATAAACGAGCCACAGAAATGTGAGCAGGAGACGCCGTTCCTGGTTCTGATGGTTCCTTTGGCACCTAATAACAGGCTTCATCGTGACATCATCCGTAACACCTGGGGAGCTGAAAGCGTGATACAGGGCAAAGTGGTAAAGCTGTTTTTCCTGTTGGGGCAGCAAACTGGAGAGGGAGCAGAGGGGCTCCAACAGCAGCTGCTGCAGGAGAGCAAAGAGCATCAGGACCTGATCCAGAGCAACTTTCTTGACTGCTACAAGAACCTTACCATCAAGACAATGGTGATGTTAGAGTGGCTAGACTCCTATTGCTCTGAGGCTTCTTATGCCATGAAGATTGACTCGGACATGTTTTTAAACGTGCCCAATCTCATCAATTTACTGTTAAATGCTCCAAAGACAAACTACATGACAGGACTCGTGGCAAGAGGAGGTGCAGTCCTGAGAGATCACACATCTAAGTGGTACGTACCTGAAGAGCTTTACCCAGACTCACAGTACCCACGTTATGCTTTGGGTCTGGGCTACATTGTTTCTTTGGACCTGCCTAAAAAACTTGTTAAGGCATCCAAACATATTAAAGCCCTTTACATTGAGGACGTGTATTTAGGGTTGTGTATGCAATACCTGGGCATCCCCCCCACTGACCCCCCACACTGGGATTATTTTCATGTCTTTCCTGTGACATACAGTCGTTGTGCTTACTCCAGGCTTATAGCCACCACAACTTTTAAAAACTATGATCGTATGTGGATTTGGCAAGACTTCACAAAACCCGGCAAATACTGCTGATCTGCATTACTGTTTTTTTGTCTGTTTTTTGGTAGTTTCCATTAATTATATTTATAAAAAAAATACAAATATCTAATTCCTGGTAAGTGTTAAACATGTGCTAAACTCATCCTGTTACTCTGTAGCTCAAAACTAGATACTGTTCTAGCCATCAAATACCTTATTCTAGTGCAGCTAAGAATATTAGAATAAGAAATGTAGTAAATGTGCACATTTTTAAATCCTAGGCAAAAAATAAGAGGTTAAAAGGGTAAAATATGCACATAATTTGACTACATTTTAGGAATTTTCTTCCTAAATCTTTATGTCAGAGTTTCTCAAACATATCTCCAAATGTACCGAATATCCTTTAAAAATGGTAAAGAAGGAAAAAAGGGTTAAATTATCAACATGACACTGTCAATTTGAGAGGTATATGAACGTTTTGGAGAGAACAACAAATTCAGTCACACCAGGATCATGAAAGATTGAAGGACTCTGTTCTCAGGTTACCGCACCCACCCCATTTGTTACACAGTCAGTGACTACACAGATGTTACGGAATGAGACATCCTAGACTCTCATGTATGGTGAATGGTGTTACAGGGACGTAAGGGGTTGCAACACAAGAACATTTATTTATGTAACAAGAGCTCACAACAAGAAGCTGTAGAGTACCATTGTTAATGAGTAGCTGAGGTAGACAAACTAATTTAGTTAAACCGAGTGAACATTAGGCATGCAGCTACCATGCCCAAACAGATAAGGGCCTAAATGTTACAACTATTGTCAGTACTGAAATACAATGAATGTACATTGCACAGTTTCATAATTTCTTCCTGTAGATTAGTTCAGTTTTTATACAATCTTGAGGCAAAAAAGAACCCTCTTCTCCTTCCCCATTGTCTTTGCAAGACGTGTTACAACATGTCACAAGAACCGGAATGGTGTTGGAACTATATGCCTTTTTGCCCTATTTGACAAGTAGGATTAGATGAATAGGGTTGAAAATAGTATGTCCCGATCTTATCTGAATAATCTTATTTGAACTAGCAACATGAATCCAGCTGGAGGTATTACTGTCAGTTTTTTTGAGTGTCTCAAATCTGGGTCTGAATGTTGGATGTAAACACTAAAAGACAAGTTCACTATATGCCTTAAATTTGAAAAATAACAAGTTTTTGTGTTGCTGTAAATTACTTATCACTTCCTAATGTATTTAATGTAAGTGAAAATCCACAATCTTTGTACTGTGAAAAAAAAATGTATGCTATAGGTTATCTGAAGTCAATGTACAGTCTGCTGAAGCAAAGGGAAAACCAATAAAAAAATATTATTAAAAATATTGTTTTATAAGTTATGCTTTATAGAAATGATACAAGCCAAAAGGATTTTGTGTGTGTTTTATGTATTTTAATGTTAACTGATAAATAAAGGGTATTTTGTCATTGTGATTCTGGTTTTAAATCTGACCGACCAAGTGTCTGCAGGTAAAAATTGGTTTTAGTTTAACACCAGCACAACACATCAAATGGCAACTTTGTTATTGTTGTAAATGGTAGAAATAAAGTAGAAATTAATTTGAATTAAATTGACAAACATTACAGTGCTCCACAATTAAAATTAAAAATGAAGTAAGAAAAATGCAAATTATTCTCAGAAATCTTACTGGAGGCTGTTTTTGTTGCCCAACAGGTTATTCAGCAAGCAGCAGTGTTTGCATCGAACAACTAGTTTAAAGATAGAAAAACATAAATAGTATAACAACTGTATATTGCTTATAATGGGTAAATAAACAGAGGTAGTTTCATAAGTGCTTTTATGTTGTAAATCAACAGATCTTTACTTGTTTCTATAAATTAAGATATACACTTTTCCAAGAATTTTAATGTTTATGCTAATTGCTAATTTTTCAAGCAGCTTGTCTACAAATAAAAATACAGGAAGCTGTTGTTTATAATTGAGTAATTATAATTGAATAAAAGAATAATTGTGGATTGTCATGGTCTCACTAATATCAGCTGAAACAACAACTGACATAACACTGTAAACGTTACTATAAAAAAGTCGGGAAAATATTCATTTTTTATCACAGCTTCCTGTTGTAATGCAACGACACCATGTGGCATTTTTTTGCACTGCACCTAAATGCTACAAAACTGACTGATATTGTCCTTTGGAAAAAAAGTTGCCAAAAGAATACCTCACCCATGAAACCACAACATCCAGAAAGGGACACAATCATGAATCATTAACCCTTAACTCTAACCCCACAGTCATCTCTACCTTTAATGAAGTAGAATTCTATCCCAAACCTATCCATAACCAAGCCGTTGTGTGCATAAATGTAACGGATTTGTCAAACAATATCTACTGTGTCATTAATAAAGTACGTTTGTGACAAAACTACTACAGCTCATACATAAACATAATACAAGAGAATAAAATCCAATTGCTTGGCTATAATTTAATTGGAGGTAAGGTGATACAGTTACAGTACAAAAGACAATGATGAATGATTCAAAAAATAAATGAGACCCTTTACTTTGAAAAAACACTGTAAAAGTGCAAGGAGTGTGTCAATGCTTTTCACAGGTCACAAAACAAAAAAGGAAGCTAAAACTTTGATGGACAGTGAACCATCAGTGTGATTCAGTGGATGTATAATTTTATAACTGGATGTATAACGTGATGCTCTCACATATAATTACGAATAATAGACGTACACACTCAAGGTCAAAGGTTACAAAACAATGTAAAAACATATAGCTTCAACAATACATAAAATAAAAGCAATAAACAATAAAACCAAGCTTAGGATCAATTAGAGATGTCTGCGACATTAGAAAGATCAGATTCTACCTTTCTGAATATGCAACCCAACTCAATGTGCTGATCATATTTTGTATTGTGTTTTGTATTAAAAGAGTCTGCTAAATGCTACAAGTGTAAATAAATGTAAATGTAAACCCAATATTAAAAATAAATACTAAAGGGATCCTGACATTTATTTTAATGATGCTTACTTTATATAATATGTACATGGCACAGTGTAATACTCAGACAGGGGTTTAAAACTTCACAGTATTTTTACAGCTAAAAACAATTTAGATCAGTAGTTCACCAAATACCACAGGTATTAACCTTGTGGTGGCACTATTGAAGAGCCCAGAGGCTCAATCATGAATGCTATGAATGAATCTTATTTGAACTACTGTACAGCTGCCCAAGTATGTTTGGTCCTTTTTTTCTGGACTATTCCAAACAAAGACATTTTCCACAATCAAGCATCTAGAGGACTACTTCTCCTCACTCTACCACACCTGTAGATGACTTATTTGCTTTTTAACATTTCAAACAGCAGCTCAGCTCACCTGTCAGTGATATTAATCTATGATTTAAATTGATGACAGGACAAATGATACGAGCTTTACAAAGTGTTTGCTATCTGCCATTGGTGGAGCTTTGTGAAAACCACCAGACAACTTCTTTAGTAAAACCATCAGCTGATCTTTTATCACTTTCAGAATCTCCCAGTTTACATTGTAACATCCTATCAATAAAAAATAAATAAATAAAAAACAAAACAAACTTTACTACCTTCAGTAATCTATTTGAAGTATGCAGGTGTCAGGTAAATACCATGAAACATGTGGCACCAATATCAGTATCAGTGTCAATATTTGTTTAATTTACATTTAGCAACTTTGGCAAAAATATTGTGCAATACTGCACAAATGCAAATTTGCTGTGGTGGTCTATTGTGTCCCCCTCTGTCCTCCCTCTGCCCAGTCAACCACCACTTTAGGTATAAGCAAATTCTTGGGGAAACACTGTCTATGGCTCAACCTTGAAACTACCAAGACCGTGAAAATAAATCTACAGTAACCACTGTGCTATTATGTAACAATCTAAGCATTTACTTAACATTTGCATTATTATGTTGAGAAACTCAAGCTACAAGATAGATTATGATGTTAGTTAACTTGAGAAAAAAAGCACTGATGTTAATGTGAGATTAGAATATTTTCTCTTATTTCTTAGCATACTTGGGCACAACGCAAGTGCAAGCCACTGGGACATCGATAGCGTTCCTTTTGACCTCGTATGTCTTTGGATCTGTACGGCAGGCGGTCTTCTCCATGACCACCAACTGAACAAACACAAGCACAGAGTTGTATGTCTTGTCTTCACGCCCATTGATGATGCACCCCTCACAAAGGCACTTTGCGAAATAGATAATCTGAGGGTACCTGCTGTCATTGAGGTTTAGCCTGAAGCAGACAAAGAGAAACAACAGAAACTCTGATTGAGTCAGGTTTTTACATTTTCAGCCACACACACACACACATACACACACACACACACACACACACCTGGATGAAGATGGGTTAGGAAGTCTTAGTGTCACAAACTGAAAGCTGACAAGTTTAAAAATACTTTTATTTCATTACTGATGAAACTGGTCTGTCAATGTCCACTACACACTCCTGTCTTCTGTGAAGAAGTGTCTATTTTCTCCATCTATTCCACTTTGTTTAGTGAAGTCTACTTCATTTTCCAGGCTGAATTAAATATTCAGATTTGAGAAGACAGAACCAGTGGAGTTTTTGCAAATTAGAATCAGGGATGGTAGCCAAGCATATTTACTCAAGTACCATTTTGTATTTTACTGGAGTAGTTCAATTCCATATACTTCAACTTGACTACAAATCAGCGCCTTTGACGTTGAAGCCTACTTTGATCCACATGAGAGCTTTGTTACAGCTAGTTCATGATTGCTTTTGCAAATGTAGAGTCTTATAAATATATAATACGATTATATATTCGTATAAATATATATAATCATACATATATTTCAATCAATAGATAATCAACTAACAAATGTTTCTCTTTTAGGCGTCAGAACATAAAGCGATTATAATCACCTCCACATTACCGTCAGATAAACCAACATAAAAATCGGAATTAATTTAGATTGATAATTAATTCACTTACTCGTACTTCCACGGTGACAGGGATCTGTTGTTCACGTTACCGTACATTTCTTTGGCAATTTGTGCGCACTTGCGCGTGTCCGGCGGCGCTGGCTGCCGGAGTTGGGAGTTCCTCAGCCTGTCCCAGCCTTTCCGCAGAAACTTGTCGGTGCGGTTTTTCACCTCGGTCTCGCTGATGCATTTCAATGGCTTAGCAGCAGGAATTGAAGAAAACTGGATATAGAAGACCAGCAGGAAAATCTATAAACATTTAAAAATAAAACAAAGTTTCAAAAGAACACCAGGCTGTGGGTACATGAAACTTCTTCTGAGCGAAGTGCGATACCTCTGCTTCACAGTTATCATTACCTTTTGCAGAAAGACCCATTTCATCTTGTCCACGAATAAAGATTTGACTGTGACCGACCGCTCCATAACACCCACTTTATATTTGGTGTTTATTTAAATAAAGGCCAGCAGGTTTTTTATGGGAGATTCGTTTATGTTTCCCATTACGAATTAATTGCATCAGACAAGGAAAAAGAATCCCGCCCTGACAACTTGGGTGGTGTGTTTCATCTGGGAATCACTGTTAAAGATAAAAATATTCTCTATCATCAATCCTATTACTCATGTAGTTTACGTCAGCATAATTTGAGAATGTATGTTGTAAAAACAATGATTTGCACTTCACACTGATGTCAGCTCCTTTAAATAACTACACAGATTGATTGGCCGAAATCATGCTAAAACCATCAATGTTCCCCGCCCCTTGGTAGATAAGACTGTTCTTGTCTGCGTTGGCGTGACCATGGAGATTGAGGTTTTTTTATTATGTTGGGTTAAACTATTAACAAAGTCAAATTGTGAAATAAATTAAACATGAACTCGTGATTTTAATTTTTATTAACAATATCTGTACAATTTAATTAGTTTAATTAGTAAGTAATTAGTAATACTACACACTATACTATAGTTGTCCTTGTTAATATGTATAACCACAACATAATCATTTAATCAAATGATTCTAACATTTTAAGCAAATGTACTGTGTTTAAAGGTTAGTAGTGTATTTGTTAACCATCTCCACCTGTGGGCACCACCAATAATATACCATAAAAAAAATACAATATACAATTTCTGTTTTGTTTTGTTTTCTGTACTTGAAACTCATTTCTTTGTTTTTGTTTCCTTTTCTTTTCTGATAACTTTCTTTTTTTACATGTGTTGAGCTTTAAGGTTTACTTGTATATTTGATATTTAACTTTTTCCATCCATGCATTATCTTTAACCGCTGCAGGGTTGCAGGAGTCTGGAGCCTACCCCAGATGCAATTGGTAAAGTGGGATACAGCTAGAGTCTCAAAAGTAACCACAAAATTCAGTAACACAAATCAACATTCATAGGGAAGTTGCTATGACCTGCAATTATCAAATTTTTAATTTACTAATTTACATTTCTAATTTACATTTAGAGTTAGGAGATTACAATTTTGAATGGACAGTAAAACAACATTACAAGCAACTTTATTGGATCTTTTGATCTTAAGTATAATCTGAGGTAGGCTAGTGATACATGATTGTGGCCTCCAGCATTTTAATTCTAAATGCTACCAATTAAAGGATGAAATAGTAAATAATAGAAGTGAACTGATGAACCAATGAGTCTTTACAGTAAATAGAAATAAGGTTTTCGAAGTGGTTTTCTCTTTGAAACAATACATTAATCAAACTTAAAATCTAATCTATTGAGTAGACTTGTACATTCAAGCTATCAACAGCATCATGTTGATCAGTGTTTAAAACAATCAGATAAATCATTTTCTTACTGCAGTAATCATACTCAATACTTTAAGAGCAGGTACTCAGTACTTTCATTCAATGTGGTAGGCTAATTTTAGTGGGCACATTTTTTAGGAAAGTGGGCTATTACCACTTTTACTTGAGTCCTACCACATTTTTCTATAATAACATTCTTTAGGTCTAAGTAAATAACTCTTTTGTGTGCAGAGTTACTTCTGACAGATGCATACCTACACTTATCAGTCCCAACAACTATGTTAGGTGTCTCAACAATGTCATAGATGACTTGGGACACTCTGAGCAGTCTACAGTTAACCAGCCCCATACACAACAAAATGTTATACACTATGTGCAGAGGTGGTAAAAGTACACAAACTCAATACAAACTAAGTACTTGCCTATAAAGTCCTCAACCACAAGTGTCACTTAAAATATTTTACTCAAGAAAAGGTACTAAGCAGATTATCAACATTTTACCCAAAGTAACAAAGTAAAAGAAAACCATGTATTTTAAATATTATTGCTTATGGGAAATATGGCAAAACTTGTTCACGAACTAATTAAGAATAAGGGTCAAAGGTCACTGTTGGTAAAGGTGGACCTGATTTTAAAGACTGTACGTGCTGACAGGTAGTTAACCCCTATGAAACATCTGCATTTATTATTTTATAATCTTTTTCTAAAACATATATAATAATAACAGCCAGTGTTATTTTTTGTATTCTAAAGTTTTTAAATTTCTTAAAGCTTTTGATATGTTTAACAAAATTTTAAATCTAAACTGAAAGTGAAGGGCCGAGCTGTGGGACTGAACTTAGCTTCGGAGGGGCGGACAGGAGGAAAGGATGATTAAATATAACTACAGTGGGCCATTTCTCTCGCTCATTTTACACATTTCTCAGTTTTTGATGATGAAATGTAAAGGAATCACCAAAGGTTGTACAGTTACTCCCTAAGGGAACATTGATTGATTTAATCATTTCATGATTATTCATCCAGTGGTTGTTGAGCTATGCACACAACACTTAAATGTCAACATGATGGAACCACTGTAGGAGAAAGTGTCAAGTAACTTTATTTCAGTATTAACTATGGTGATGAAATGATTTAAAAGGCCAGAAAATCTCAATGGGGAGTTTACTTTTTTGACAGATTTCAGGCCTACAAATAAGGAAGTTAGAAAGGGAAATGCTTGGTACTAAAAGGGGTTTTCCAGTGAAACTGTCATCATGTCATAAAACTAATTTTGTATCTAAGATTTTCTCTGTTTACACAACACAACATGCTGCCATAATTAGCCTTTTACACTAACGACAGGTTGGGGGGTAAAATTATGGATGATTGAAAATGAGTCTTGTTTGCTAGGAAGAAATGCGGAGTGATCTTGTTATATAACAGAGAACACTTTTGACAGATTTTGACAGTGTCCAGCATTTGCATTTTGTCTTTGACTCTTATTCAGAAGGGTGTTTGTTTAAAGCTTTAATTGCTTGTAAGTCCACGTATTTTCAACTGCAACTGAAATCATGTGTGAGGGGAGACTGA
The DNA here is from genome assembly GCF_033026475.1 of Channa argus. NCBI lineage: Eukaryota > Metazoa > Chordata > Actinopteri > Anabantiformes > Channidae > Channa > Channa argus. The sequence continues at coordinate 11,942,463 of NC_090198.1, forward strand.
TGAAGTTATGACTGATATAGCAGACATAGTTAAGGGATTACAGGAACAAATTGCACATCTGGAAACATTTTGAACTCTAGTATGATAGTAAATCTAAGTATGACAAAATTTGTGCTTTTTAGAAGTTGGTATTCTTGACAAAAATGAAAAAAGGCATTTTGTGGGAAAGCAAATTTAAGCAGTAAGGGGTATAACTATCTTGGTACACGCATCAACTAAGGTGTCACAGTAAAACACTCACATGTTTTGGGAGATATGCTGAACAAATTTGTGAGTATTCTGATTATATCCTGATCTTCTGAGACCAAACATGTCCAGTATATGCGAGTAGTCCTCCAGGGCCTCCTCATGAATAGGCTCTTCGTGAGGGCAGAGAAGCCTGAGTTTTATGCAACCACTGTTTCCTTCCCCGGTTTTGTCCTATCCATTGGCAACATTTCAATGGATCCTGCCAAAGTGGAGGTGGTTAAGAACTGACCAACCCCTGAAAACTAAAAACTGCTTCAGAGATTCCTGGGTTTTACTTCTATAGAATGTTCATTAGAGGATATAGCTACATTGTAGCCCAACACTATTAGCTCATCTCTCTGAGGTTTCTGTCCTACTCACAACCCTAAAAAAACACTTCCCATTGGCACCCATCCTGACCTGATGTAGAAAAAACAATTCATTGTTAATGTTGACTCCTTAGACACAGAAGTAGGGGATGTTCTCCCTCAACATTCTAAACATTAGAACAAAACTCATCCCTGTGCTTTCTTTTCTTACGGCTTGTCTTCTTCTGCGAAGAACTATGATATAGGATATAAGCATCCCTTTGTTGTATTGACTGATCACAAGACCTAGAGTATCTACAGGGTGCAACCTCAACTCCAGGCAATGAGTTCAATGAGAACTTGTTTACTGCCCTAATTCTAAGAATTGTAAAGTTGACCTCCTATCTAGACAATCTGATTCAAGTGAAGACAAACTTCATTGTCCGGTTGACTTGTCTGTCTACTCTTCTGTAGATATTAGCAACAGTACCATCTAGTGAGATGGAGGAACCCCTGCAAGTTCTCTAACCAAATACATCTATTCACCTGCTTCTCAACGTCTTCTCAATGAACTATTTCTACACTGAGCAGTTTGTGTCTGGCACATTTTTGGGTCCCCATTATTAACAAATCCTTATAGATACCCCTGTGAGGGACACCTTGCTCTCACATATAATATTTTCACTAATATTTTGTACTGATCTGTTTGTAACTATGAATGTATAATGTATGAAAAGTAGTGTAATGTTCATTTTGGGATGTGGAGAAGACTACCTGCACATTTATGAATATATATATATATATATATATATATATATATATATATATATATATATATACTCCTACTCTGTGGGCACAATGCAAATTAGTAATTCGTTATTTTATGCAGACATTTCAGACACACATACACACACATTAACTACATAAGCTACATTGTGTTTTATTTACAAAAATACCTGTTTGTCTGAATACAATTCAAACAGGTTGCTCAAAAACTCAAAAATGTATTCCTGCTAACTGAAATGGGCCTTTTTATTGAATATTCAGACAAGATGCCAGAGTTCTGGGGACATCCTCAGTGATCTTTTTCACACAACTGGAGATGTTTTTTATCTCAAATTGCCCCATACAGGTATTATATTCAACAAAGTATTGCATATAATACCTTTAACCCAATTAATTTCCTTAATCAGGACAAAAACAAACCCTCCACCATTCCACGGCAGGAAAGTCCTTGTGCCAGCAAATGAGTTATGTATACCTCAGTGCCTGGGGAGTCTTTCACATACCAGACATTCCTCAAGGTTCAATTATCAGTAATGCCATTCCAATGAAGGAATTTCACAGCGTTCTCTGCTCTGTCTTATGTTCCTTTTTGAACAATGAGGGAATTGTTTCTTTCAATGGTTATTTGTTATTTTTGAAGCGGTCAAGTATTGATCTTGAGTGAGTCTGGTAAAATCCACAATCGGTGCAAAAATGTATTCAAATATGTTTTTAAAGATAATAAGGTAATCAAGGCATGAGTATGTCTTCCAAAGTTAGTAAGTCTTGTTAGTATAAAATTCCCTCATAATGTTTTCCAGGACAGTAATTCTCTGAACAGTCACAAGTGAAGAAATGCTGGAAAAAAGGAAATGGACACTAAGAAGGCTGCAACTTTGATAAGATAATTAATTTGAAAGGTTGAATCCTTATAAACAAAGACAATTTTCAATAGTTCATCTTAGCACTGAGGAAAGACTATGCATTTGTTGCTCATCACTTAAGGCTACATAAGAAACATCTCTTCAAGGCCCACTCCAGTGATCATGTGGGTGCCTGTCAATTATTTTATAAGAGGAAAGTAAAAGTGGATTTTTTGTTACATTTACGGTCAGGTCATAAATATTTAAACAATGACAAACATTTGTCCTCTGTACACCAACATATTGAATTTGAAATGAAACAATGAGATCTCATTGGCGACACACTGCTGGTTGTCTTTGCCCCCAGTCAGCCCTCCTCTACATCATCCACCTCCTTGAGTATTAATTCGTTATGTTCTACATTTTTGCCAACATTTCCTCTAGTGCGACTCTGATTAATCCTGTGCTCTGTTTTATTAGGAGCGTCCAGCAGCCCTCCCTGCCCTCGCTCTTCTCCCCACAGAAGCCGCTCCACCACCCGGGTAGGCAAAGCTCCTCACCACACTTATCTTGTCACATTAAATACCATATAATAAATTCCTCACCACATTGCCGAGCTTGTGGGGTCCTTTATTCCTCTGAACTTCTTAAAACAATCTCAAAACAATTGGGACAGAGACCTGTTTACCTCTGAGTTGTGTCATTTCTTAATGATCTCTCTTAAAGACACTCACAGGAACTGATAAGACAAACTACTTTAATTTTGAGGGCAAAACTTTTTTCTATTTTTCCTTGATATAGGAATTTAGCTGCTTAACAGTTCCACAACTTCGTTGTTGAACCTTTGTCTTTAAATGGTTTGGCCTTGTGTCGATGACACACAACAAGGTCTTGTGTAACGAAGATGTCATTTGGATGGCATATGTTTCTACAAAACTGTATCTATGATTCACAGATCTGCAGGTTACTCATACTGTGTCCAATGTTGTGCATGGGCAGTATGCTGAACAGTAATGAAACTCCTCATGGTCATGTGGTGTTTGACTTTTTAAAAAGGTGCCATGAATCCTCTCTCAAGTTAAATCTATCTAAAACCAAGAACTTGTATTTATTATAGCTAATGTACCGGGTTCTGTCATATCCGTTGAATATTTAGCCGTCATTATCAACAACAAACTGCCATTTTTCCTACACAAAAACATACTGTGTAATGAAAGTCAGCAACATTGATTCAGTCGGGAATCCAGTGTTAAATAAAAAGAAAATCATCAAATGGGATGATCAGAGTCAGCAGTAAAATCATAGGTACTTAGTTAAGCAGTCTGTCAGACCTCTTTACAAGAAAGCTACTAAACAAAGTCCAGTCTGTCCTATATAAGCTCCCATTCCCTGTATTCAGAGTACTGTTTCCTACCTTCTGGTTAACTCTTTAGGCAATAACGAACCAGATTTCTGTTTGCAAGGTGCTCTTAAGTATATTTATCCCTCAAACAACGCAACTTGTACTTTTACACTCTTTCAATCAGTGACTACACAATAGATAACAAAATACATAATACACCAGTAAATATTCCTAGAGATAACAAATACATTCTGGACTCTCCAACTGCACTTTTTTTAGATTTTCTGTTGAATTACTGTAAAAAAACAAAAACGTTTCTGCACGCAGCTGTCTTTGACACGCAAGACCTACTATGAGGATCTTAATTAAACCAGTTGACACACTCAGTAGACTACACTGCATATGTTCTGTATTATTCAGCTGGGAACAGCTGGGAACATAATAATAATACATAATACAAAGTTAATACAAAGAAGGTTTGAGTCACAGACTAACATTCATATTGATTCCGTTGTAAAAATAAGGTAAAACAAATGGAAGTGTTTACACATAAGCCAAAGAAGACTTATGCTGTGCTTAGAGGGTGATGATTAGGATCATTCCAAGTTTCATTTAAGACAACTTAGCTATTACGAAAAGGTGTAGTTCCATCATAGATGTTGGCTTTTGTGTTGTTTCCTAACATATCAGATGACAGGTTTTCCATTGTAATTGAGCTCTGGCTCAGAGAATGCAGCAACATTACTGGATCTTATTGTCTGCTTTTAGTAGGTTAGCCAATTTTAGGGCTGCAACTGACCTCCACAGCTACAGAGCGATCATCTTTGTTGGGGTTTCTATTCAGGAGCTTTACATTGTTGTGCTGTTTCAATAAGTGTTTCTAGAGGTTTGAGGCCTTATTTTATGCAGTGAAAAGAATCTCACCAATACCTGCACACAATTTACATGTTGCAAAAATGCTCCCATCATCTTTTCAATTCAATTCAACTTTATTTATATAGCGCCAATTCAAAACAAAGTCATCTCAAGGCACTTTACAGAATAAAATCAAGACTATAAAGATGTATGGAGAGATGCCAACAATTCCCCCTTGAGCAAACCCTAGGCAACACTGGAGAGGAAAAACTCCTTTTAATGGAAGAAACCTCCTGAAGAAACCTACTGTGAGCTGGTTCCACAGGAGAGGAGCTTGATAGCTAAAGGGTTTGCCTCCCATTCCACCTTTAAGGTTTTTTAAGTAGTCATTAAATTACAGCTACCTTATAGGCCTGTGGTACATAGCCTGTTTCTAAAGATAGATTGACGATATCTAATAGGAACGTATCTATTAAGGGTAAAGCTTCCTTGAGCAGTTTAGTTGGAATAGGGTCTTGCAGACAGGTTGTTGGTTTAGATGAGGTAATAATTGAAGTGAGCTCAGCGAGATCAATGGATGTAAAGCATTCTATGAGGGATTGGGGCCTTATTGATGTGTCTAGCAATGTTGTACGTGAAGATCTATCTGTAATATTTGGGGGGAGCATCTGGTGAATTCTTTCTCTATTAGCTACAATTTCATTCAAGTCATTGCTGCTTAGAGTTAAGAGAATACAAGGCTCAACAGAACTATGGCTCTTAGTCAGCCTGACTATAGTGCTGAACAGAAACCGAACAGAAGATTTTCTTCTATTAATGATGAATAATATGCTGTTCTGGCATCACGTTTTTAAACTGATTTTCCAGGCTAAATGAAATTCTACTAAATTTCTGGAACGCCAATTCCTTTCTAACTTTGTGTGGCTTTTTTTAAGTTGCTTGTTTGCGAACTATACCATTGAGACCACCTCTTCTGGTTTACTGCCTTCTTTTTCAGAGGGGCAACACTATCGACTATTGAACGTAGTGAGGCTGCGGTAAAATCTTCCTCACTAACAATATAATCAACTTGTGCAGGAGTAACATTAAGGTGGCTACTTTAAATTGTATTGACATATGGTGAAGCAAATGATGAAATTATTATTTATTTAAATTTGTTTACAGCTTTTTCATTTAATCACCTGCTATAGTGGAATTTTTCCATAACTGCTGTATAGTCCATTATTTTAAATTCAAATGTTATCAGAAAATGCTCAGACAGATGAGAGTTGTGAGGAAATATTTTTTGATTATCCGCCTCAATTCCATACGTAAGGTGAAGGTCTAAGGTGTGATGAAAACGATGAGTGGGTTTATTTTGGGGAAAAACAATTGAATCTAATAATGAATTTAACAAAGTGCTAAGGCAGTTACTGTCAGCATCTACATGAATGTTAAATTCACCCACTATAATGACTTTATCTGTACTAAGCACTAAATCGGATAAAAAATCTGAAAATTCCATCAAAAACTCTTAATAAGTGACTAGAGAACAGTACCCGATAACAAATAATAGTGCTTTTTGAGTTTTCCAGCTTGGGTGTAAAAGGCTAAGTGTAAGGCTCTCAAATGAGTTATACCTATGTTTAAGTCTAGGATTTATTGGTAAGCTTGAGTGAAAAATTGCCACTACTCCTCCACCTCGACCTCGGCCTGTGCTTCTAGGAACATGATAATTAATATGACTTGGGGGGGGGGGGGGGTTGACCCATTTAGACTGACATATTCTTCCAGCTGCAGTTTCAGTAAGACAAAATAAATCGAATTGTTGATCACTTATTAAGTCATTTACTAACAGAGATTTAGAAGAGAGAGATCTGATATTTAATAATCCACATTTAATAGTTTTAGGGTTTTGTTCTGTAAGAGGAGTAGTCTTAACCTTTATTAGGTTATCACAATTAACTCCTCTTATGGACGTTTTTGTCTAATGGTTTTGTCTAATAAAACCAGCTATATTTTTTGATAAGAAAGCTGCACGATCTAAAGTAAGGTGGATACCATCGCTCATTATCAGCCTAGGTTTTCCCCCAAATCGTTTCCAATTGTCTATGTAGCCCACATGCTTTGCTGGACACCACCTAGACAGCCAGCGGTTGAATGACGACATGCCAGCTGCACATGTCGTCACTGGTCAGATTTGGCAGGGGTCCAGAGAAAACTACGGACTCCGACATTCCGTTGGAAAAGTTACACACTGATCCAACGTAAAATCGATTTGAAACATGAACCGACTTGTGGTGAACCTCGGGTGAACCGTCACCCAGCTCGACTGGCTTCCCGGCTGCAGGGGAACTGCCGGGGGACAGCTAACAGGGGCTACGCTAGCTTGGCCCGCACCAGCTACCTGTGCCTGACTAGCTGGGTTATTTTCCATGGTGCGGAGCCGCGCTTCCAACTTCGTGAGTCTCGCCTCCAAAGCTGCAAATCCTTCAACTTGTTGCATATACCATTATCACTAAAGGAGGCAGAGGAAAAAGTGAACATGAGACAGAGGGAGATGGAGAAGCTATTGCTAAAGGATAACTGCTAAGTTAGCGAAGCTATAATAGGTAAAATGTGGAATTAGTGAACGTTAGCTGGTTATGTTTTACAAGAGCAAGTGCTTGTGTAATAACAAGCGTATGTCACGACTCAAGTATTAATTGTTGTGTGAAGAAATCACTTATTTAAGTAAAATGAGAGCTGCAATCAATCAGTACACAGTAAACCCAAGACTATGCAGTAGGAGGTGACGCATCTTGTCACCACATCTTTACTGTGGTCACAATGCATATCTGTAATGTTGTTGCTGAAATGTTATTTGTAACTTTATACACTACTTATTACTGTGAAAAGTTATAATATTAGTAACGTGTTAGTAATAATGAGTGACTGCCCAACAGTGGCAGTATGTAATGTTATTCTCCAGAACCTCTTTTATTGCCATTGTCCTGTAAAGTCAGACACCACTGACATCAGTACAGAGATATTTTCAAAGTTTTTGATTGAGGGTTCACTCCTCTATCAGATAATTTCAACAAACATTACTTAGTACTTTTATATTACTGTCACTTGTTGGTATTTGATAATGAATAATTACTAAACCTATGAGGTGGATGGTGGAGCCAGCAGATTGTAGAAGTATTTTCAGACTGAGAAGAGCAAGGACCAGTGTGGTAGAGGAAACTTAAAGTAAATTGAAAAAGTAAATTAAACCAGAATCAGAAATAGGTTTGCTGCCAAGTAGTGGTTCAGATGTGTGCTGTAATCTGTTCTTTATCAAGTTTTTAATTTTGCCCTGGTCATTGTTTACACCTCCATCTGTTCCATCTCTGCTCCTTCAGTCCATTTTAAACAGACATGCTCTGGCTGCCCTTCCACCATCACTTCTTTGTTCAGTCCTTTGCCATTGTAGGTGGTTGAAGCCCAAAAAGCTGGTGGTATTCACTCCTTTCTTTTCAGAATTTTAATTTAAACTTTTGAACATTTTTTAACAGGTGAACAACAACACATGACCACTGATTCTTGCCTTCTGTTAATATTTTAATTTACTGATGCCTTCTAGTAATCCATATACTTTAGCCCAGTGTGTTTTTCTTTGCTTGGTACTCATGGTACATTTCTTCATTTGCCAGGTTTAGCCTCTTAGATATGTTGTTTTGAGTTTTATTGTCCAAGTTTGTCCAGAGTTCTTAGCCTTAGTTTTATGTCCCGTTTTTGCCGCAGCCGCCATTCTGAGCATTTTCTGTTTTAATTTGTACTTACCTGTGTCAGTGTGGTTCTGTTCTTTGTTACATTAGTTGTTCTCATTAAAGCCTTTTGCTAATTTTCCTAATGTCCTGTGACAAAACATTTTTGAATTCCAAGATTTCTTATATGCACAATAAGAATGTTGGCATAAATGAATGCTGGAATATGATAAATGTTTTTAAATTAAATAAGTTCTTAATTTCAATATCCAAACATTTATTAATGTCATATATCAAGTGTCATGTTCATGAGTTAGGATAGGTGTCCTTGTCTTTATGGAACGAAATAAAATGATTAAAGCTTTAGCAGCTTCCTTCAGTTGAGTCACTGTGGAAGGCCCATTGTATTTGATGGGTTTTTTAATCTTAAAAAGTGCATTCAACAAAAGAAGGTTACAAATCATGTTTATTTTCCTTTCCATCTATCTTCCTGTTTGGAAGGAACACTACCTCCTTCCCATTGCCGCAGTAACACAATGTGAGTCATGGTCAAACACAACACTAACCTTTTGCTGCATTCCAGGGTCAGGGTGTGTGGCCTTACTTGGTCCATACCTTAGGGTGCCTGTTTCCGCAATACATAGCCTTAAATTTGAAAAGTTAGGATGAATATGTCAAATGCTATCAAGTGATTCAGAAAGTAAAAGTGCTACAAGCATGAGTCACATAATGTTTATTGTACTTCTACTGAGGGAAGCATTTAGACTCACTCCTTTTGAGTCTAAATTTATTTTTCGGCCATCAGGAGAGAGTGTAAAAGCTCATAAAATGCATCGGTGGCATAAAAGCCCACTTTATGTTGCTTATATTACCTATAAATTTTGACTGTTTGGTGCCATCAAAGTTTGTTGAACATAGTCGTTCCTGTCTTCAATGTAACCCTATGTGTACAGACAAATATCCCACAGAATATTTGATACAGGTGCAATTTTGTGCAAGAAGAATTTGACCTAAATAGGTATTAACAATATTGTTTCAAATCCCTGTGAATTATGACTCACAAAGTAAGTCTGTTGTTTGCCTTAAATTCATCTCACACATCATCTTTCCGTTGCACTTTAGTCACCTTAATCACAACATATGTGTAGTGATCACTTAATTTATAATTTTTGTTTCAGATTTTTTTCAGATTTCCCTTTAGCTGTGCACAATTCGGTTTTAGTTGTTGAAGATATAACTCCCTATGCAATAAAAAAAAATCTTGCACACATCTCATGATACAGAGACTTTTCTTCTCATACCACTGTGCTTAAATGTTTTCTCCTTGACTTAAATGTTTTGCTTGTTTTGTACCTTTTGCGTTGCTTTGAATATAAGCATCTTCTAAATTACTAAATGTAAAGATGTCACATAAGTAAAAATGAACCATAACCTGTGACACAGATGTGCATGCCTGTAGTCTCTGAACTGCACTGACAGGATTGTGTAAGGAAAAATTTCTTTGGAAAAATTGCAACCTCTACTGTTTAAAGTCATTGCTACAACTTGTGACTCAACAAATAGTGATTGCTACAAATAGTGACTCAGAGATAAGACACTACACTCACAAAATAAATTGATGATTAGTTATTTAAGTGGGAAACTACTTGTTTCCATGAAGCATTAGTGTGTTTTTTGGTGTTAGGTAATCAATATTGTTTCAGTATATAACAAACATTTGTTTAGAAAAAGTAATGGCACTAATTTGTATTGTATTTGTATTAATGGGTATTTAAGGCTCTTTATTTGACATGTGTAGTTCGATCTAGTTAGTTAGAATCACTGGGTGTGACAGAGAGACTCATTCATGCTTGCAATAAATGGTGACTCCAATGGTATCCTTTCATCTTTACAATAAATTATAATAATAATATCACCGAGTTCAAAATAAACAGATGTAAGAATTAGTGAATAAAGAGGAGCCAAAGATAACCTAGACACAAATGGCTCAGTGTATAAAAAGGTTTTAGGGTTGCAGGGATTTATCTGGCTCACTCAGTGGTGCAGTTGCACGCACCAACAGAAGAAATAAGTAAGTATCAAGTGGAGTGACAAATTACAAAGGATGTCAGGGTTTATTCCTCCAAGGAACCACGGGCTGAACCTGGAAGGTGTATGTGTCAGAGTCGAGGGTGAATGAAACCAAAATGAATTAAAAGCCAGTTGGCATCTTCCAAGTGGCTGTCAATAAAAGATGTGAGGAAGAGAGATAGGGCAGCCAACAACAGTGGGTATAAAAGAGTAGAGATGAGTCTGTGGATGACAGGAGTTTTACAAAGAATTTACAGAATAATCATCACCCCTACGTGCAGATTCTCAAAGTCAAGTCTCACCCGCAAATTAGTGTTGGAGACATGGGAGCTACATAGGGAGAGAGGGATTCACAGGGAAAAATGATCGAGCTTGGCGATGTGTGGTGGAGTGACAGGTGTCACTGTATATTAGCAAGTGGAACTGAGGGATTGCAAAATAAAAGCCGGGAACAGGAGCTGAAGCTGGTGATCATGACAGAAACAAACGTGTTTTTATTTTTGTTAAATAGACAAAACATGCAAAGTAATACAGTGCAAACTATATGTCAACTTTGAGACCAATCAGGGGAAATACACAGTAACACAAGTGAAAATCTCACTGTGGGAATAGCCACTGTTAATAAATCTGTATGCAAATGTGCCAAGCCATCGCTATCATTCTCGTTTTCCAGCTTTAAATTTGATTTATTTGAACTTTATCAATCTCAAACCGTGCAGTGCACAGTGATTTATTGTCCACCCAAATACAATGGACCATTTCCAAACTTCCCTTTGTGTTGAAAATTCTTGAAAAATCTGTATATGTCCATTTGAAGGATCTTCTAGAGGAAAACAGCATTCCTGAGGTTTTCCAGTCTGTCTTTAAATCTCTTTACAGAGTTGGCACTGCTGAGGATTTTTATCCCCCTAGCTACAGACGCTGAGGACTATGTCGTCTTGGTGCTATTGGGTCTATCTCCTGCCTTTGACATAGTGGATCACAACATTTTGATTTCTCGATTACACCAATGATAGGCATCAATGGCAGTGGTCTGGAGTGATTTGGGTAATACTTAGCAGAGAGGAATTTTGTTGATAATGCCTAGTCCTCTTTTTAACCGATATACAGATATACAGACGACAGCCATTTGTTATACTACAATCACAATTATGTGCAGGTTTTGCTATGATAAGATTTTGATAAAGATAAAGATTTTGTATGGATTTTGAAATAATGAACACTGATCTGAAATTGTTAGTGATGACCACAACTGAATTTTTATCAAAAAAACATTTAATAAGCCTTACTGTATGTTTAACATGTTGCTGGTAGTTTGTGAGAATTAAAACAGCTGGAGAAATTATTTTTCTTTTTTTTAATACACATTTTTTTGCCTAGTTTAGAAATCTGGGCCTAAGCAGATGTTTCACCACAAGAGGTGATGGAGATTCTAAGAAACACCCTGGCTGTGATGCTGGCACAGTCTTCACTTTAAATGAAAGCTAATGATGTAAGGGGGAAATAAAGAGATCCAGTAACATGACAGGATCAGACTTTTTGCTGTGTAATCAGGGATAAATTTGTCTTAATCCGTTCAGCGTGCTCTCAGGCCACAGCATGTCTCGATTACCAACCAGGCCTGCAGGGCACAGAAAAACATAAGTGTCACATCTAAGGAGCATGAACTGAAAACAGGCAGGAAGGACACAGATTCAGTTGTATGAAGGCTTGGAATATAGTTTAATTTAGCTTAGAATTAACCAGGTCTTGAGTACGCTTGGTTTTATCTTTGTGCAGGTGACAACAGAAAACAAGCAATTCAAACAAAGCTAAAGTCCACTAGGTCTTTACACCACATGTGACAGTGAGTCCTTTCTCCTGTTCATTATTCCTATGTGCCAGGTATATCTGGGATGAGTTTTGTACTACATACATTTGACTGTATACCACAGTATATACCGTCTTTTTTATGCTGGAAAATGTTTGCTGAGGTTTGTTGATGTGAAGGTGAAGTGCCATGAGGAGGTAAAGCATGAGGAGAACAAAACAACAGGTTGGATGCCAAAGAAACATTTAGCCATTTCTCTGTGATTTAAAAAGGGAAAGGACAGAAAAACTGAGGGCTGCTCTTCAAAAACCAATGTATTGCTTGAGAACTCAGGGTCATAAAGAAGTGGGAGAATTAAACCAGTGATCCTGCAGGTCATAGACAACCTCTCTATCAAATTAAGCACAACCTCCCCTTGGTTTCACACAGTTTACTGCTTTTTGCAAAACAGGTGTCAAAAATTACAACAAAATTTTTGGTCAAACTAAAGCATTCTTTCAATCAGTCATGACACAATGGCTAAAGAAATACAAAATTATCAAAATCCCAATATCATAGTGATCGGGATTTATTATAGTGATAGTGATTTTACTAGAGATAAACCTTGTGGAACACTGCAGCTGCACTTTTTGAGATGGCCAGTTGAATTACTGTTAAAAAAGAGACCAATTCAGAGACTCAGTATGGTACAGCATTTGGACAGTCTTCCTTCTACATTTAAGAAAACAACTATTTTTACTGTACTGCATCTGATCGCATTCTGTTCAAGTACAGAAAATCTGAGCAATGTAAAAACTACTGTAAAAACACCGCAAAATTTAAAGAAACCAAATTAAACGTATGGGAGGAAATATTAAAAAATCAAAATGAAGACATAATATAATACAAATGTTATATAAATTTTACATTTAGTACAGTTGCTCCAGTCAATTAGTCCACGGGTTCTGATCAACATCACACTGACTATTTACTTTTGTCTTTGATTCAGGCTTGCAAATAGCAACAAAGAGGTGGCATCTTTTATAGTAGATCTAAAGATTATTTGTCATATGACATTCCGCTAAGTCACAATTACTTTGTGATATAAGTAAATACTCTAGCTTTTACGGTCTAACTTGTATTTTATCATGTGCCACCGCTGAAAAATCCTTGACCCACCTCATTCAGAAATTTCTGCTCACACTCCTGTTGCTAAATTCAACCCGATTCTTACTGGTAATGAGATGTTTACATCTTATGGTATGGCCTCAGCATTTCTGCTCATGAAGCTTTCTTCAAATGGTAGATTGTGACACCTTTGAATGTTTAACGTGTGCTTTGTTTTCTACAGTCACTGTGTCAAAAATGCAACCAAACTGCAAACAGATTATGTTTAAGGGAACATAATCAATAATCAGTGGATAATCATAATTTGATAATGTTCTGATGCAATGCTTTTTGAATGACTGTGGCACTGCATTTAGGTTTGGAAAGCAGGTTGCACTCAGAGTGGCAGGTGTATTTTGACATTATACACAGAGCAGGACTGTCACATACCTGAGTTAAATCCGTTGGGGTAAGCAAGAAAAACACGTTTGTTAGACTGGTCTTGTTTAAAAGTATTTAAACATGTTCTGTGTGAAGTGATCATTTTATTTTCAGCCTTCACTTAGGGCTGTACGTACCTAAACACAACTATAAAAGTGTGTAGTCAGATAAGATAGATGTTCTACAAAAAAACGATATTTTAAGAAAACTAGATTTTTCTAGGAAAAGAAAACTAGATGTTGAACTGCAAGGTCTGATTTTGATTTCTGTCATTAGGCAAACAGAACATGTACATTTTTGTTAGTATGTTCCCTACAAAACCCAGTAGAAACATAGCCTTGAGGAAACAGGGCTATATATATGATGCAGATTGTACTAACCCTGGGGGCACAGAACACAACAATCGTGGTCAAAATCTGCTGCTTACCCTTACAATAGACTATCTTGGGCTGCCTTGGCCCCTTTTACCCTTGACATTAATTTAAATTAAAATTACTATAGTTTTTATAGTTAGTTAGTTAGTTAGTTAGTATAGTTATAGTACAGACGGTTGTAAGTTGTTTGGGAAAACGCAGGTGACAGGTTACATTAACTACATGGGACTTTTTCAAACAAGTCAGGCTTACTAAACCTTCCTTCACTTTTCTTCTAACAAGCTGAAATTAAGTCAGATTAAAACTTTTATTGAGCCACATGACCTTGCGGGATAATCCCTTGAAAGTGACCCAAACATTCTTTTCCAGGCCAAATGAAATCAATCTTATTTACTTGCACCAGTGAACCCAGCCTGACGAACTCGCACGCACACACTCCTCCGTTTCAAAACATTAAACTAAACCTTTGCTGCTACAGTTTGACAGCAAACCCTTTTTTGTCCGACATGTACTTGTGATTTGGAGATACCTTTGCTCTCACTAAAACCGGATCTAATCACATTTCTCACGCAACCAAAGCAACCAGCCACTATAAAAGCTTCAAGGGACCAGAAATACAACAAAGACAGCACCAGAAACTCAGCATGGGTGAGTCTCTGCCAATTTACCTTCTACATCTTTGTCTGAAAAGCATTAAGCAAACCAGATTTTGCTCTTACTACTCATTTAGAACTGTACAACCTGAACTGTTACTAATCACTGCACATTAATAGAAAGGTGCTGTTTTTTTTTTAATTGTTATTTATCTGTTATTTCTGACACTAGTGTCTCTCTTGACTGAGTAAACAAAGCTGGTAAACAAATATATAGATTTTGTAAATCTCAGAATAACTGTCTTCTATTTTTAAAAAAGCCAGTTGGTAATAATATGAAATATATCTTCATAGTAGATGAAGTAAGTGTTCATATCTTTGTATCTGCTTAACTACCTTTTACAGCTCAAATGTATTAAAGGCCATAGTATGTAGCATTTAAAGTTTTTATAAATGCTTTATAAACGAGTGGCAATTAATGCCTAACAGAATAATTTTTGCTTGTAATTAGATTCGATTTAGTTACAAAACATTAATACAATATTAACTGTAGTAAAGCATTATCCTCACTTTATTATTTATTCAGTGTGATTCCATAAGACTGTCAGTCTCGTTCCGCTGTGGTGACCCCTGAAGGAACAAGCCAAATGATGATGAAACAAGATAAGCTTTCACATTTAAACAGTGCTGGACCAGAAAGTTCATCCAACTATGTGCTGTTCTTAACTGTGAGGTTCATTGAAATTGGGGCGATTATAGTAAAGAGATCTGCAGTTATGACATGAAGTGTGTTGTGTCCCAAAACAACAAGTGGGTCAGAGTAACTTCGTGTGTTTCTCTGTCACCAGCAGCAGCCTGATGACATTCAAGGAAATTGTTATCCACAGAGGCCTAAAAATATTCAATCATCAGTTGGCCTTTGTGTGCACGTATATACAAACAGACACACACTTTTAACATGTGTGAATTAGTGAGTGCTGAGATAACACAATTCAGAAAATAAAGGAATGTGGCACTTTAAAGTACAGTGGCAAGAAAAAGTATGGCAATGTTTTCATTTTCAAGGTTTTCTGAATACATTGGTCATGAAATGTGTTTTGGTTTTAAACATAAACAACTTTTCTAAGCTGATAAAACAAAGTCATGATCTTCCATGTCTTTATTAAACACACCCGTTAAACAGACAAAGTCATGGTAAAAGAAAACATGGCAACAGTTGGCTCCAGATACTCAAACATTGTAGTTAGTGTGCTATTCACAATCAGCATCAGCTAATGTGAGCCATGTCCCAAAAAAGAGATCTCTGAAGACCTACGATCAAGAGTCGCTGATTTGCAGGGAGCTGTAAAGAATTACAACACACATTACTCTCAAAGATTTTAGATGTTCATCTGTCCCAAGTTAGACTTATTGTCTGTTGCAATTTGATGGTTTGGCTACTCGCCATTGAAGATCACCCAGAGGGCACAGAAGGCTCAATAAGGTCAACCAAAGGCAAAAAAAAGAACATAGTGACCATGGCAGGACAACACAGAGAAAGTCACTGTTCTCCAAAAACAACATTGAAACACATCTGAAAGTTGCCAAATTCCATCTTGACAATCTACTGCAGTAATGGAAAAAGGCCTTGTGGACAGATAAAACAAAAGTCAATTTCTCTGGGAAGAACCTGCAATACTACAAATGGTATTAAAAAAGAACGACATAAAAACATGAAAACATTGTCCCAAAAGGGAAGTACAGTGGAGGGAGCATCGTGGATTAGAGCTGCTTTGCTGTGTGTGGACCTGGCCACTGGCAGCATTTCTATCTGCAAGCTGAAGCTCAGATAAAGCTGAGTGATGGAGCAGGAGAATGGATCTAAACACTGAAGTAAATCTTACACAGAATAGCTTCAGAGACACAAAATCCACATTTTTAATCCACCAGAGCTCAACCCAAAGAGTTCCTGTGGGAAAATTACATTACTTTTTATAGTAAACGGTGTTGAAAATGTTATAGATAGGTATTAATTACTTCTCTGAATCTGAAATTAGGAGTGAACATGTATTTGGTATTTCTAACCCCACAGTATGAATAAATGACATTCAATTGTGTGTGTGAATTGGTCACATCAAAACAAATCTGGGAAAATCGCTTGATACACTTAAAAAAAAATAATGCTTCCCTTAGCCTTAGCTGTGCTTTGTGTTCATTGCTGAGTCTATGTATAGCCTCACAGTGTTGCTGGCTCTTAGTCTTGTTCAGGACAAATTATTTACTTATTAGAAATATAAGAAAGTCATATAAAAAAATCTACTTCTACAGAGAAAAAAACTATGTAAAATCCCCACAAGATGATAACGAGAAACCTGTGTTTGTGTGTGTGTGTGTGTGTGTGTGTGTGAGACAGCTCAGAAGACGGCACTGATCGTATACGCCCACCAAAGTTCGGCCTCATTCAATGCAGCTGTACTGGATGTAGCGGTTCAGGAGCTGACGGAGCAGGGATACAGGGTCATTGTTTCAGACCTGTATGCAATGAAATTCAGAGCCGACACCACACAGGACGACATCATTGGTGAATATTTGGGGCAGCAGGATGGATTATGTGGGATAGAGCGTTAAGTATCTGCATTATAATGTGATTCAAATGCAACAATATTGCTCATTGATGGGTTTTAAATAGTTTGTTGGTAATCTTTGGGTAGGTTTTTGGAGTTCTATGATAAATGTAGGAATAATACCTATCAGGTTAGTGCGAGTGGAGAAGTCGGGCTGTCAGAGTGGCAGGGGCGGACAAATATCAAGGGCCCCCAACGTATTCTAGAAAGCAGTGCATAGTCTGCATTTGCTCTGATATCGGGCACCCGAGAGGCCACTTTATTGCATTCACTCTACTGCTGGTCCTTGGAGGGATTGCTGTTGCCCCTTGTGCCCCCCATTTGAGTCCCCCTATACAGGCTCTGAACAGACATGCTAAAACACGTATACACACACACACACACACACACACACACACACACACTACATTTACGTTAGGTAGATGCATTTATTAGGATTGTTGTATTTAATAACAATAAGGAAATTATATCACAAGCTGCTTCTTCAATATATAAAGATTTGATATAGTTTATCATGACCAGGTGATCTAAAGAACCCAGAACTTTTCCAGTATGGAGAAGAGACCATGCACGCCTGGATGGAGGGCCGCCTTAGTGATGACATTGTTGCCGAACAGCGCAAATTAGAGCAAGCTGAACTTGTCATCTTCCAGGTCAGAGGGCACTCACATATTTAATTTGTTCTTTTTTTATCACATTGTCAATCAACAAACATGATTGTTTCTAATCCCAGAGACAAAACAGATCTAAAATATGGAAAAACATCTAATCTAGACATCACGGAAAAAATGTCTGTGTAATAGTAGACTGTAATGGTAACACACAATAAACCTTTATTTGACCATACTGGGCTTTTAATTGTTTATCCCAAAAGCCTTGTTATTGTCAATAACATGACATCACATTTAGATCTATACACAGAATGACATGGTCCCTGTGTATTTGTCATTTTGATTTAATAACCATGTATGCTGTTTTATTGCAGTGATTCAGTGAACACTGACAACTCTTCTTCTTCTTCTTGTTTCATGAAAAAGTAATGCAACATATTTAGCTCTAAAATAAATTTCATCCATAAAAGAAAAGAAAAAGGAAGCCAATTGGATCGGATAAAACAGTAAAATTATAAACATAGTATATATGTATCAATTTGAAGTGTCCTTTGTCTTTCGGCAGTTTCCTTTGTATTGGTTCAGTGTGCCTGGAATCATGAAGGGCTGGATGGACAGGGTGCTGACACAAGGCTTTGCTTTCTCCCTGGAAAAGATGTACAACAATGGCACTTTCAAGGTCCTTAATATGTAGATAACATCTCATTTACAAGCCCAGGATATACAAAACAATGACAAAAAGAAAACTTTCTCATCTTTTTTATGCAAATGTAAAAACTTTCTGTAATAGATGGTTTTACATTAAATTGGAAAGGCAAAAGGCTCTAAAGCTTTTTCATTTGCTTACATTTTTCTGATTTGATTTGCTGCTGTTTTATAACACAATACTATTCTACTATTATATTTTATTTATTAATTTAGTCCCAGGATTCCTGTGTATAAAGTCATTGAAATGAGTTCCACTTTTACCAGTTAAAATATTACAATTACGTACACACTAATACACAGATAATTATAATCCAGTAATATACGTTAATATGAAATAGACCATTCTGCATAATGAATAGTGTTAGCACTTTAAGCATATTGTGATTTTTACTAATTTATTTTTTTAAAAATCCAGTGCGGGACTCTAAATTGACCTTGTTTTTTTTTTGTTTTGTTTTGTTTTTTTCTTCAGTAAAGTAATTGTCAATAATTACATACAAAGTATTTATGTTACACAAAATATACTGTCTACACCCTTTAATGTCTATATAGACAATCAAAGGCCAACTATATATGTTCTGTATGAGTGTTTCTTCACATTGTAATATAATATTTATATTTATACTATATTTTTACTTGAAGGGTAAGAAAGCAATGTTGTCCTTCACCACTGGAGCAACACAGTCAATGTTCCAGCCTGATGGTATCAATGGAGACATAAACATCACACTGTGGCCACTACAGGTGAAAACTCAGACTGTTAATGTCCACAGAATAAGGTCAAGGTCAGGTCATATTTTTAAACTGCTCAAATTAAAAATATTTACTTAAAGCAACAATATTCTAAAAAAGCTAATGTTAGCATGATAGTAAGTCAATTCATTTTCTACACTCCACAATGATTTGCATAGCCCTTTCGGTTCAGTCCCCATCAAATTATTGCACAACACACCTGATGCTTTTTACTACCATTTCCAAAAACACAATGCAACTCCCTATCCTTCTCCTCCATTCCTCAGGCATCCTCTCACTATTCAAGATCTCGGTAAACAAACTAATTAAATTAGTAAGAAAATCCTTGTACAAATCCATGTCTCCCTCCTTACTGTCCAACCTAACACACAAGTCCTCATATGCTCTTTGTTTGGCCTTTGCCACCTCTACCTTCACCTTATGCTGCATCTCCCTGTACTCCTGTCTACTCTCTTCAGTCCTCTCAGTGTCTCATTTCTTCTTAGCTAACCTCTTTCTCTGTTTACACTCCTGAACTTCCTCGTTCCACCACCAAGTCTCCTCATCCACTTTTCTCTTTCATGATGACACACCGAGTACACTCCTACCTGTCTCCCTGATTAAATTAGCTGTAGTGGTCCAGTCATCTGGAAGCACCTCCAAACCACCCAGAGACTGTCTCAGGTCCTCCCTGAAAACAACACAACATTCTTCCTTTTTCAACTTCCACCACTTTTTCCTCTGCGCTGCCTTAGTCTACTTCATCTTCCTCACCACCAGAGACATTTTACACATGACCATCTTGTGTTGTCTGGCTACACTCTCCCCTACCAATACTTTACAGTCACTGATCTCTTTCAGATTACAACGTCAGCATAAGATGTAGCCCACCTGAGTGCTTCATGTCACCCTATGTTCCTGCCTCTTCTGGAAGAAAGTGTTCAATACAGCCATTTCCATACTCTTTGCAAAGTCTACCACCATCTGTCCATCTACGTTCCTGCCCTGAAGACCAAACCTGCCCATTACATTCTCATCACCTCTGTTCCTTTCACCAACATGTTCATTAAAACCGGCACCAGTCATCACTCTCTCACCTCTGGGAATGTTCTGCATTTCTCCTTTTCCCTTTGGAGCATAACCACTAACAACATTGAATATCAAACCTTAAATATTCCAGCTTCAGACTCATCACCCTGTCTGATACTGATATCTCTAGAATATTCCCCGTATACTCCATTTCTCTTGTGGTGGTCATTGTTAACTGGGGCCGTGACTGATTCACATGTTTAATCTGGCATGTGTTTTATGTCGGACGCCCTTCCTGACACAACCCTTTACATTTATGCAGACTAGCACAAGAAGACACTGGCTTGTGCCCCCTTGTGGTTGCAATAACCTGAAAGTTCTAAACTTCAAAATTCCAGTCTAATGAGGATATTTGGACATTTAGCTAAATATTATACCATTTATTTTAACGTGGGGCAGACAAACAACAAGAATGAATCAGACTTTGATTTGATTCAATCATTTCTCTGCCTTGCAGTAAATTCTTCTTATAAAATGACTTCTCTGATGAACCAAAATGAGAAAGTCAAAATTGGATTTATGGAACTGTACAAAAATATACTGTGCCAATGACTTAAATGGCACAAAAAGTTTAGGTTTGCTTTTTTTGCATGTTACACCTCTCCCTCATGTTTCCTGTCTGCAACTCCATTACCAACTAATGAAGGCAGAATTCCCCAAGCATTATGTAAAAGATATTAAAATATTTAGTGATGTAGACATTACTCAAGCTGCCTCCTCAGTATGTATTTGTTTTTTCTTTCAGAGTGGCACTCTACACTTCTGTGGATTTCAGGTTCTTGCTCCTCAGATATTCTGGAGTCCAGCTCACTGTCCTCCCTTGGTCCGAACTGCATTGCTTGAAGGATGGCGAGCTCGACTTAAAGGACTACTAACAGAAAAGCCTTTGAATTTTGCTCCCTGTGAGCTGTTTGATCTCAGTTTCCAAGGAAAGTTCCTGCTCTGGCCCAAAGTAAAGGAGGAACAAGAATCAAAGCCCTATGGCATCACAACGGGACACCATCTAGGCAAGCCACTACCACCTGACAACCAGACTAAAGCTCAGCCCAGAGATGAAAATAAACCAGACTGCACAGACTAGGGTGTTCTCGTTTATATACTATATTACATATATAAAAATGTTTCCTGAAGCTGAAATAAAACCATATCGACAACAATGACTTGATCTTATTGTTATTTGTCCTTTATAGCAAACCCTGTTTTGTTATAACAAGGTTTTAACAAAAGCTTTAACATGATGTATGAATAAGATATTACATCTCCAGGCCAGTATGGCAGCTCAGTACAGACCAGTACGTAACTGCAGCCTGGTCACTGTTTCCCACTGAAACCAAAAACAAAAAGAAAAAAATAATCCAAAATCATATACAGACACCCTGCAACTTTTGTTTTTAACAATTTTTTTAACTTTTTCATTGCTTTTTGCCTTACTTGTAAGTTGCTTTGGATAAAAACATCTGCCAAATAACTAAATATATATGTACATTTTAATGTTTAATCATGTTATGCAATTGCCTTAAGTGAAGTGTTTATTCAAGCAATGATGGATCTTCCTTATACTATATGTTAATATTTTAGTATTACACAACACAAATGATGACAATGCCAGTTTTTGTTATTGAGTGGTCTTTTGAAACAACAAGAGTTTTGTGACACACAACAACACAATAAAGTTCTTTATTGTTGTATATTTCAATAAAGGTTTCCTATAAAAAAAATGGAGGAAGAATATATGCAGATGAATTGACAATTATAGTTGTCATAATAACGTCAAAAAGATAAAACCTATTGTGTTACGAGGTTACAAAAACGACAAAAGCAATATTCTGATCAGTTGTTTGAAACAGCAAAAAAAAAAAAAAATTGTTTTTGCTGGCTAGGGGGGTCTGGTGGCTCAGTGGTAGAGCATTGGGTTGGTATGCAGAAGGTCGCGGTCTTGAAACCTACCCTACCTAGTGTGGCACGGCCTAGCCACCGAAGGGCAACCCTGGTGCCGGTCCCGAGATAAAAATGTAAGGGTTGCAGCAGAAAAGGCATCCGGCGTAAAAACACATGCCAAATCAACGTGCGGGACTTTTGATTGTTTCTGCTGGTCCCACTACAGCATCCGATGTTGCAGGTTCGTTCATTTACAGAAGTTTTTTTTTTTTTTTTTTTGTATTTTAATACATTTTTACTCCAAGTACAATGGTGACCTTCTTCAATTTCTGTTGTGGTGGGACTTCCACAATTTTCCAATATTTTATAAACAAATGGTAATCGTTGGCTTTAGCCTTAAACTTACATGTTATTACCATGTAGTCAGTGGGTACTACCATCCATGTTTATGTTCAGCGTTAACTATATGTAGGACCAAATATAACTCATAGGCACCTATGTCAATAGGTTGTCATATTTAATGCACATATCGACTCTAAATGGTAAATTTTTACAAATAGTACGAATTTTTAGGGATCATGTCTTTCTTGTATGTTTAAAGGTTATAATCAAAGCGGACAATTTTAAACATTTTCACTTTTTTTACTCGGTCGCCCCCCCTACTCTGTACGGTGGAATAGTACAGCTCAGGGGTGACGTAATCACCGGGGTAGCGCTCAGTTGTTGTTGTTGTGCGGTGGTGTTCATAGCTGTTGCGACGTTTGTACAACACTTTGATAGTTATAGTTTAAAGAGAGATAAAAATATTTACAATTTTAGTCTAATTTAACGTTTAGTCGTGTCTATTATCTGCAACATCGAGTGAAACGACCCCGGAAACGACCAACATGAAATGGATGTTCAAAGAGGATCACTCCTTGGGTAAGGGAGGAGGGGGTGTTATTTTGATGATAGTGATTAAAAATGTCCACCCAAATGAAGTTTACAAAGCAAGAGACTTTATTGTCTCCGTGAAAAAGAAGTATCTCTTTAACGGTTTTAAAATCTCGCTTTTCAAGACAACAGACGCACAGACTAGCTTGCTATTCAGGCTTTTGTTTCGAGAAGAGCCGGTTTTAGGCTAACTGTATCGACATTAACGTTACGCTGACGTAAAGCATAGCTGTAAATGTTAATGTCGGCTAATGTAAAGGGCTGTTTGTTTGCTTTTACATTTAGAACAAAGTGTTCAGTTTGTGCAGGCCGATAAATCGTTGGGTTCTTTTTGTTCCCTGACGACGACCTGTTTTCAGGCTAAAGGTGGATGTTGAGTATGCCAGACCTCCATTCTACGGCGAGGTGGTGTTAGCACCTGGATTGCAAGGCTAAACGTGCTTGTTTATTTTAAAATGAGTAATATATTATAGTTCCGTTTTTAATATAATAAAGTGTAAATAATAAGTTTTAATAATAAAGTGGAGGGCGGTGACACGTGACTAGGTCGAAGAACAAAGTTGATTTGGCAGAACAATCGCAGGAGGCCTGCAATCTTACTTTGAAGTACATTTAAGCTTAGAACTCCTAAATCAATTAGTCGATCGTCGGAAAGCTTATTGATTAACAATTTAGCATTTTTAAATGTAACAGTTTTAAAGCAGGTATTTCCTTGTTTCAAAGTATTTTTTAACCAGTATTTTTATTATTTTTTTGTTTGTTTGTTTTGCACGTTAAGCATAAGAAGTGAAGCACATTGTTTACATTGTTTCACACGAACACACATGATACTATATGTATTTGGTCTATACACATGTAAAAAAACAACAACAGGTACTTAGAAAATTATCATTTAAACAAGTATATAGCTCTATTTTGATTCCATCAGCTTTGGCTCTGGGTAATTCAGTAGGCATTTGGTATTTTTATAATTTTTGGAGACAAAAGAACAAAAAATTTAATTGAGAAAATAGCTGTAAGATTAGCTGGCAGTTCGTCAGTGTTAAGGTTACACCCCTACATGTCATTTTCCTGCATGTTTTTTATGAAATTATTTGTCTGGAAATTCCTTTTTTTATCAATGACTCAACTAATAATTAATTACATATTTGTGACAACGGTCTGTAGTTGTTAAACATTAATATGCTATTCAAAGGTGCAGAACTTTTAAACAAATGAGTCTGGTAGGAGCAGTCAGCTTCTCTCTACCAAAGTGTTATTGTCAGTGTTAAGACTACAAACTACATATCAGGGGTCCTGGTGGATCAGTGCCAGAGCATTTGGGTAGGATGCAGAAGGCCGTGGGTTTGAATCCCACCCCACTATGTGAGGCCCCTGCTTAGCCACCAATCCTAATCTACAACAGCTGCATAGTAATCTCTCACCTTAGACATTAAATTATTGGTCTTTCTCCATCAGTGTTTGCCTCAAGTATCTATACAAAAGGGCAAATATTGAGCTATATAGAGCCATATGTTTATGTCTCAACATAAAACATCCCCCTGATAAACACAAATATTGTTTTTTTTTTTGTCCTGCAGAACATCGATGCATAGAGTCAGCCAAAATCCGCAACAAATACCCTGACAGGGTCCCGGTGAGTGAAAAGGATTTGTAGGATCTCTCTTTTAATTTTTACATATCAGCCACAACATTAATGATCATGAACACGGGTCAAAATAGAAAAAATGCCATGTTGGCCATGACTGACAGGTGTCACAACACACAGAGCATCACAGCTTTCTGCATATGGGGCTGTGTAGCCACAAAGCAGTCAGAGAGCCCATGCTCACCTATGTCTGCCACATTAAAACCTAGTATTAATATTGTGGCTGATTGGTGTGTGTTGCATGTTGTTTATTATCATCTCTGTGTGGTTTGTTAGGTGATTGTAGAGAAAGTGTCTGGATCACAGATTGTAGACATTGACAAGAGGAAGTACCTGGTCCCCTCTGACATCACAGTGGCTCAGTTCATGTGGATCATCAGGAAACGCATCCAGCTGCCCTCAGAGAAGGCCATCTTCCTGTTTGTGGACAAGACAGTGCCTCAGTCCAGGTCAGGGTTTGTAATATTCTGACATCACCACAGTGAAAATAATTCCTTGGTCATATAAAGTATATGATAAAACAACAGTCAGATAACGTTTATGACCTTTATCAGCATATGACCTTTAATTTCAGACATCATGAATTTAAATTTCCCCCTGAGTGCTCTTATCTCCATTTTATGCTTTGTGGGTGAGTGTAGTAAGTCCTCCTTTTAAGGTTATAAAAGAAAAGTTAGCATTTGTTGTAAAAAAAAAAAAAAAAAAAAAGTTGTTTAAAGAGCAAACGTAAGAATGGCATGAGAGGTAAAGGATGGAAAATATAACCTAGCAAAAGATCTCATAAAAAACAGATAATAATAAAACCTGCAAAAGGTTAACAGTGTGTTGTTAGACATGCACATTTTGGCTGATGAAACGGTTCTTGCCAAGTGCAGCCTACACAGTAGTTACAACCAAAACTGCTATCTGACCTGTCATTTGTAACTCTTTAAGTCTGTAGTTTTAGTTCACTCACAGAGAGCAATAGGCGAGAAGAATTACAGCCCCAGTCACCTCAGCTGGTCAAGTAAACCAATGAAAAACACGGCCTCTAGGTGGCACCAGCAGCTTTTTTTTAGAATTAAGTTTGTAGAGGGTGAAATTTGGTGGCACTGTAAAGATTGTACAGAAAAACATCCATTATCTGCAAGAGCTTATCCTGTTAGGGTCACAGGGGCTGGAGCCTATCATAGGGGGAGACATCAGACAGACAACCATACACACCTACACCAGTTAACCTAACCTGCCACCAACTGGAAACTCCAAACATGTTGTTCAGTCAGTCACGTTGTTGAGTGTGTAAATCACTGTAAAAATGAAATCAAATTAGTTTTTTAGGTACAAGTTCATATTTATGTATCTTACATTGAAGTACTATTAGTGGAAGAAGAAGTGCTTGTTACTTGTACTTACAGACATACGTGTGTAAGTGAGGAAAAATGGAAATATACGGGCAATTATAATTATTGATACATATGTTAAAGCTTCAGTTTGCAATGATGCAATCAATGAAATCAAGTAATTAATTAAATCAGTCAAAACTTTATTTATATTGCACCTTTTGTACAGATTAATGATGATCAAAGTGCTTTATAGACGATTGAAAAGTTAAGGAAGTCTACCAAACAAGTCAAAACAGTGATAACAGTGCCCACAAAACAAGGATATCAAAAAAGGCAATCAGACATAAAAGTATAAGACTATGGGACAATGAGAACAATGCAAACAAATAAAGATATAATATAATAATTAATTAAAGATTAGAATCAATAAAAATGACAAACAAATAAAACATGTAAAATTTAGATCAAAATAGACATTGATGAAAAAACATGACAGAAGCAAGAGAATTACGCTGTGTCCGAAATCCCCACCTACTCGCTTAGTCCCTGTTCCCTACCGTACACTAAGTAGTTCAATCAAAAATGAGCAGTCAATTGACATTTCTGACACTCACTAATCGTTGTCTCATCGTGTCATTGCTAATAGCTTTATGAGGCGCACAACTTATTTTCTCACTTCTGAAACAAAGGGACCATTGCTTTGTGGGATTGTATACGCTACAAGAAAGTAGGGTATACTCTTAGTGTTGCATTGTGGGATACTTTGACTGCACTATATAGTGGATAGATTTACACATTCGGACACTACTTCAAAATTGCCAACACACTATATGTTCCGATATATAGTGAATCGGGGCTGATTTCAGACACAGCCTAAAAGAAAGTAAAAGAATAAATTATCTTTTAAACCAAACACCAATGTAGGTTTTACAGCAAAATAAAAGAAAATAGTAAATTTTGGGGGAAATATTTTCAGTGTGTATTTGTGATCGCAAGAGCAAGGGATTAAGTCAAGATTGATATGAACATGCAGAAAAATAAGATCTATTAAGGTGCACACATTGTCTAACACTTAATGTGTAGAGGTGCTGTAAAAGCCTCCTGTGACACACACTCTCTGAACAGCACTGGCAGCGGTGCAGAGATGATCATTTTTAGAAGTGTTTTGAACAAGGCTCACCCCTTCAGACAAATCAGAGAAAAGTGATGGTTTCTACTTGATTAACAGGTTTATTAGTATCTTATTTATTGAAATAATTAATTAATGCATATAAAATATTAAACTAAAATAAAATACAAACAAAATTTCTTCTAAATTAAACAAACCCATTCTCCATAAACCTGAAGCTAAGTTGAAGTGGGGACAAAACTAAAACTAAACTAAAAAGATGGAAACTACATTAATGAAACTATAAACCTTCAGCAGCACTACTCAGCAGCGGTTGGTAGTACTGACCTAATGGGCAGTATTGAGACTGACTCTTTCTTGTTTCAGCATCACGATGGGCCAGTTGTATGACAAGGAGAAGGATGAAGACAGCTTTTTATATGTGGCATACAGTGGAGAAAACACCTTCGGTTTTTCAATCAAGAAACCCTGATTGTGACCAGCCTTACCTGTGGAACCACACCAACACCCAGCTACATACAATCAGAGCCCTCACTAGACCTGAAGCACCAACACCGAGGGACCGACCCCAGAGATTCAGTAAAGAGAACGTAACAGATAGTTGGACTAATTGCTCACATGACTGGATTAAAATAAATAAGCGTGTTTGTTTTGACCCATGTTGCACAATTTCTTTATATAGTTACAGATGGAGTTGTGTTTAGTGTCTTACCATTCAATTCAAGATTCAAACAACTTTATTGATTCCATGGGGACAAAAACGTGGTTTGAATCATTTGTTTGATGTTGTAGTTTGAGTGTTTTTGATTTTTTTTCCCTCACATTTTAAATAAGTGTAAATGAGTTTTGCTTGTAGTGATGTTTTCCTCTTTGAAGAAAATATTTAAAAGAACCTATAGTTTAATTATCTGAAGGTAAGGTAGCTGGATGACCTCACCAATAAAAATATAAAAATTTAACATGGTTGTCTTTTTAAAATTGCATCACTTTGATTTTTTTAACTGTAGCATTAAATAAATAATAAGTAGCAAGCATATTCACATATCATCTCTTGTTTGACAAATGAAAAATTAAATATAAAATTTACAATGATATAAGACAAATAAACATTTAACAGATGGCTATAACATGCTAAAATGCTATAACTTGACGCAATGACATTTTGGGGTTGTTTTTTTTCCCACCATTACAATTTCTGTTAAGAAATTTTACATATACCTCACGTGTTATAAACCTGGTGTCACATGTCAATGAATTTATGCGGGGCTCAATGCTGGAGAAAAGAATCAAAACCATCTGACAAGCAGTAAACTGCATGTTTTACTTAAAATGACAAGTTATTTTTATCATCTGTTTATAGTAAGATTAACAACTAGATCTATGTCATATTCACTGTAAAAATGTTTAGCTCAGTAGTCTTGGTATTTTCACTTCCCTGTCTCTTCTGCAGCCTTTCTATGAAGGCAGAACTTCACTCATTTAAATATTCAGTAGAAGAAAAAGGAGGTTCTGTTTTTTCTTTCAAGCACACATCCTTTTTCAAAATTAACAGATGTTTTCCCCTTTTCTGAGAACAAGCTGCTGATGCGATTTGTGTTGATTAACTGTAGCATTATGCAGGGACAAATTAAATTCTGCCAGGTTTAAGTAAAAAAAAAAAGTAATTTGTTTTAAGTAGTTTTCTTCATATTTCTGAGCAATCACTGGAAGTTTTGGGCAGCTGTGGAAGTAGAAACCTTTGCAAATAGTAAAAGTCCTGCATTAAAATTTCTAAATGAGTAAAAGTAATAGTTCCTAAATGGTTCTTTATTTATTTTTGCTATTTTAGCAGTGTGGTGACTTTGGTGATCTACGATTTCCTCTTGCACCATCATAAGTTCACATTTGTGGTAGTTGGATGAATTGCATTTAACTCTTCATTTGGGGATTAATTATACTGACTTTGATGTTCCTCTGACATCTCATCCTATTTACTGAAATACCTTAAAATATCGAATTTATTGCTGTAACTTTGGTGAAGACAAATAGCCTCCCTTCAGGAATAACAATAAAACTTCTTACGAAAAATGTAAATATATTATCTAAAATTCATATGTCCATACAGACATCCTTGTAAAATAAAGGTGAAATAAATACATGTAGGTTACTCTTGCCACCTCACAGAAGGTTGAGCGTTCGAATCCCTGACTGACCATGGCCTTTCTGTGTGGAGCTTTCATGTTCTCCCTATGCTTGCATGGGTTTCCTCCAGGTACTCCAGTTTCCTCCCACAGTCCAAAGACATGTATGTTAGGTTAATTGGTGAGTGTGAATGGTTGTCTGTCTGTGTATGTCTCTCTCTGCTGGCCCTGAGATAGACTGGCGACCTGTACAGGATGTACCCAGCCTCACACTATGACAGCTGAGATCTGATCCAGCCCCCTTCAGCCCCCTTCAAATGCTTCAGATAACTGGAGATTAGTTTGTCATAAGACCGTGGTAAAATGTTGGATCCACGCTTCTGCTGTAATTCAGCCCAATTTGAGGGTTTGTGTATATAAACCACCTGTCTAAGGTTTGAGTCAGGACTTAGCTCTTGCATGCATGGCCAGGCCATCACACTGCCTCTGCTATGATGACTATGACACTATGATGCTTTTCTTTTGCACTAGTGTATTTCTGTCCCACCAAATGCAACAATAACAAAAAGAGTGTTTTGCTGAAATTGAGACGAGCCTTCTGGATGCAATTTGTGATGAGTATGGCTAGTAAGATACAGAAACAGGGAATTTTATTCAGTTAATAGGGGGCTGCAGGGCCTCAGGTGTTTTTGGAAGGTTGGCTGGTTCTACAAAGATTCTCAGCTGTACAATGTTGTCTTTATTTGTTTCTCTCATGTGTCTTGTCTTTGTAACCCTTCACAGACAGTTAAAAGATTTTCTTCATGTTCTCTAACGATATTAGAACAATCTGTTACTTACAAGAATAAGAAAATAAGTGTGAATGAGGATATGAAGGTTTTGCATTCCTTCATTGAAATATGTTGTACCTAGAATAATGAAGTAAAATGTGTTCATTTATTCAAGCGTAAAAACTTTCTCAGAAAAAAAAAAGTTGTTGTGTTTTTTCTGCAGAAATCGGATGAGGAAATGAAAATCACTGATGTCATTCTGCTAATGTGCTAATGTGTCCAAACACTGCTGCCTACACTACAACTTCACTACAACTAGGCCACTGCTACAACTATTATTAGTATCACATCTGGTAAATGCTAAATAAATTGTAAATACATCTCTTACTGTATGTACTATTATTACTGTTTCCATTAACTAATACAACTGCAACTAATATTATTACATTCGGCTGTACCACTTGTAACATTTGCTTTGTAATAGTACCAGCACCAACAATAATGTTCTGTAAAAGTAATAGTATACATAATAATTAAGTATTATAGATGATTATACTATTTACTACTACTATTTATACTATTACAATTGTTGTGCCTGCAAAAGAAATTGTTATTTGCTTAGTCTAATGTGACTAGATCTTTGAAGAATTCTGCCTTGTATGTTATGTATATATGACCTATGTTTTAGGCCATATAACAACAAAGCCTAAGGGGGTCTTAAGCATGTCTCTAAAGGTGACACGCCCTGGGAATCCTCGTCCTCTCTGACCTCTTCAATAAACCCACCTTGTTTGCCTGTTTGCTAATTATCTAACCATATGACAACATTTACCTAATTTTTCCTTTTCTTTTAATTTATTCGTCTTTTTTCATACTGTTAGATAAGCCGAAAGGAGAGTAGTAGTAGTATCCAGTTTGTTGTGTAAAGCCGACTCTCTCTGATCATGCGGTTGGAGGGCGTTTTTATCCTTACTTCAATCATCGCGCTACTTTCTCTGCTTCGAGCTGTGACCAGCGCGATCAGCTGTACGGAGCTGGAGCCGCTCGTTTGTTTACAGTCGGGAACAGCTGATCGGCCTGCTGCAGACCGGCACCGTGGGTTTAAGTTTCGTTCGGACTTTAAACCTAAGAAATAATAACATAAACACAGCTGGTAGAAAGGGAGGGGTGGACAAGAAAACAGGCGAGGGAAGGGAGAGACGATTCAAGCCGTCTCCCGTCTCTTATCATGGGCAACTTGAGGTGGACAAGTCTACGGCACTGTCGAGGAAGCAAAATACAGTATCTGTCGAGAGTTTAGAGTAATGTGTTTCACGGAGACGTGGCTGCAGGACAGTATGTCCCGCTCATCAGTTCAGTGCAGAAAGAGGAAAGGAGGAGGCCTGGTGGTGTCATACTGGTCATGTTACTCTGAAAGAAAGAGTCTGTTGCCCGAATATTGAACAGTTGGCGGTGGCCCTCCGGCCGGACTATACTAACCCCCAACAGCCCATTCCTATCCCCAGCTGTGCAGTGCTGGTCCAAGCCCGGTAGAAATTGGGGAGGGTTGCGTCAGGAAGGGCTACTGCGTAAAAACTTTGCCAAATCAGCATGCGGACAATGATCCGCTGTTGCGGACCTGAACTCACGGGATAAGCCGAAAGGACAAAAAATAGATGTAAAAAAAAAAAAAAAAAAAGATTAGTACTTATTTATTTTCTTCGTTTGGTGTATGTTCTTTTCCTTTCTTTCTACATTCCCACAGAGAGCAGCTGTAACAAGGAAACAACATTTCCCTATGGGATCAAAAAGTTGTTGAATCTTGAATCTAAGCATCTCAATACAGAAGGTGAAATTCGAGTGCTGCTACACATATGCATACCACTACAAGAACATCTTTACAATCACTACTATTAGTTTTATCAGTAATCCATATACAGTTATTATATTATACAGTAGTATTGCTACTACAATTATTATTGCAATTTTCACCAGTAAAACTACAGCTACTTATATTTTACAAGTGCTGCTCCTGATAAATGTTGTATGACTTGCAGTACTATACACATGTGACTATTGCTGCTATACTACTACCTGCTGTTCCACCAGGTGTCTGTTTTTTACATAACACAACTTTACACAACTTCTCCAGTCTTTTGTTGCTCATGTCCTATGTTTATTTCAACCGTGTTACTGGCAATAAATTCAAAATGAGCATATGTTTTTCGAAAACAATCAAAATTCTCTGTTTTAATTCTTGATACTAAGTATTAAAATAAAAAAATAGGTTTCTAATTGATTGTCGCATTGTGTTTTTCAGTTATATTTGAAAGAGGGTATGCACTTCTGGTAAACTGGGTTTTATAGCAGCAGTAATGATTTTAATACTGACAGTTGATGTAGCATTAGTAATAGAAATAGAAAGCAGACTCAGAGTCAGAAAGGTGTCTGTGTCTGCCCATGTTAAGAGTTTTAACTTTAAAACCTGCAATTATTTCACCTGTTAACTGCTAACTGAATGGTAATATGTTATATATTTGCATATGATGAACACCCTCCCAAAGCTGCTGGTAGGGTGAGGTGGATACATAATATTTATGTTTCAGTATAACACTTTGATACATAACCAAGCTGGTCATTCAGAAATAAAGGCTCCAGCTTCTTTGGAGCTGTGAAAAATATTGCAATGCCTAGAATTTATTATATTGACCAAATAATGACCAAATAAAGTTATCATTCATGCTCTCAGTGATTGTTGTTGGGAGGCTGTAATGGAAAGTAAGTTTGGGGTTTATTAGAATGGCTCTTATAATGTAGGGATTAGTGGATGTATAAACACAACAAGCCTTATGTGTTAGACTGTGGTAGGGGAATGAGTTGTGCCAATAAATGGCAAAAAATATTTAATCATCAGTCAGGCTTTTTGTGAGGTGTAGATGGTGTCTGGAAAACACAAAATGCAATATACTGTCCTGCAGGTATTTCAGTGCTTATGATTTCATTCTAAAATAAAGAAAAATGCCATGAAGTAAAAAATATGTGCTGCAAAGACAGATTGCTGCATTAATTCACACTCTGACTTACTTATACTAAAGTGTGTGTTACAGATAAAATTTTAATTTCTCTAATTTAAAAAATTAAACAGCAGGGGAACCCCACATTTGATTCTGTGTACAGCTTTTTAATATCTCCTCAATTTGTCTGTACAGAAAAACGCTGCAGTGAAAGAGAAAGGAGAAGATGAGGAAATAGAAGGGGAACTACAAGCTGGTTTCTAAGAACCTAACAGAGTAAGAATGAGGGGACAGAGACATCAGCTGTGTATAAAAGGAGCTCAGAGCAGGTCTCTAACACAGATCAGACCAGATCAGCCATCAAGGTTAAAGACTTCGATCCAAATAGAAGGAGAACATCTGTCTCTGTTGGGGAACCATGAAGACCCTGGTGGCTGTCGTACTTCTAACTCTGATCTGCATCGTGCATCGCTCTGCTGGTTAGTAACTCTGCATTATTTCTCTGAGAGCTGTGAGAGTAAACTGCATTTAGGAGACAAACTATTAAATGTTTGTGTAACATTATATGTTCACAGGTTCAAGCGGAGCACATGTTGTTATGAGTGATGGATGCTGTACAGCCTACAGTGCAGCACGAGTTCCTAAGGGAAGGATTAAAAATATGGTGATGACCCCAAGTTTCTGTCAGCCCAAAGCCATTGTGTAAGTATATACAGAAAGTGGACTGAACTGAATGTGTACTATTACTGCAGTGGCTTATGTTAAATACTTTTGCAACAATGACAGAAATCTGCAATTCTTGTTCACATAAGGTAAAAATACTTCCTAATAAGTGAAGGTTTTACTTAAAAATATTAACACAGCATTTGCAGCAAACACTGTCAAACATGCTCTGTGCATGTTGCTCTTTATGAATGAGGTGAGGAAACAGTTTAAGCACATATAGTTTATAAGTAAGTATATGTGTCTGTAGGATAAAATGGAAATACTAAAGTAAAGGACAAATGTTTTAGTACAGAACATGAGTACATGTATTTAATTGCCCTTTCTCTCTGCAGTTTGTTAATTTCTGCAGTTGTTTTTAGATGCAAATCTGAGTCACCAACTTTTAGATTTATTAGCAGTTTGCAGACTCTCCACAGAGGAGAGCTATTCAGTCACTGCAGCACCAAGATGATGACTGATTACAATTCACTCAGGACATTACTCAGGAATTGTTAAAAGTACAGTTTGAGGTACTTTACTTGCTACATTAACTTATACTACACAGATTTTATGTAGTAAGTAATTTTATGTTTTTATTGTGAGGCAGTTAAATGAACATTACAGGGGTCTTAAATACAGTCAAATCAAACATTTTCATAATTGTAATTGTAACAATAATGTACTAATAAAACTGGGTCCTTACTGCTACATAACGAGTATTTTAAAATCAACACTGACTTAATGTCAGATTTTTTAATTCTTTACTTATCTGTTTATTTAAGAATTTATTTGTGACTACTTAATCATTCTACTTTTAACTATGGCCATTGAGCTGCTAAATGCTCGTCTAGCTTTACCAGGTAACTAACTTGGCTATCTGCTCTCTGGTGCTGAGCAAGTAGCATACATTGTTTTTACACCTGTTTTCTCTCTGAAAACGCCTGCCTGCTGCAGCAAAACATTATTAGAATAATAAGAGTGAACCACAACAAACTCAGTAATAATTCTCTATGTGTTAATCATCACAGAGATACCTTTTACATTATACATGTGTTGTGTGTTTCTTACAGAGTCACAACTGTGTGTAAAAAGGAGGTTTGTGTAAAACTTGAGTTGGATTGGGCGAGGAAGGTGCTGGAGGAATTTCAGAATTCAACTGCTAACAACAACTCACCATCTGCCCCTTTCAATGTCTTTAAGTGCAATGAGAAGAAAAAATCACCATGAGGATGTCGTCCCTCTGTGTTAAAAAGTCAAAATATATGATATTTCATTATTGGATGTGCATGCATGATATTGAGCACTGCGGATCGCTAAATACTGATGATTGGAGAGAAAAGTTGGTGATTTTTACAGCTTTCTTCCTATAGAATTTAACATACCAGTGTTTTTCAGAATTATTACTGTGCATTACTGTTTACATGGGAAGTAATTTTTCAATGTTTTGCATGTAAGAGAATTGTGTTCTGATTTAATGTGAACCATGAAAACGGGAGAGTATTTAAAATGTACCGTACTCTATGTCATAAGGTACTGCCTTTCTGAATAAAAGCTTTATTTTTGTAGAGCTGTTGGTTTTTCATTAGTGAACCACCAAACTCCTGACAGAGAAAGTGAGCTTCACTGGTGTTTAAACAGGAAAACGTCTGTTTCATAGCTCTACAACAGTTGATAGTTTATACTTCATAGAACAGGCCCAACATTAAAACCACTGACAGGAAAAATGGGCAAATGTCAGGAATCTCAGCAACTTTTATAATACAGACAAATAGAAATGAAAGGACAACTGGGTCACAACATTTCTAAAACAGCAGTTCATGTGATGTGGTCCCAGTTTGCAGTTTGCAGTTCCTGCCAAAAGTGGTCAAAGGAACTGAAACATAGTCAGGCCTAATCTGCTTTGATCCCAGAGAAGATCTGCTGCAGCATAAGTTGCTGAAAAGTTTAATACGGCCATGATTGACGAGTGGCAGAAAAAAACACAGTTTGCTGCCTATGAAGCAGTGAATCTACAGTCCAGTCCGAGTGTTCATGCTGACCCCTGTCCATCACAGCCACTCCTACAGTGGGCATGTGAGTTTTAGATCCAAGCCATGGAGCTATGAAAGAAGGCTGATCAATCATTCTTTTCTTTTACCTCATGTAAATGGTGTGTGTTTGTATGATGTTTAGAGGTGGCACCAGGATGTACAATGAGAATCTAGTTACATCCTCAACTCTCATCTTAAACCACATGAAGAGCAAAGCTGCTAACAGAAGAAACCTTCAGAGTCAGTGCTTGGATGGGTCAGAGAAGTTGTAGCAACAAAAGGGGACTTACACAATATTAGGCATATTTTCATTTGTATATTGTTTATAAGGAAAGGTACCTCACACTTCTGCATGAGTAAACACTATTTGCTGTGGTTTCAAATATGTGTGCAAATGTGCCTAAATATGTAAGTGATGAGCTGGAAGCGGCTACTAAAGTTGCCAAGTGTGTCATGAAAATGTAAATATGCCAAATACGGTATATGCAATTCAAAATACCAATAATGCTTTTTGTTAATATGTGATATTTAACACCTGGTTTATCTATTGATGGTCTAGACTCTTTATTCAATTGATGAGGGTATGACAGACACCTGAATCAATTCTGTAATTCCTACTTCTGAGGATCCTGCATTGATTTTTCAGGCAGTTGGTGTTGCAGTCTCCTCCATGAAGACATCAGTCAGTGCAGGCTGCATGAAAGGAAGAGGTGGTGGAGGACAAGACCAAGTAACTATTGGTCTCTTCAATGTTTCCATTGTTTGAAGTTTGAGCAAACATAATTGTGCCAATAACAGCATTTTAAGACGAAATTATGCAGAGACAAAAAGAGGCTCTTCAAGATGCTCCATCTGTCTCTTCAAACACCAGCCACAGTTGATGACAACAGATGCTTGTGTGAGGTTTTGTTGTTGGTTTCACATGTATACAAAGGCATAAAAGATTAAATAAATCGGTATTAACATTCCTGGAGCAGAATTTGTTCGGATCAGATTAGTTTAAATGATCTATTAGATGTATAATATGTTTAATCACAGTGATCACATATCACAAATTACACCACAAGGCTGTGGTTGTTATTGTTCCATTAAAGAAAATATTCCTAGTTTATTGTTTTATGCTATTATCTTAAAGTAATAGTCAGGTGTCAAACTATTCCTCCTATCCAATCTGGTCATTGTAAAGTGTATGAGGAATCTGTATTTAGTTGTATTTAGTTTTTTAAAAAAAAGGGTGTATTTTATTATCTATTTTTAAGATATCTCTTAATAGCCTACAAAATATTTAGGAAAAAAACAGTTTCAGTGTTCATACAGGCAAATAACCTGTCTTTTTATGGTAGACAAAAGGACCCAGCATGAACCCACCCATCAGACTCTGAGGCCGCATTAATTCAGCTGATCCCTAGCAAAACAGTAAAAGTTTGAAGGCAAAAGCAAAACAATAAAATTGTTTTTTAAATTGTTTTATGTTTTTATTTTGAAAACAGCTGGAAGTTTAACAGACAGAGAGACAAGAGAAGCTACAACACAACTTACAGGGGGATGAGTTTAATCTGGACCAAACTTGTTGCGTTTTTATATTTCAGCCAATTAAATAGACATTGGTGCCAGTCCCAAGACCAGATACAAGGTTGTGGCAGGAAGGGCATCCGGTGTAAAAACACATGCCAAATCAACGTTGAGACCCCTTCAGGGACAAGCCCAGAGCTGTTGATTTGAACCAATTCAAAAAACATGTCATAATATCTGTTATCAGTTATTTTGCACAGTAAAATACGTTTTAAAATTACTTTCTTACCTATGCAGCATGAATTGATTTCCACTACAGTGACATTTTTCATGCCTGTGCTTGTGTTGGATTTCACATTAATCTGCCTACAGATTCTTTGTGTAATCTCTACTACATTAAAATATAGTTTTTGTGTTGTGTGGAGTAAAAAAGGTTCCAGTGAATTTGTTTTTAAAGACTAAGTTACTCTCCCCCTTAAAATCATGTATTTGCTGACTTCTCATGTTGTAATGACTCACCTTGCTGCAGTGATACTGTATACAGGTGTGCTTCTGTACTCTGTGACATCACTGTTACAGAATCAGATTACAAGTGAAACATATTGATTTTTTAAAAATGTATCTGTAGTATTATTACATCTTCTGTTGGTGCTGTCCAGCAGGTGTGAGTTCTTGGTAAAATTGATGACTACTGTCCAGACCATCATTTCTGTGTTTTTGGGTACTAAAATTGTTCAATACTTCACTTACATTCAAAATTGAAGAGAATTCAGATATGTGTGGTATGTAATAAATTGCTGACCTAAATAAAGCTTCATTTAATCACATAAATGCCTGCGTTTCTTGAAAGCTCAAGATATTAAAGCATGAATCCATGACATGAAGAGACAAACACACAGCATGTCTAATAATTATGCTTAATAAATGTTTCTGACTGCTCTGGTCCATTAAAAAGCTGTGGATGGAAGTGTGTGGATTGATGTTTCTTGCTTGACTTCGGCCTGTCATTTTCTGCCTTGGACACGGACACAAGCTCATCTGGTGATAAATCAACCTTTAAACAGCTCTCCTCTGATTCAGCAGCTATTTCTTCATCTCTTTCCTCCTTCCACAGACGTTGATACTCCTGTTTAAGCTCCTGATACGAACGGGAGAAAGTGTGAAAGATAGATGTGGCAGGGAACGCCATGATGAGGATGCCACTCAGGATGCTGGTAAGTGCCACTATCTGCCCGGGAATGCTGCGCGGCACCATGTCACTATAGCCCACAGTGGTCATAGAGATGATGGCCCACCAGTAAGAAGCCGGGATGCTGCTGAAGCTGTGGTGGGGGTGGGTGGCAGCAAATGGTGCCAGTTCACTTTCTGCTAGATGGACCAGAGGTGAGAAGAGGGCCACAGCCACGCAGACGAACAGCAGCAGCAGGCCAAATTCCCTCATGCTGCGCTGCATGGTCAGCCCTAAAGTCTGCAGGCCCAGAGAGTGGCGAGCTAGCCGCATCGCATACAGGATCCGAAGGGCACGCAGCAAGCGCAATATTAAGCTTAGTTTACCCAGATAGCCTCTGCCTGCACCCATAATGACTTCCTCTTGTGACTCATCTCTGACGTCGACAACCAGAGAGATATAGTATGGCAGAATGGCGATGGCATCTATGATGTTGAGGGGGCCACGAGTCTTTAAAGTACGTTTTGGAGCTTATTGTTTTTTGTAATTTCACAAGGACGACTACCTTGAGTCTTTTCTATATCTCTAACTTCAGTTGCATTTTGTAGCTATTAGGTTATAAGTTTAATCAGGAAAAAGCCCTTTTACAGGTAAAAGCACTGAAAACTGAAAAATGTCTCCTATACTGTTATGATTTACAAAATTGTAGTTTAAAACAGTTTAAGGAAAAAAAAACACATCTTCACATTGAGTAAGTTAGAAATTTGTTTTGATTTAACAGCCAATTTACAACCTGCAATTATTTCACATGCTAACTGCTAACTGCATGGTAATATGTTATATATTTGCATATGATGAACACCCTCCCAAAGCTGCGGGTAGCGTGAAGTGGATACATAATATTTATGTTTCAGTATAACAATTTGATACATAACCAAGCTGGTCATTCAGAAATAAAGGCTCCAGCTTCTTTGGGGCTGTGAAAAATATTGCAATGCCTAGAATTTATTATATTGACCAAATAATGTCAGTTATCATTCATTGCTCTCGATGATTGTTGTTTGGAGGCTGTAATGGAAAGTAAGTTTGGGGTTTATTAGAATGGCTCTTATAATGTAGGGATTAGTGGATGTATAAACACAACAAGCCTTATGTATTAGACTGCCAATACATGCCAAAAAATATTTAATCATCAGTCAGGCTTTTTGTGAGGTGTTGATGGTGCCTGGAAAACACAAAATGCAATTTACTGTCCTGCAGGTATTTCAGTGCTTATGATTTCATTCAAAAATGAAGGAAAATGCCATGAAGTAAAAAATATGTGTTGCAAAGACAGATTGCTGCATTAATTCACACACTGACTGACTTATACTAAAGTGTGTGTTACAGATAAAACTTTAATTTCTATGACACTTAATCCCCAGAATCTAATTCTAAAAATTAAACAGCAGGGGAACCCCACAGTTGATTCTGTGTACAGCTTTTTAATATCTCCTCAATTTCTCTGTACAGAAAACCGCTGCAGTGAAAGAGAAAGGAGAAGATGAGGAAATAGAAGGGAAACTACAGGCTGGTTTCTAAGAACCTAACAGAGTAAGAATGAGGGGACGGAGACATCAGCTGTGTATAAAAGGAGCTCAGAGCAGGTCTCTAACACAGATCAGACCAGATCAGCCATCAAGGTTAAAGACTTCGATCCAAATAGAAGGAGAACATCTGTCTCTGTTGGGGAACCATGAAGACCCTGGTGGCTGTCGTACTTCTAACTCTGATCTGCATTGTGCATCGCTCTGCTGGTTAGTAACTCTGCTCGATTTTTCTGAGAGCTGTGAGAGTAAACTGCATTTAGGAGACAAACTATTAAATATTTTTGTAACGTTATGTGTTCAGGTTTAGACGCTGCAAATTTACTTATGAGTAATGGATGCTGTACAGTCTACAGTCCAGTACGAGTTCCTAAGGGAAGAATTAAAAATGTGGTGATGACCCCAAGTTCCTGTGCATCCAAAGCCATTGTGTAAGTATATACAGAAAGTGGACTGAACTGAATGTGTACTATTACTGCAGTGGCTTATGTTAAATACTTTTGCTTAATAATTTGCTATTTGCTCTCTGGTGCTGAGCAAGTAGCATACATTGTTTTTACACCTGTTTTCTCTCTGAAAACGCCTGCCTGCTGCAGCAAAAACATTATTAGAATAATAAGAGTGAACCACAACAAAATCAGTAATAATTCTCTATGTGTTAATCATCACAGAGATACCTTTTACATTATACATGTGTTGTGTGTTTCTTACAGAGTCACAACTGTGTGTAAAAAGGAGGTTTGTGTAAAACTTGAGTTGGATTGGGCGAGGAAGGTGCTGGAGGAATTTCAGAATTCAACTGCTAACAACACCTCGCCATCTGCCCCTTTCAATGTCTTTAAGTGCAATGAGAAGAAAAAATCACCATGAGGATTTCGTCCCTGTGTGTTAAAAAGTTAATATATATGATATTTTATTATTGGATGTGCATGCATGATATTGAGATCTGTGGCTCGCTAACTACTGATGATTAGGAAGAAAAGTTGGTGTTTTTTACAGCTTTCTTCCTATAGTATTTAACATACCAGTGTTTTTCAGAATTATTACTGTGCATTACTGTTTACATGGGAAGTAATTTTTCAGTGTTGTGCATGTAAGAGAATTGTGTTCTGATTTAATGTGAACCATGAAAATGGGACATTATTTAAAATGTACCGTACTCTATGTCATAAGGTACTGCCTTTCTGAATAAAAGCTTTATTTTTGTAGAGCTGTTGGTTTTTCATTATTGAACCACCAAACTCCTGACAGAGAAAGTGAGCTTCACTGGTGTTCAAACAGGAAAATTTCTGTTTCATAGCTCTACAACAGTTGATAGTTTATACTTCATAGAAAAGGCCCAACATTAAAACCACTGACAGGAAAAATGGGCAAATGTGAGGATCTCAGCAACTTTTACAATAGAGACAGACCAATAGAGATTACAGGACAACTGGGTCAGAACATTTCTAAAACAGCAGTTCATGTGCTGTGGTCCCAGTTTGTATTCCTTCTTTTGAGGACCCTGCATTGATGTTTCAGGCAGTTGGTGTTGCAGTCTCCTCCATGAAGACAGCAGGCAGTGCAGGCTGCATGAGAGGAAGAGGTGATGGAGGACAAGAAC
Source organism: Channa argus (assembly GCF_033026475.1). Classification (NCBI taxonomy): domain Eukaryota; kingdom Metazoa; phylum Chordata; class Actinopteri; order Anabantiformes; family Channidae; genus Channa; species Channa argus. The sequence goes on from NC_090198.1 coordinate 11,984,048, forward strand.
AAGTAACTATTGGTCTCTTCAATGTTTCCATTGTTTGAAGTTTGAGCAAACATAACTGTGCCAATAACAGCATTTTACGAAGAAATTATGCAGAGACAAAAAGAGGCTCTTCAAGATGCTCCATCTGTCTCTTCAAACACCAGCCACAGTTGATGACAACAGATGCTGGTGTGAGGTTTTGTTGTTGGTTTCTCATGTATACAAAGGCATAAAAGATGAAATAAATCGGTATTAACATTCCTGGAACAGAATTTGTTCGGATCAGATTAGTTTAAATGATCTATTAGATGTATAACATGTTTAATCACAGTGATCGCATATCACAAATTACACCACAAGGCTGTGGTTGTTATTGTTCCATTAAAGAAAATATTCCTAGTTTATTGTTTTATGTTATTATCTTAAAGTAATAGTCAGGTTTCAAACTATTCCTCCTATCCAATCTGGTCATTGTAAAGTGTATGAGGAATTTGTATTTAGTTTTTTTATTTTTTTGCAAAAAAAAAAGGGTGTATTTTATTATCCATTTTTAAGATATCTCTTAATAGCCTCCAAAATATTTAGGAAAAAAACAGTTTCAGTGTTCATACAGGCAAATAACCTGTCTTTTTATGGTAGACAAAAGGACCCAGCATGAACCCACCCATCAGACTCTGAGGCCGCATTAATTCAGCTGATCCCTAGCAAAACAGTAAAAGTTTGAAGGCAAAAGCAAAACAATGAAATTGTTTTTAAAATGGTTTTTGTTTTTATTTTGAAAATAGCTGGAAGTTTAACAGGCAGAGAGACAAGAGAAGCTACAACACAACTTAGAGGGGGATGAGTTTAATCTGGACCAAACTTGTTGCGTTTTTATACTTCAGCCAATTATATAGACATTGGTGCCAGTCCCAAGACCAGATACAACTGGGAGGTTGTGGCAGGAAGGGCATCCACATGCCAAATCAACGTGGAGACCCCTTCAGGGACAAGCCGAGAGCTGTTGATTTGAGCCATTTCAATAAACATGTCATAATAAGTGTTATCAGTTATTTTGCACAGTAAAATAAGTTTTAAAATTACTTTCTTACCTGTGCAGCATGAATTGATTTCCACTACAGTGACATTTTTCATGCCTGTGCTTGTGTTGGATTTCACATTAATCTGCCTACAGATTCTTTGTGTAATCTCTACTACATTAAAATATAGTTTTTGTGTTGTGTGGAGTAAAAAAGGTTCCAGTGAATTTGTTTTTAAAGACTAAGTTACTCTCCCCCTTAAAATCATGTATTTGCTGACCTCTCATGTTGTAATGACACACCTTGCTGCAGTGATACTGTATACAGGTGTGCTTCTGTACTCTGTGACATCACTGTTACAGAATCTGATTACAAGTGAAACATATTGATTTTTAAAAAATGTATCTGTAGTATTATTACATCTTCTGTTGGTACTGTCCAGCAGGTGTGAGTTCTTGGTAAAATTGATGACTACTGTCCAGACCATCATTTCTGTGTTTTTGGGTACTAAAATTGTTTAATACTTCACTTACATTCAAAATTGAAGAGAATTCAGATATGTGTGGTATGTAATACATTGCTGACCTAAATAAAGCTTCATTTAATCAGATAAATGCCTGCGTTTGTTGAAAGCTCAAGATATTAAAGCATGAATCAATGACATGAAGAGACAAACACGCAAAGCAAATTGGAGCATCCACCATATGGCAATTCTTTGGAGTTTAAATGTAGTTAAAATACAGTATGTAATTAAATATATGATAGAGTATCTATTAAAGTGTCAGCATGTCTAATAATTATGCTTAATAAATGTTTCTGACTGCTCTGGTCCATTAAAAAGCTGTGGATGGAAGTGTGTGGATTGATGTTTCTTGCTTGACTTCGGCCTGTCATTATCTGCCTTGGACACAGACACAAGCTCATCTGGTGATAAATCAACCTTTAAACAGCTCTCCTCTGATTCAGCAGCTATTTCTTCATCTCTTTCCTCCTTCCACAGACGTTGATACTCCTGTTTAAGCTCCTGATACGAACGGGAGAAAGTGTGAAAGATAGATGTGGCAGGGAACGCCATGATGAGGATGCCACTCAGGATGCTGGTAAGTGCCACTATCTGTCCGGGAATGCTGCGCGGCACCATGTCACCATAGCCCACAGTGGTCATAGAGATGATGGCCCACCAGTAAGAAGCTGGGATGCTGCTGAAGCTGTGGTGGGGATGGGTGGCAGCAAATGGTGCCAGTTCACTCTCTGCTAGATGGACCAGAGGTGAGAAGAGGGCCACAGCCACGCAGACGAACAGCAGCAGCAGGCCGAATTCCCTCATGCTGCGCTGCATTGTCAGCCCTAAAGTCTGCAGGCCCAGAGAGTGGCGAGCTAGCCGCATCACATACAGGATCCGAAGGGCACGCAGCAAGCGCAATATTAAGCTTAGTTTATCCAGATAGCCTCTGCCTGCACCCATAATGACTTCCTCTTGTGACTCATCTCTGACGTCGACAACCAGAGAGACGTAGTATGGCAGAATGGCGATGGCATCTATGATGTTGAGGGGGCCACGAGCAAAGGCGAGCTTGCTCTGAGCATTAACAAATCGCAGCACAAACTCCAAGGTGAACCAGGCTACGCAGACAGACTCCACCACAAACATGCTCTGACACCTCTGGGAGCACTCGCCCTGCAGACACAGTGACACACAAAATGAAAATATACAGAACAACTTTAAAGTACAATATTTGTCATATCACAATAAATCTTCCTGTATGCAGTTCATGAACTTATAGTATAAGTAAAAAGTGGAAAGAATATATACAGATCAGCTACAACAATAATCATTCAAATCAGCTCAACTTTTACCAACAGTGACCTTTGACCCTTTTTTAAATGAATTACTGTACATGTTTTACCATAATTACCATAATAAGTAATACAATTATTTCAAATACATTTTTTACTCAGTGGAGTACTTTTACTTTTACTTTTTTGCACTTTAAGTAAAATGACAATAATCTGTTCATTACTTAAGTAAACGATTTGAAGTGGTACTTGCAGTGAAGAACTTTAGGTCAATACCATACAGTCACTTTTCCATGAGTATTGAGCTCGTGTACTTGTGTACTACCACCTCTGCACACAGTGTATCACATTTTCACAATTTAAGTCAATTGATTTTGTTTTAGAGACACAAGCTTCTGCAGTTCTTTGGAGCTGTATCCTAAATAAGTAATCTGCAGAATCAGTCAAAATGTAGAAAATAATCCATTTCTATTTCACTGTGACATTGAAAGCTCACTGATGGAGAGAGAGAGAAGCAGGAAAAGAAAGAAAGAGTGGATTATTTCTTTAGGAAATACTTGCCCTTGAGTTTGTGTGACTCCACTACCTCTGGCTAAAATCAATTACTAAAAACTGACACTGTAAATGTGAAATATTTGCACCTCTAAATAGGACAGTATGGAATACATTCAAAGCTTTGTTGACATCCTACTCACCTTACTTTCTTCATTTCTTAGCTCTGGCATGGTGCTGATGCACAGACTGACAACTGTGACCAACACCATGATGACAGAGAGACAGGCAAACATCTTCCCAGCAAACCCTGAGTGAGGGTTTTCTACCACCTCTCGCAAGATCCAGATTATTCTTCGAGAGCCCTTTTCAATCTCTGCGGTGCTTTTCTTTAGCAACATCCTCTTCTGCCTCCAGTCCTCTTCCTTACGCTCTCGCTCAGCCACTTCCTCCACGCGGGTGATCATACGGCGACGGCAACAACGCTCCATGTGTCCTGGGTCCACGCCCCAGTAATCGAGCTCATCGTGCAGTGACACAGCACACAGTTCCCGGAGCAGACGCAGTTTTCCTGCAGCCAGGAAATTGAGGATGACCCTAAAGGCCGTTGGATTTCGGTCAAAGAAGTACTCTTTGCATGTCTCATCATAGTCATCGCAGAGTCGTGCAATCTCTTCAGGGGACGTGCAAAAGCGAAGTTGGCCCAGTCTGCTCTGAGGAAATTGCTCCAAGGTGCTCCAGGGGAAGGTGTAGCGGTTGCCCCCAACATTGATGAGAACCTGCAGAGTATGGTCCACCACATACGAGGCCTTGGGATCACGAAGCAGCTGGACACGTTGGAAGTACACACCCTTGATGGTCTCAGTCTCTGGGATCTCAGTAAAGAAGCGGTCGAGGCTGCTGTCATCACTGCTGATAGAGTAGGTGCTAAAGTCGTGGTTTGCATTGCTAATAATGGGCATGCTGGCTGTAGGATGTTTGATGGGATGGGAGAGATATTTTTATCCCCAGATGAGCAGAAGACATGAGAGGGATCCTCAAAGAAGCCAATGAACTGTGATAACAAAAGTACAAAACAAAGTAAAATGCATTTGTATTTCGGGTCCTTGACTTGACTCTCATTATAAAGCAACACTAAATTGAAGACCAACCTTCTGTTGCCGTTTATCTAATTTAAAAACTGTGTTGACTCTAAATTCTTTCAGAACGCTAAAAAATGTTTGCCACATCAGCCCCATGGAAAAATAATTAGGATAAAAAGCTGCTAATACTCATGTACTAAAGGGTTAAACCAGGAAATCTTAAGCCTTTTTCCTTAAAATGAAAGGATTAACTGTGACTTTCACGTAATTATGTTTTATTAATCCATCACTGAGCTGCTTTTTGTTTATGAAGGGCATTATTTTATCAATGTTATATACTGCATAATAAAAGCATAGAACATTCTCATTAATATTCTCATGGTGTTTCAGAGATATTATCCAATAATTTGAAACACCTTTTGTGCCAAGTTTGAAAATGTCAGGTTGGCACCCCCAGATGGTAGTATCAAGAAAGACACCAATGCGTGGTACCAAGGCAGTCCAAGATAACACATATTCCTAACAATTAATGTTTCTCACCCAAGGCACACACCAAAACCTTTCCTTCTCTTTAACCCTTTGTGATGTTAAAATTCACAATAAAGCATAATTAATGTCCTGTTTTGTTGTACCAGCCATCTGGTTTTCTTCGGTAGGTCTGGAAAATGTTTACTCTTTGTCTGGCTTCAATTATGTTGAGTTGCCTGTTTTTATGTGTTCACCCACATCCTCTTTTTCATATACTCTTATAACTGTTCAGAAAAGCTGAAGATTTACTAAAATATTTATTTTGCAGTCCACTTATAGACCTGGCACTCCTAAAATAATTCACACCTCTGTTCATGTGGAACGAATGCTGAGTGACCTCACAGACTGTTATTGGCTCTGCTGAGACAACGTGGTGTGAATGAACCAGAGGTTAAAATGTCTGATGCCACCAGCCAACTGAACCATAGAAATTATTACAGCTCTTTTCAACCTTAATTCCTATAACACTAAATATTTGGTTTGGTATTGATAAAACAACAGTTTGACTTTATCATAAAATGTAGTTCCCAATACATTACATTGCTGGCCTCAATTTGGCTGGCCTCATTTTTTGTTCGTTTGTTTTTTATAAATCTTGGAAAGAAATTCTTTAAAAAATTCTTTAAGAAATTCGTTAAAATTAGCTCCCACATAACCAGCAACACAATGGAACACACACACATATATATACATGATTAATAACGCTAAGACTGATTGTTTTGTCTGTGAAATGTCAGAAAATAGAGAAAGGCATATCATTTCCCAAATCTGATTGATTAATTGTTTATAATGTTGCAGCAATATAACTGCAACAATATAACCATTATGTGTGTAGTTATTATATAATACAGATTAGGTTTCCATATGTATAGCCTATAAGCTTTTAAAACATGTTTCAAAATATGTTGTGCATATACTATACTGTGATGACTATACTGTGCAAAGTTATAAAATATATATACATTTTCAAATCATGACTGCACAGTAGATGAAACGTCACCAAATTGATCTCCACTGTACCGAAATGTACGCTGGAACAGTAACCATTTCATTGCTGTATTATTTTGATTATGGAGTATTTTGTTTGTTGTAAACATTTTAGAAAAGATGTGAGATCAATATAAAAAGTGTTAGGCCAAAGGAACGACTATCAGCAATAAACTGCAAAAAATTAAACCATTACACTGTATATGATTAGACTTTTGTGAAAACATAAATTAATGTAAAGCCTCTTGTATAATCGAATGCACTTTGTTGTGTATTAGTCTGTTGAACGTGTTTGTATTATTTTTTTGTAACAGTGTTTTCATGCTCCCCACTTTCTTAAACATAGCCCATTTCAATGCGTTCTGTAATCTAAAGAAATAAAAGTAGTTTAAAAGCAAAACCCTGAACTCACCTTAAAGGGTACAGGTCTGCCACAGATCTTTACCGTCTCTGCTATTTGTCCTGGCCATTGTCTCAGCTGCTGCTATAATGAAGATTCCTCTGTCCAATAAGACTCAAGCCAAACCCTGTGTAATTGTGAACATCAACTTGCAGAGGCAGAGACTGATGCTCAGACACCAGCCCAGTGAGCAGCAGCAGGCACTTCATAAATCCGCTCTGAAGTTTGCAGGGTCACCGTCATCCTGTTCAGCATCAGCGGTCAGCAGCAGACGTCGCCTCTCAGGCAGCTTTGTTGAGTTAGAGGGAATGAGATGAAAATGATTTCCTCGTCCTCAGCTGGTCGCTCCGCTTTCACAGGACCCGCCGCATCCGATGAGACCAATAAATATTGTTATCTAACGCCGGTGTCCTCCTGAAACCTGCAGTGTTTTCATCGGTGTGTACCAGCAAGACTGCTCTCCTGCACCTCCTATTCTTCACACCCTCCTCCACTCCCTCCAACCCCCCTCCCACCTCCCGCTCTCCTCTTCTGCACTGTAAAAAAGGACATAAATATATAAAATAATAAATAGGCTACATTTTTCACATTTCCTAAGTGAATGTAGAAGTATCGTCATACAGACGTGTTCACTTAGCAACATTAAACGCTGAGGTCAAGATGCAGCAACACTGCGTTTAAAAAAAAGCCTTAGAATGTGTTAAAATATTATTTTTGTATATTTCATTTACAAACTCTCAAATACATATTTACATTTCGTGGTAATGGCAGTAGCAGATGAAATTAGTGTCATGGTCAGTAGCTTTACTTCCGGGTTCTGGCTTTTATTTTATATTTCCTCAGTCCAAGTTCCTGTTCCATAGCTATTTCTGTCACTTTACCGTATATCATCAGTCCTGATTACCTTAACCTGTGCCTCCCTCTCTTCCTGTATAAGTTTCCATGTTTGCAGCACTAATTGCCCTGATTGTCTACTTACATACAGAGGCTCTGAACCGTTCCTGACTGTGTTGCCTGATGATATTGACCATGTCTGCTGACCTGCCTTCTCTGCCTAAGCCCCTTGGGCTCTGTGGTGTTCTGAATTATTGGACATAGACTCTGAGTTATTGAATACAGACTATATACTTTACTTTGGATTAAGATATTTGGATTGTTGTTCTGATCTTCCTTGGCCTAGTTTGCATTCCTGATTCATTCTGTGGGATGTGGTCATCTTACTCTGATGCCATCTCGGTTACCCCATCCATCCAGCTGCTCATCTACCTTTGTGCAGTTCTTTCAGATCATCCTCACTCATCTCTGCCACACTCTCAGCCCAGACACAGTTCATGGGTTCCTGGATGCTAGCAGGCCTAAAATTCATGTTCTTATTACTAACCTGTACTTCCACTTAGATTAGATACTTAGATTAGATTTAGTCTCTTCTCTAGATCTAAGCCACAGTGTCACCTAGTGAAATGGCTGTAAATCTACTGCATGTTGAAGGTCAGTCTGACTAGCCGCATCACATACAGGATCCGCAGCAAGCAATATTAAGCTTAGTTTATCCAGATAGCCTCTGCCTGCACCCATAATGACTGATGAAGCCAACAGAACCGCATCATCTGCAAAAAGCAGATGCTCAGTCTCCTGCATTCACCACACTGAGACAGAGATTCTCAGATGGGAGTTTTTATGTTAGTGATGTATCAGATTACAATGTGTTGAGAAAAGAAATGCTATTAGGGATGGCAAATTAGTTCGTTATTTTCACCAACTTAAGAATTACTTTACTTATATAGTGAAAGACACTTAGTTGCTTTGTAGCTCCACAATTGATGGGTTGAGCAGAGATGCTCTGACCTTTGCGTGCACAACGAATTTATCCTACCACTGCATACAATGCAACATTTAAGGTAAATATACATTAACAAAAGGTAATTATGTTTAGAGCAAAACTAAAACAAGTTCCAAAACACTCTCTCTTCTTAAGAGCCTCTGGTTTTGTAAGAGTCATTCTGTCTGGTAATCAGAAAAAATAGAAATTATGAAAACAATAGCCAGGGAGACACATATTAGAATAAGGAAAACTTTAGATTTTACAGTGTAGAGCTACTTCACTTGATCATGACTCGTCAGTGTAAACGACAATCTACTAAAAGGCTTTTATTAAAATGCAACTAAAGCCTGCTTGACAAAGTCTGTTCGGGCATTTATCCAAATACAATAAAGAGTAATACAAAGGATTGAAGATGAAACACAAAGTCTCTGTCAACATTAAATGCACACACACAAATACACTGCCTAACCCACACTACTCTAAATGAAGTCATTTAGAGAGGTGGGTAGAGTAGCCAAAAATTGTACTCAAGTAATACTTCAAAATAATATTACTCAAGTAGAAGTAAAAAGTAGTCATCCAAAAAATTACTAATGTGGAAGTAAAAAAAGTGTTTGGTGAAAAGACTAATCAAATACTCAGTAACACAGTCGAAGTTATGAAACTATGATTGAAATGTCTGATTTGTTTTTGAAATTATGTAAACAGACAAAAATATAAAATAATGTGCAATTTCTGGTATTTCCAAATAATAAAATAAAAAAAATAGTAAAAATAAATAACATCTTTACAAAATAACAAATTTCCATATCTCTTTTTCACAACATACAAGCTTTTGATACCAATACTAGGTAACGTATGTACGTTTGAACTACTTCCAGTGATAAGATATAATGTATACTGTATATTCACTTGCCCTCCAAATGGCACAGCAAGCTCAGTACATATAAATGAGCTTAGAACAAGGCTGCTTGTGTACATACAAGAAGTCTCATTTTACCAAAAACTGCGTGGGTGCATGTCTGTGTATGTTTGGTTACAACGTGCTTGTTTTTCACTCAGTGAAGTGACTGTTAAGCTTCAGAAGCAGCTGGCTCTTAAGATTCTTGCAGTGAAGCTGTGACCATTCAGCAGTGAACAGCAGCCCTGTGAGAATAAAAAGTCTCTCGCTGGTTGCAGATGCAGGAAGACCTGTGCTGACTTGGAGTGACATCTTCTTGATGTGAGGAAAGAGGAGGACTTTTGTATTCTGTGGGAGTTTATTAATTCTGTACACATCTTCAATTTGTTGGGGGTGAACCCTCTGTTGACTGAAAAATCTCAGGCTATGAGGCTTCAGGCAATTGAGCCTATAAAATAACTCATTATCACACATTCAGTTCCATTTGCTAAAGTTGATTTAATAACATAAGATTTGTGGTTATTATTGTGGTATTGTGCTCATTTCTGTAATTACGAATCCAGCAGAACACATTTCAGAGACTTCTAGCTTCTAGCTTATTTGCCAATAACATATACATATTAAATAAAACCCTAAATTAATTAAATAAAACATATTAAATAAAATCATTAAACTTCCCATGACATGTTTCCTCAGGTTAGACGTTGAGTTTTTGTATGCTGAAATGTCGGTTTGTTTTGACATTACATAACTGTTCTTAACTGTTCTTTAAACATGCTGCTTTGTATATGAGGCCAGGGGTGTTGATCCTCTTCAGTTTCAGCATTGCCATTTTTCATGTTTTTTCAATCCCTGTCTGCTAAATCTGAACAGTTAATGCCACTATGCCGCCAAAGAACAGTTAATGCCACTATGCCGCCAAGTTCACCGATCAGACGTAGTTGTTGCTACCTCTGATCGGTGAAACACAGTCATATGGTGAATCTATTGGCGGCATCTCTGGCATAAATAAAGCAGATCTGATGTGTAGAATAAAAGTAACAAGTCGAGTGTAGCCCAGTGTAGCGGAGTAGGAGTTTCTTCTTCACAAATCTACTCAAATAAAAGTGCTAAGTATGATGGAGCAAAACTTCTCTTAGAAGTAATTTTTTTTTAAGTTACTCAAGTAAATGTAAATCATTACTACCCACCTCTGGAAATTAATACTTTGTATTGCTACTTTACAAGAAGCACTGTATTTCCTTTTCCAACAATCTCATGGCATTGGAACATGCCTGTGCTTCATGTATGAGTCTCCTGGTTCCATTCTCTTCAGTTCATTCTTGCGTCCTGGTGGATGCTTGTGCCAATTTTTTTAGAAATTCCATCAAGGCATTCCTGTGACACTGCATTCACAAAAATGGAACAGCTGTCACAGTAACTTTAACTGCAAACTGTAATTGAGTCCAAGTGAATGCTTGTGCCAAATTTAAAATAATTATTTTATGGTATAACTGTGATATCACGTTCAGAAGAATGGCAGATACAAAAGGAATGGGCATGATGTCACAGTGGCCTTGACCCTTGGCCACCAAAGGCGAGGAAGTTCTTTCTTCAGCCAATGTGGACATTTGCAGCGAATTTGCAGAACTTCCCTCAAGATGTTTCTGAGATATCACAATTACAAGATTGGGACATACAGCTGTCACCAGTGCTGAGGCACAAAAACTGAAGCCCCTAAACATAATGTGAGAAAAAAAAAATGTCCCCTGAACACATCCACATTTATAAACCATGTTTTAGCAAGAAAACTCTGGTCTCATACATTATACATCATTGATATATCTTTTTGGCTTTCTAGAATATTTGTCTCTTATGAGCTTCAGAAACATGGTAACGAGCATCATCTCACTGTTGAAGCTACTTGAGATGGAGCTTATGGTTCCCATCTATGGGTGAGGCCCCCGCCAAGGAGTCACAACTTAAATTTCATAGATTGAGAGATAATGAAGACAAATTCAGATTTATAAATCACTGTATAGCTTTTCACTTTTCAGGTGTGTAAAAAAACCCTATGGTAGAAGCCATCTGCTACTGAACTGCGTCCATGCTTCTTTTTAACACCACAAACCAAAACACTAAAGTTAATCTTAAACCCCTTTCAAATATGAATGGAGATTCAGCTCACACTGCCCGGAGCTATGTTTCACACATGTAACACACAGCAGGAGATTGATTGTCCAAGCCAGAAGTGTTTTCACAGGAGAAACTCTGCTTGATTTCAGTGAGGAGCCAGCACATACAGAAGGCACATCCATGGTAGAAGAGGTATGCTACAGGAAACAGTGCTTTGTTTACAGCACATCAAAGCCATTCATCAAAAAAAAAGATGCCGTGTCAGTTGAGTGATAGAAATACGTCAACACGCTCATTTGTTTGCTTTAAATCCGCCCAACAATTGGGACAGAGAAGAGTTCTCCACAAACAGGCTCTTTCTCATAATCTGGACTTTGTACTGGGGGCTAAGTAGGATACACTCTGCGTAATCTTGGGAACATCTCGCATACAACTCCGGGTAAAGTCCGGAGAAGGTCAGTATTTTGTGCATATGTAAAAGAGACTTAAGAGAAGAGGGATGTTGTGAAATTGAAAGAGTCCTGACCTCCCAGGCTGATGAATACGAGGGATAATCCATGAATATCATGATAATCCATGAGCTGGGGGGAGGTGAAGGAAAAGCAAACTAGAGAGCATGTTGGGACACAATCAGGGTGCAAGAGCATGCTGGGAAATTTTCTGAGAAGAATTGGCCATGAAACGATAGATAAGGATTATTCAGAGTATTAAAGGAGCACTCTACTCCAGGCCCTGCACAGCACCAGTAGTTCATTTACAGACATGCAATGGAACTATTTGCTTTTACTATTGTAAGATCCTTGATCTGACATCAGGAAATATGCTTATCCATTACCCAGAATCAGAGACACTCTGACTTAGTCCTGATTGTTTTTTTTTTTTTTTTATCTTGACCTAGACAGGGGGGATCCTGTGTAAGGGGCTTGAGATTCATTGATCAGCATTTGATCAGCTTAAACTCCATTGAATGTCTGCTTTGGTTCTTGCACATTGTACTTCAGGGCTTTGACAAAGCAAGAAGATAAATACCAACAAAGAAGAAGCTCTTAAGTATGATCAAATACAGTAACAAAATACTCCAAAGACTATTTGCTAGACAAGGAATTTGTGTTGCACACTGATCACATCTTTTCAAGATTGCTGCATAGCCTCCAGGAACAAGACTCAGAGACTTGACATAGGTTTTCAGGAATCCTTGCTTTTGAGATATATGGAAATTATGTGTTTCCTTACAGAAAAATGCACCAGTGTGTGCCCAGTTTCCAGTACAGTTCAAGATTTGTGAGATATCGCTTATGAGGTAACATATCTTAACTTGAGTACGACTTATATCTGGGGGCAGAAGAGTAAATATTAAGTACAATTTTACATAAAATTTTCCGTTCACTGAGCTGATAGCTGGGCAATGACTTTCACTCCCTTTCTCTCCACCCAGACACTTCAGTGATAAACTACTTCCTGTTTTTAAAGCTGTATCTCTCCATTAATAATTGTCATTCTGTTCCTGTGCACATGACGGCTTATTTACATATTTAAAATATTATTTTCTCTTCACAGAATTTCTGTGGGCTGATTGAAACTACAGCCAGACTTTGATTTTGTTTGAAAACCCTAAACCTCTTTTGCAACTTAATTTCCTGATTGTGCTGGGGGTTAACATGGTTCAGTGGAATCTCTCTGACAGAAGAAATTAAACCAAACTCCTGGGGAATTACTTTGCTCTCTCAATTTGTGCCAAATCACTAGGGGATGCATGCAGCAGGGCAACTGATAACTCACCCTTGATTCATCACAAACAGTCCTCTCAAACACTTAATTAACCCTTGCCTCAAATCTAGTGTTATCCAGTCTCCCAAAGTCTACTTTCAAAGGCTGGTGTTTCTTACTAACACCATTGTACTGTATTTCATTAATATACCATGTTGATGTGAGCTTTGCTTCATTAAGCATTCAGGCTTTGTTTGTGCAGTTCCTGTGTCTCCTGTTTCTCATAATGTAATGAAGAAAGAAGGGAAGTCTGTGGAGCGTAGATGAAGGAAACCCTCAGAAAGGAATCCGATTAAATAGACTAGGTGTCCTTTTACAGTTATTGACAAACTGGCCTTTCGGGCCCCCAACTCGGCTTACAAGCTGTTTGACAGAGCCTGGAAAGTCCTAAACAGAGCACATCCTACTGCAAACAAAGCCACTGAGTCTGGTTTTTGCATATCCTTTAAATTTGAACTTAAAATAGTTGCTGAGTATAGTAGTTATAGAGTATAATAGTTCCATAACACTTTATAGTTATTACAGTTGCATTGGGGTGACAGCAAAAACACCAGAGGTAGCCATCGTATGTGAAATTGAAATTAATTCCACGCTAAGAAATCTCAAAGGTTCCTTTTGCTAGTCCAGTACAAAGCCTGCAGTACTGCTAATGTTAGACCAGTCCGCTGTTAATTTCAGACCACAAACAGGCCTGTGAGGGGGATGTGTTGTTTCATTTCCATTATCAGTGAAGGACAGTTTAATCTGAATATGTGAAATGTCAGCGCCTTTTTATTGTACATCACTGGCAAAAAGCAGAAATGCAATCCTGAACTGGACACTTTCACTTCTCAGCTACACGTGGAGTGAAAATCACAAGCAGCATCTGCAACTAGGGACATTAAAAGCATTATATAACCTTTTAAGAATCGCTATGCTGGTCAACATTGTTATCTTTGGGGAGGATGCACAGTGGGGTAGAGCTGATCTTCTGGGATTGTGGATGATTTGAAATCTACTACTACTACTACTACTAGAGAAACCGAGCAGAGTCATGTTCTTAAAGACACCAGAACAATGACAGAATGTGCAGCAGCTTTCATGGCAAAGTGTGGACACTGTCAAGGCACCCTTTACATTTGTCCCCAGCAAGTTTTAATATAGCACTTAGAATTTCATGATTTTTTTCTTGCTGCTACAGTACTACTAGTACTATTTGTGAAATACTGGAAAGTCGTTTTTTTCCTGAGACATAGACGAAAAACAGCTCGCTGTTTTTGTTGAAAGGTATAAAACTTTCACTGATAATATTTTTATTTGTTCTCTTAACCAAGCACAACATTTTTATATCTATTTGTGAAAAGCTTCCTGATTATGTAAAAAGAAGCAAAGCAGTAATGTAAAAAATAGCTTAAACATTATTTTAACTGGCCATTCATCTGATGATTATCTTTCACTTTCTGGGGTTATGTTGTATTGGCAGCAGGTTCAGCAAGTTAATCTAGATATCCCTCTCCCCACCAATACTTTCCAGCTCCTCCATTGGGATCCAGTGGGAGGAGTGGGGAGATGACATCTCTCTTGTCTTGGTGAAGCTCAAGTATTTTACTCAAAAATTTAGTGTAGCAGTGAATTATCTGACGTTATGTTGTCTTTGTGGAGAAAAGACCAATTAAAGACCTGCACAGGCAGAAATAAAGAAGTAAAGGGTAATATTTTAATATTACCCTTAACATCATAGATGTTAGGTTCACATAGCACTGTGATAAAACCTCCAGAGACGTTTTTTTGACAAACTGGTAACAACATGTTGACATTTTCTACCTGAACAAGCACAAGTCAACAGGGAATGTAACTGTCCAGCAGTGTGGCAAACAAACAGGCAGGTGAACATACAGCAGATTGTGTGTGTGTGTGCATTTGTAAGAAGAGCAAAACAACAGCCACCAAACATAATCTGTCGCTCATGTGTAGTGCTTATATAGGAACCTCTACTAAAATGAATGTGAAAGCTTAATATATCAACAGACTGAACTTTTTAATGAAGACACTTTGAATAAGAGTTAAATGTCAGACCAACTATATTGCGATAAATTCAATCACTGATGTATATACTGAAGGGAATTTGAATTATGTTGTGCACTTCTCATAGACCTAGTTAGAGCTAAAAGAGCCTGAGCCAGCTGATAAAGATTTATAACAATGAACGTGGTTATAGAGTGAAGGGTTGTTGATGGGCAAGAATTCAAAGACAATTTCATTCACTCTAAAGATCCAGGGGGCTGGTCTTGGAAAAAATAATCAATAAAGGAAATTGCAAAACAGGGAAAGTAGATCAGAGAACAAGAAGAGAAGAGCTACTGATTGGAAAACACCAAGAAAAGGTCAAGTAGGAGGAAAAGATGGAGGAGAGCTCTGCCGCAATCAAATAATTCCCAGAGATTAACAAATGAGCTGTCCAAACTGTGTGTACGTGTGTGTGTGTGTGTGTGTGTGTACAATTTTAACACCGGCTCTTTGTTTCTGCTTCAGGCTCATAGGTTCTTTATGCAGAAATAAGAGCTGGCATGTATACTGTCAGTACACACACACACACATTTGCACAGCTATTATTATGAGGACACTTATCACCAAAATGCATTTCCTCGCTCCTTTCAACAATCTCAACTATTACAAATAAACATCTAAACCCTTCGCCTGATCCTAACTTAAACATAATTTTAACCGTAACCCTAACTCCATCAATTAGTCTCAAACAACCGTTCAAAGGTGTCAGGAAGTGAAGACAGACAAAAATGTCCTCACATTAACAAATTTCTCCCTCCCTGCTGTAAAACTTACACAGGTCCTCGCAAAGTGTGCACACCCATACACACACAGTAGGAGAGAGAGAGAGAGAAATAAGAGAATAGAAATGGAAGTACATCACACACACTGCTCCCTCCTCTGCAAGCATGAAACTTGACTCCTTCCTGCTCATATTGGTGTAACATGATATTATTTTACTAAACAACGTGTTATTCATAGAAATCCAATAAATGAAAAACAAGTGAGTGATTCATAACCTCCTCCAAGATCCATTACAACTAATGTTAAAACAGACAGATTAACACTTTTAGAAACAAGAAAGAGAAATCTGCTAAAAGAAATCATGTTTCTAATTTGTTAGACTTTGTAGACCATATAGGCTACATAGAAAAATACAAACAAGAGATAGCTTCACACTCTCTCACACCCCAAAAATAACTTCCTTCCTGTGAAAACGGAGTTATAACTTTACAAGGATAAAAACAAAAATATTTACATTCATATTCTACTTCACAGCAAGACCAAGTGTATAATCTTTTTGCCCACAAAAAGGGAATTTAACTCCCCCAAAATCTGCCAGCCAGCATTAGACCACAAAAACATTACAAAACATGTCATCAGAAAAGATTATTCAACTGATACATTTCCAATATTTGAGGAGCTCCTGAAAATACAGATAAAGCTTTCCTTTCATAATATGAGTTGTGAATTTCTGACTCTCCTCTCACAGATTTTCATGATGCATATTAAACAGTACAACGGTGATGATCTCTGCTTCTCACCCACTTACTCCCTCTTGCGTTCTGTTACTATTCCTGTAGAGCAGCTCTGAGTCAAAAAGTCCTCTAGGAATCTAACAGGAAAACACTGCTTGTATATGCATCTGAACAAGAATCGTGATAAAACAACTAATAGTGATCTAAAAACAGAGAGCAGAAGTAATATACACTCACTGGCCACTTTATTGGGTGCAACTGTTCAAGTGTTTTAAGGCAAATATCTAGTCATCCAATCCCACAGCAGCAACTCAGTGGATTTAGGCATGTAGTCAAGACGAACTGCTAAAGTTCAAAATGTGCATCGGCATGTGGAAGAAAGTAGATTTATTTTTTTATACTGTTTTTTTTCTGCATCTTCCTTGTAGCACTTTGAGATTTGCTTCAAATATAAAGCGCATTATTTAAAAAAATCTACTGACTTTGACTTAGCATGGTTGTTGGAGTAATACAGAAACTGCTGATCTACTGGGAATGGTCGGAAAATGAGAAAAAAATCCAGACTGTCCAGACTGGTTTGAGCTGATAAAAAGGCAACAGAAATTCAAATTCACCACTTGTTACACCTATGCTATGGAAAATACACATGTTGACCCGGGAAGCTGATGCGCTACAGCAGCGGAAGACCACACTGGGTGCCACTCCTGTCAACTAAGAGGAGGAAACTGATTCACAAGGGCTCACTAAAAGTAGACAGTAGAAGATTGAAACAAAGCTGCCTGGTCTGATGAGTCTCGATTTCTAAATTGACATTCAATAGTAGGGTTAGAATTTGGTGTAAACAACATGTGAACATGGATCCACCCTGTCTTGTATCAGTTCAAGACGCTGCCGGTGGTGTAATGGCTACCTGACTATTTTTGCTGACCATTTCTTTGCAATCACAGTGTACTCATCTTCTAATGGCCGTTTCCAGCAGGATAATGTGTCGTGTCAATGAGCTAAAATCAGCTCAAGCTAGTTTCTTGAACAATGACAATGAATTTCCTGTAATAAAACAGTCTCTACAGTCACCAGATCTCAATCTATTAGAGAATCTTTGGGATTTGGTGGGATGGAAGATTCACATCTTGGATGAGTAACCGAAAAATCTTGAACAACTGTGTGATGTTGGACGTGTCATTTCATATCTGAACCAATACCCAGTACTATGTATACTGAATAAAGTCGCTGGTGACTGTACACTATAATAATGACATAATACTTTTATATTCCATCAGCACTCAAACAGCTCCAGGCCCATTATCTTGTTATAGAGGACATTCATCCACTCAGCACCCACATGCAGCACTTTGGTCTCATCTGAGTTCACGAACCAGATCAGAAAATAACTTCCCACCACAGACAGAACTCAGGCCAGCTAAAAGTCTATTAGAAAAAAGCAAAATCGCTCATAATTGTCACACAAACAGAGCATACAATAATTCTGGTTCCATATACATAAAACTACAGCGCTGTCTAATTATTGATTCCAATGCAGTGAAATGGGTTTGTTGCAGACAACAAAAAGTCATAATAGGCATTAAACAGTGTGACATATTGTTTGGACGTGCTTCATTTGTCCCAGCTTATGTGGTGATATGGGATGAGTCATAGATTTCTAACTAAATGGGTGACATGCTCCAGTTGTCAAATTAACTTCCTTGACAAAAAACTTACTAAACTAATATTTTACTGGATTACTGGATTATACATTTCAGTGTAAAAACGTTTAAGCATGAAGAATTAAATGATAATTTACTTAATTTTTGTTAGCAAGACGTTGAACACAGGCTGATACATATTTTTTATGTTATGCTTTTTTGTCTTGCAAAATAATCATGTAATATACACCCGTTCGTGGGTATACTTTATCGTTTTTGTGTGTTTTTTATTCAATCTATATATTCATTATTATTAAGTATTATATAATACATGTATAATAAATATCTTATATAGTCTTATATAATACATATAATGGCCCACCAATACCCATTGCGAGAAGAACCCACCCATCGATACGTTCAATACTACGCAACAACGCGAACTGAATACAAAGTCTCGCGGTAGATGGTGTAACTATAAATTCCTCATGCGCAAACGTCCGTTCTTTCTTTCTCCCTTTAGCGGTGAAGGTGCAACAGTAATCGGTCGTCCCGAGTCCGGGTTCATCCGACACCCTCACCAATCAAGCTGAACTGAGCTCAGCCTACACCGCAGCAACATGCCTCCCAAATTCGACCCCAACGAGATTAAAATTGGTATGTTTTCACTATCAAGTTGGTAATAAAAGGTGAAGCACTTGTACGGCCAAGATGGAGTCGTTCTGGGCCGGCTCCCTCCATGTCTGCTTAAAACGGTAAACATGGGACTCGAAACGCGATTAAGAATACACGGGCTGTTTTGTGTAGTATTTTATGTTTGTATAACAAGTATCATTTAGCCCAGGGTTTTGACTATTAATAATAGAAACCTCAACTAGTTTGACTCCGTGTTTACCACGTGGGGTAAACCTAGTAGCTAATGCTGCTGCTAAAGCTATCTGTCGTTAACGTTAGCTAATAGTACATATAGCAGCAGCAGATCAGCAAGTTTTCCATCTCTATAGCCGATTTTTTCACAATTCCTGTTAAACAAGTGTTCCACTACTAAACTAAAATGATGTTGCAGTTTAGCCTTAAATGCATTCAGTTTCATAATTTTGTTTACATTTAGTTTCTTTATTTTATATATCTTAAAGCTAATAAGGGTCAGTGAAATTGCAGTCATCATTTTGTTTGATAACCTATAATTCAATGACATTTTGATGTATTGGCAGCAAATTTTCTGATTTTAAATATCAATTGTCAAGCTTTTAACGTAACCTATTTACATAACTTTTACAGATGTAGTTCAGATTGCTTGAAGGTGGTTTATTACGTTTTATTTTCTGAAAGCACGGACCTGAATGAACGTCTTAATCATTTTAATTTGTAAAACTCCATAAGAATGGATATTTTTTCTTAAGTGTTTGGGGAAACCTGTGTATCCACTGCCTCCTCTGTTTATTTTGGCCAGAACTAGGCAGTTAGTGTCTTAGTTAAATTGACATATTTGTAACTTCTCTTTAAGGTGCCCCCCTTGGTTTTACAGTCTTTCATAGAATGGTCCTTCAGTTCTATCGAGACAACCAGAAATGCAAACCTGCATTTGGCATCAATTATCCCTGAGACTGTTAAACAGAATTGTTCAGTTTAAGGTTTTCATTGCTTTTTTTATAAACAAAAATTAAAACTAGTTCAGTGTGGCCTTTAAAGCCAAACAGTCATTTTCTAAGCACCAGAGATGCTGCTGAAGTTTGTACATGTTGTAAGTTGGTGTGCAATTTGTGAAGAAACTACATGAGGGCCACCTTTTTTTTTTTAAGCAGATGTCCTTTTTTTTATTTTTCCCTGTCTTGCAGTGTTCATGAGGTGTACAGGAGGAGAAGTTGGAGCCACCTCAGCCCTGGCCCCCAAAATTGGACCTCTGGGTCTGGTAAATATTAAACTATTTATTTGCACACCTTGAAGCAGCCTCCCGCCACTATGCCGGTCTGTCAGAGTGACTTGAGTATAATCCAGTGGAGGCACAAATTGACCCAGCTTTAGGAAACAGGGCTGCTCAAACTAATGGACAACTCTGTGCCGAAAAGTCTGGAACAAAAACTTGATTACTGTGTCTGTCTGCAGGCCACCACTCACAAAACTTAACAGTGAGATTTATATTACTGACATGAATTAAAACATTGACTTTTAACATCTAGGTTTTGTAAGTAGCAGCTTCACTCTGAAGTAATTTATGCTGCTTTTTTGTTCTGCTGTGCAAAAGTGATCCCTTTTCTCTCACCAGTCTCCCAAGAAAGTTGGTGATGACATTGCCAAAGCTACCAGTGACTGGAAGGGCCTGAGGATCACTGTGAAACTGACCATCCAGAACAGACAGGCAGCAGTATGTACTCCACTGCTGTACAAAAATATTGGAACAAAGCCTCTGCAGTATGAATCGTGGGCCCCACGAACTTCCTCTAGTTTAATATACACAATGTTCAGAACAGAGGACAATGGCTTAATGCCCATGTTTTTTTTTTCTTTCTAGATTGAGGTGGTTCCCTCCGCTTCAGCTTTAATCATCAAGGCCCTAAAGGAGCCTCCTCGTGACAGAAAGAAGGTCAAGAACGGTAAGTGACTGCTACTCTGTAGGGAGTCATTTAAGACCTTATTTTCATCTGTGAATGTGGATTGACTGAACTTCTTCCACTTCTGTCTTCCAGTTAAGCACAGTGGAAGTGTCACTTTTGATGAGATTGTGAACATTGCTCGCACAATGAGGCATCGCTCTATCGCCAGGGAGCTGTCTGGTAAGATCCCTAGAGTTATTAATAATTTTGACAAGAGCATTTGAAACTTCTTCTCTTTTGTATAACGGTTATGGTAGGGCTTATACTTGTGCATTCCACTGCCTCTACAATACTATTCATTGTCCATGTTAGCCTCCCGCCACTATGCCTGTCTGTTAGCGTGACTGAGTATAATCCAGTGGAGGCTCAGATTGACCCAGCTTTAGGAAACAGGGCTGCTCAAATTAATGGACAACTCTGTGCCGAAAAGTCTGATACATGATAACCAGAATATGAAAAGATCTGGTCTCTAACCTTAGCTAATATATCTGCAGCAATGTTAACTTTTAAATTACTTTTTTATCGTGATAAAGTTTTTCTTAACTTCTCAGGAACCATCAAGGAGATCCTGGGCACTGCTCAGTCTGTTGGATGCACTATTGATGGTCGTCTTCCCCATGATGTTATCGATGACATCAACAGTGGCAAAGTTGAGTGCCCATCTGAGTAAACTGGGGTCACTAATAAAGTGTTGACAAAGTGACTATTGTGCTTTGTGCCTTTTTTTTGGTTAACAACCCAGCAGTATAAAATGTCCACTTGCAGCAATATACTATTGTTGTTGCCCTAAACAGAATGTAAACTTAAACTTTTGGGATAAGTAACATTAATTTTAAAGTGCAGAATGGTTAAGTACATTTTTGTTTTGAAAATGACTTGGCAATGATAGAAAGATATTTTTTTTAATATATATATATATATATATATATTCACAAATACAGTCTCATAGTAGATTAAAACCTATACTTCATTACGATGCACATGGTTTTTCTTCCTCAGATTTTTATATTAAGATTAGATTTTAAAGTCCCTTACTTGCATAAGACTTTAATTTAGGTGAGTCAAGACAAGGTTACTGTTTAATTCTTGGAAATCTCATGACCCACTCATAGGTATGTGATTAGTTGCAGACCATACTTGACATACTCGTTTGTCTACTACATGTAATGCGTGAAGTCTGAAAAGTTAATGTAATTCTCAGCTTGTGTAGGGCAGTTAATTCAGGGTGATTGTTTTAGACAACTCTACATTTTTAAGCTGCTCATACTAAGGTTTGAGGAAAGTTAATTTTCTGATGTAAATAAAACAGGGCCCCAATTGAGTGTAGTCTGAGGTCAGCTGCCTTCATTTGCAGCCAGTTACAATTAAATGCAGTTAAAATTTAATACAAAATTTATTGAAATTCAAATTCTACAAAAGTATAAATTGTTCAAAAACTCAAAGCTGTACACTAGTGAAGACATTTAATGCTGTCAATTTTTTTCACCTGGGACATAACAACCCCTCTAATGCAATTTTGTGGTTAGCTGTCATAATTGTCAAGCTGTGTGCACATTTGGAGACAATTCCTTGTTACAGGTGTAACCCAATCATAGCCAAAATACAAGTTTTGAATTTAGGGTTATGGTTGGTTGCACCAGAAGTACCAAATAAGTTGTTTTAGGCTGGTTTTCAAAAGTATTTCTTGAGAAATGGAAACCTTTTACTAAGAGGGCTTTGTAAAAAATGTAGTTCTCAATTTGAAGATCTCTTTAACAAATTAATGCTCACACATTTTAAACTATACCAACTATTTACACTGGTGACACTACTGCCTATGTTACCACTCGCTCCAGTTAACTGACTGACACACTTACATTGTACTAGTTCAATAAGGACAAAACCAGTCACTTTCAAAGACTGTATTTCACTTTTTTCAATGGACACCACTGCATATGGCTTACTGTAAAGAAATCAAGTTAGACAAACACAAAATAGCATTTGTACTAAAATGTGACACAGGCCTATTAAAGAAATCACAAAAAATACACAATGAAGGACGATTATCTGCATTTCTAATGCGCTTTCATTATGCTTTGGGTTTGATGTGTGGTTGGAAGACAGTAGCTGCACTGCCACTGAAAAAGGACTCCATGAAATTGTAAGTCATTCTTCTTTAATTTCCATTTCTTTGATTCACAGTGGCTCTGTCACTTGGGCACAGTATGTCCAGTCATATTGTCAGAGGAGCCGATGAAGTGTGTTTCATCATTCCTGGGATCCGAACTTTGTGACGAAATGTCTTCAGTTATCCACCTCCTCCTCCTCCTCCTCTTCATTTTCAGGCTCAGCTGGCTCCTCCTCCTCCATGTGTTCTTCCTCCTCCTCTTCTTCCTCCCTGCTCTTGTCATTCTCAGAGTCAGCTTTCTTCTCTTTATCTTTCCGTTTCTGCTCAGACACCTTCTTTCCTTTCTGGCCCTTATACACTTTTGTGGAACACAAACACAGAACACCCATCAATAGCTGTAAAAATGCAGCATCAGACATTCTAAATATAATTAATGTACTACAGTAGACAGTTTTTTATTGTTTGCTTCTCCAAACAAGAATTGTTCAACTAGGCACTATAAAAGTAATGTTAATGACAAATCTACATAGATGGATGGATAGATATGTACAGCGATTGAGTATAACATTAGGACCACCTGTGCAATACAGTGGCCCTGCCAAGAATTCTATGTTCACAATGTTGCAATTGCACAGTTTATTGGTTGAAACGGTCAGAAAGGGGATAATACTATGTGATTATTATTGAGATCAAAGTTGGTGATGGAGTAATAAAAAAAGAGTTGGATAGGGTCCCCAAAATATTAGAACTCCGCTATCCACTATGGCCTCAATAATAAACACATAGAATTATCACATTTCTGCGAGTTTCACACTAAAAACTGAGAAAGTTTAACCTTGTAAAAATAGAATACATGGCAGAGCTACTGTATTGGATTGCATTAAAATGCAAATTGCTCATAATGTTATGCCAATTGATGTGTGTGTATATTCATATGTTTATATAAACATAAATACACAGATTTTAAATAAGTATATACTGTAAGTATATTTTTGGGAAGTTTACGACAGGTCTACTTAAGATCAGGCAGAAATGTTGGGCCCATAAAGACCTCAAGCTTTTTTCCAGTCTAGGACCCCACTTTTACAAAATTTAATGGTAAATCTACTTTGTTTTTCTACAGACATTTCAAATTCAGACGATTCTAAAAGTAATGGGAACTTTTGATGTACAGACCTTCCAAAGCTTCTCTGAGAGGCTCCAGGAATCGTTCAAACTCCATCTCCTCCATCGCAGCTAAAACATCTCCTGCATTCAGAGTTTTTCTCTTGGCTTTCATGGCAAAATTATTTGCACTACAACAAAATTAATAGATTTAAATATGCAACATATTGTATACTTATATTTTGAGTTACTGACCACCTAAACAAAATTTTGTCAATCAGTAGTTGAGTGTGGGATACATGGGTGTTTTTTACTTACCAGGAGGTTGCATACAACACAAATACACTGGCCGCTTGGGATATGGCTCGTCTTGCTTCTTTTGACACATTTACCCCATCTGGGAGCTGTTGAAAACAAGCAGTATAGGGAAGTTATCACAAAGCTAAAGCCTATACACCTTTTATCAGCAACCACAGGCAGGCTAGGAAATAATTAATGAGAGACAATACCATAACTTCCTGCAAAAAGGGCACATTATGAGAATAACTTCTCAATATAAAACAATTAAAAAGCACAGCAAACTCAAAACTAATCGAAGTGTTTGATGAACAGCTCAACAATTATCCCTAAACTAATCAATGTCAACATCATCTTCTTTAAACAAATCTAACTAACAAATCTTTTCTTTTTGTTTTACTACTCTAAAAAGAAAGAAATTAGATCTCTGAAAATCAATTATAGTCCCTTTGGTCAGCACAATTTTTGGGTATCAAAACTTCAACAACCACATTTAATATTATAGGGATTATGGGATGGAGGTGTGTCCATTTGTGTTTTTCCCACTCATCACCATCTTCTGGTGATGGCTTCATACAACAAATGGCAGTTAATGAACTATTGTCGGTTTGGCCTGAGCCTGGAAAGATCGACAATGTCCTGTAAGAAGTTTATAAAAGCCACAGTATTACAGCATTTTCCTCTCAGTAGTACAAATATAACTGTTACCTCAAAAGGTGCAGCGCTTGATACTTGATATGTGCCTGCCGTTACTTTTGCGCACCTTAAAAAACCAAAGTACTTTTCGTTCCATCCACTGATTGCGTGTCAAACAAAGTAACTTAGGCTACAGAATACAGACTATCAAACCGTAACGTTTTGACATTTCTAACCAGTTTTTGTCGCAGTTCCTACTTTGGGGGTAACGTTAGATTTATTAGATACATTCTGCTTACACCAGATAATTCATATCCTTTTACCCCGTGATTGGTGCCTGATTTCTGCACTCACCGCCTCTTTGATGATGCGGGATATCACCGCGTTGGGAAGGTTCAGGTCTTCTGGTCTTTCTGCCATTTCACCCACCGTTTACTGAGACTTCACCTTGCTCACCGTGGGCTCTCTGGTAACGAGAACGTCACCGTCCGTCGTAGACGGTTGTCAGCCCTTGTTTAAAGCGCGACAGACACGGTTATTGCTGCGCTAACCGATTAGCGCCAAACGACGACAGCGTGCTAGCCCGAAGCTCCTTAAAGTAGCGACCTCGGTCGTTCACTTCCAGAGTACTATTTGGTCGCAGAGAACGGCCAGGAAACGTTATATTACAGAGTTTAAACAAGACGTGTTGATGGTTCAAACCACAGTGGCCATCAGAACCGATTTGTTTTTGGGACGTTTCCCGCGAATCTACCAACCACGAACCCTCTACGTCACATTTCAACTTCGACCTCTTACGTGTAAATGACGGAGGTCACCTGATACGTAAATAACATGCTGGTGGAAAGGAACAAAAACAAGTGAAGCCCATCTCCATAGACGTAACCTCTGGACATTCGGTGGCTTAATCTGACTTTAACGTTTGGCCTTGATAATTTTTTTTTTTCTTATTTTTCCAGCCTCATTCAGCCTAGAAACTGAATCATGAAATGGATGTGTCGTAACTGTCATGTTACCCCAAAAAAATAATAAATAAAAAATTGATGATTATTGTAATCAATGGTAAATCCACTCTTTCTTTTTTTCTTTTTTTCTTTTTTGAAGTCTTTTTGTTATTTTATACTATTATTTAAATTTTTAATAAACTTACAGAATCTTGTCAAGTTTTGTTTTCACTTTCTCATTGTTTCTCATACACAGTAAGCCTTATCTTGCTATTAGCCTGTTAGCCTGAAAACAATTAAAAACGCATCAAGCCACACTGTTGCACTGGGTGAAATATTTCTTTACTACAAACATGCAGTTTATTTTCAATCAATACAATGTAAAGTATCCTGCTGCTACTCTCCAGAACACCAACTGGGGTTGAATTTACCTCTGAAGAGTCCCAAACAAAGGTACTATTTCCTCATGTTTGAGTAATGTTTCATGGACTCTAATTACTGTTTTTTACATGTTTTGACTTGTGTCATCAGAGACCCCATGAACTTGGTACTGCCCTTCCTGACACAACCCTCTGCATTTATCCAGACTTGGGACTGGCGGAAGGACAGGATACTGGCTTTGTGCCGCCTTGTGGTTGTATTGTGCAAAGAATCATCTGAAGCATAACTAATACATTGCCAGTTTTGATATTTTTATTCAATTAGTGTGAAAAAATACAATAATGTTTATGTTATCATACAAAGTTGTTTATTATGTATATGGCATTACAATACAATTTTTATTCAAAAGTGTGAAAAATGTTTATTTTATTTTACAAAGATATTTATTAAGTATGTGACATTAAGACAGGCTCACATCACTTTCTAGGTTATTTCGGGCTATTAAATGGACAGAGATAAATTATGCAATTCTGGGGCTTAGGAGATGGAGCAATTGTTTAGGTCATCCTCCTGTTTATATGTTGATGTGTCCTTTGACAAGTCATTGAATCCCAAGTTGCTCCTAGTTGCCAGCACAGCTCTGCCATTATTGGTGTGTGAATGGCTGAAGCAACATTGCGAAGTGCCTTGGCCATTAAGGTATAAGTGCAAAACATTTGCCACTGAGAACAAAATGCACTCAGAAACTTAACTCGAGAAGCCACACTGAAGTGAAAATGCCACCGCTTGCCTATGTGCAATGTTTTTTTTTGACCTTGTGGTTTGTGGACGACTGCCTTACCAACTGAGCTACAGCCACCCCCTATGTGCAATGTAAAGATGAATGTTAAGAAATCCTGAGTAAGCAGACCTCCAACTTAGCATTCACCCTCATTGAATAGTGGAGGGGGTCAGAGTTTGTGGGGGAAAAGGTATTTAGGTGGTTTCCATGGTAGCTGTCATCCTTACACATGCAGCCGTGCGATGCAGCCCACGTATTGTAAACCACTCTGTAAAGTAGACTTTGCAATGAAAGACAAATTTCTACACCCACCAAGATCAAGCTTCTTGGCAGCACTCCACGATATTAACGTTTTCAGTTCACAGATTTGCACTATGTTTCCTGCATATGAAAGACCATTTCTCCCAAATGGCACAGTGGTAAAAGATTTTCTTTTTATGCAACATGTTTTGTTTTCAGTGAATATAAAATATGAGGAAAAGTTAGTGCTGAATTAGTTTAGACATATTATCCTTGATCTTGATCCTCAGCTCTCCACTAATTAAAAACTGAAATTCATATAGACTAACAAATGGATACATTACAATATCAAAAAAAATAACAAAAATAACTAAATGAACAACTACTGGGACTTTCCCAATTTAAAGGTTATATTCATACATCACTAAAAGCTATTAATTACAACAGTGAAAAGGGTGTGGATCAGTGTTCACCATTACATGTGTTTCAGATTACTCAAATATGCAAATAGATAAACTACATGCATATAAACTAAGCACCTTCACTTCTTTTAACATATATTAAATGAAAATATGTATGTCGCCTTGAAAATTATTTAAAATGGCAAATGCATAA
The DNA here is from genome assembly GCF_033026475.1 of Channa argus. Classification (NCBI taxonomy): domain Eukaryota; kingdom Metazoa; phylum Chordata; class Actinopteri; order Anabantiformes; family Channidae; genus Channa; species Channa argus. Next base: position 12,011,782 of record NC_090198.1, read on the forward strand.
AATACTGTCATACACAATAAACAAATTTGTGGATGTTTCACATCTTCTGTTGTGTTTCACTCAGAGTGGGAAAGTCAGATTGACAAAGCTTCACTGGTTGTGTTTGGCCTTTTAATCACTCAGCTCACGGTCAAGTTCACACAAAAGGACCAAGGAATGAATCAATGCAAATGAACCTCATAGAACATACATACATGTGAATACACAGTGGTCAGGAACCTAATTAGCAACTTCTAGTGACTACTGATCTTCTACGTGTGCACTGCTGGTACAGCCTCCTGAGGAAGCACTGGTCTAAAGACAGAAAGTCTGCGGAGGTGTGAAAGCCAAGTTCAAAGGATGCATTTGGTCATCGTGAACAGGCATTTGTAGAAAAATTCTCACACTGGTTACTTTTCATCTATAGTCTTTTTATACCTCTTTGAGCAGAGGTGGTATACAAACTTAATATTTACGTAAAAAGTGCAAATTTTGCCCCCACGGAGCGTCACCACAGGTTTCCAGGTCTTGCCCCTGCATGACTTGGACATCACTCCCTTCTCTGAAGCAATCACCATCTCAGCACAGCAGGTAAGGAGGTAGCTATGCAGGCTGCAGGTCTTGACAGATTCAGTCCCAGGATACTGAAAACCTGTGCCCACAGTTATGTGGCACCCTGCAGCACATCTTTAACCTGAGCCTTCAGCTGGACAAGGTGCCTGCGGCATGGAAAACATCGTGCCTGGTACCAGTACAGAAAGTGGTCTGCCCCAGTATCCCCAACAGCTACAGACATATGGCTCTATCTTCTCAAATCATGAAACTGTTGGAGAGTCTGGTCCTGAACTCTCTTCGGACCCCCCCAGTTTGCTTATCAGCCTCAACTGAGGGTAGAGGACACCCTCATCCACCTGCTACACCGCATCTACAGCCACCAGGACAGGCCTGGGGGGTTCTGTATGGATTATGTTCTTTGTATTTCCAGTGCTTTTAACACTATCTAGCCTGTCCTGCTGGGGGAAAAATTAAAAAGCATGCTCGTTGACACCCCTATGGTTGCCTGGATCTTGGACTACCTCTCGGACCGACCCCAGTACGTCCACCTGCAGAACTATGTATCTGATTGTCATCTGCAGAACAGGTGCTCCCCAGTCCTATCTCCCTTTCTCTTTAATCTGTATACCTTGACCGTCTGGTACAACTCAGAGTCCTGACACCTTCAGAAGCTTTCTAATGACTGTGGTTTTTGGATGTATCCAGAATGCTTCAGAGGCTTTCTAATGACTGTGGTTTTTGGATGTATCCAGAATGGAGATATCACATAGTACAGATCAGTGGTGTGAGCACATTCATCTCCAGCTCAACATCAACATACTGCTCTACTATACTATACTATACTATACTATTCTCTATATGGGGAGAGGAGGTGGAAATAATTTAAGAGTACAAAAACCTGTGTGTCCACCTTGGCAATAAACTGGACTGGTTGTTAATGCAGCATCAATCTACAAGAAAACAGAACAGGCTCTATTTTCTAAGGAGGTTAAGGTCCTTCAACATCTGTAGCATTCTGTGGTAGTCAGTTCCATCTTCTAAGCTTTGGTCTGCTTGGGCAGCAATATAAAGGTGACAGACAGTAACAGACTAGACAAACTAATAAGGAGGGCTGGTTCTGTTCTGGGGGAGAAGCTGGAACCTCTGTATGTTGTGGCTGAGAGGAGAATGTTTTCCAAACTCCTGTCAATCCTGGACAATCCCTCCCACCTGCTCCACTCCATGCTGGCTGCACAGAGGAGCACTTTCAGCCAGAGACTGATCCCAGTCAAGTGCTCCACAGAACACCACAGGAGATCCTCTCTCCTGGTGGCCATTAAACTGTTCAACTCATCCCCCTTCTGTAAAAAGGACGGGGACTGAATGTCTGAATGGACAATCTATTGTTTACATTATTTACTTATTTTATATGAAGGCAAATTATTATTTACCTCATCAATCTTATTTTCTGTTTAGTTGTATTTCAGTACTTTTATTTGTTTATGTGGTTTCTCATTGGTTTGCTTGAGGTGCGTTTCTTTTCTTTTCTACTTTTTTGTGGAGAGCAGCTAGGCAACACAATTTCCCCAGGGGATCAATAAGGTTCTTTGAATCTTTAATCTTGAATCTGAAGTATTTGCCTAAAATATACTACTTCAAATTTTTTACTCATTTAGAATTAGAGAAACACATTTTACTTAAAGTACAAAAGTACAAGTACTCCACTAAGAAAACAACGTATTTTAAATAGTATTGAATTTAATGATGTTGATATTATAAATGTCATGATCTAGACTTTCTCAACAAACTCTCAAAGCCGAGAACTAGATAAAGCATTTCCAAAAAGAAAATGCAGTCTGAATGCTTCGGTTACCTAGCAACTTATAGCTTCAACAGATTTTAAAGCATAAGCAACTTATGTGGTTGGGTAGTTATTCCATATGAAAACATGGCAAGTTCTTAATTATTGGATTTTGTATTATAAATCTACAAAAAGTAATGAACTTAAACTGTAAAACAAATGTAGTGGAATACAAGTACATTTTTTTTTCTGAACTTTGCTGGAGTAAACTAAATGTCCTAAAATGCCTAATATGAAAATACTCCATTTAAGTACAAATATTGAAAGATTGTGCTTAAGTATTGTACTTGTGTAAATGTACTTTACCACTTCTGCATAGTTTTTTTTTTTTTTTGCATCATATGTTCCTTTTTGGTTCACTCCCCCTTGCTATTGCAAAGGCCTGTGTTTGATGGGCTCTATCCTCGGGCAACTCATCTATGCCTAGGGGACAAGTATGAATTTCTGAATTAAACTAAAACCTG